>NC_134139.1:173005000-173308030 GCF_033958435.1 Carettochelys insculpta | reverse complement strand
TGATTCCATTATAAATTATATATGTTGTTACTTAAGATGATAAAAGATTTGTAGTAATGGTAAAAGAAGTAGATATAGAGAAAAGCCAAGATGATCTATTCGTATTTATAGCTGTAATAGTAAATCAAATAGTTTAGCAAGAGTCTAATTTAAACAGGCATATTAGTGGGTGCGCTATCGAGCAACCGGAAGAGCTGAGAAGGACCTTAAAGAGGGGTAACTCAGCTACCTGTTATCTCTGTACATGTATATTCATAAAATGCCTTGGATTTATTGAACTGACTTAAGTAATGTGAAATTACAACATGACTAATTCGGATGAGTTGTAATGTTTGAAACTTGCCATTGAAACACCTCATATAGGCAATCAGCTCCATAGATTGAAGTCACAGATAACGTTCCTATTCTTTGCTTAAGAACTGCTCCATCTTCAGACCATTGTGCTGTAAGCCCTGAATGGTCCCACCATTCTTTGCCCCTCCTCTCCGACTCATAGGAACTTCATAAATTCTGCTTCTGTCTGCCCTTGTATGTCATGTGTAATATACTAGACTCTGGGATGGGCAGATGGTTATCAAGTGCAATTTTGTTCCTACCCAAATGGGGAGGAAGTTCATATAAAGGGTGGAATAGTTTATACACCAAAAGCAAAAATAAAGAAATAAAAAGGTTGGACTTCTTCTCAAAACTGTGCTAAAAATTCAATACTATTTGACTAGTGAAAGGAACTTCTGAAAACCTGTTTGAGAGAGAGCTTGAGATGCCACATAAAGTGCCTATGCCTTTTACACGGTTCACTGCTTTTTCTCCATGGGATATTCCACATTGCCATTGGCCTGTAACTGCACAGATACATCCTTCAATGAATAAATTATGTGTGTTAGTGAGCTGAGAACAAATGGCAGGGACACGTACGACCAAAGCAGTGACAGCAATGATTCCACGTGCTGCCACAAGAGGAAAGGGGGGATGTGTGCAAATTACCCCCTTCTGTCTCCTGATTCACCATAGGTTCAGTCTGCAGTGTTTGTTTGCTGATGTAGAAAGTGGAAAGTTTTCATTTCTAGGGGCACCATTTATATGTTGAACATATCTTACTGATGTGCTGGCTGCTTTCACTCTGATTGGTGTTTATGCATGTGCTACTAAAGCTAAGGCAAAAAATATACATGGCTTCAATACAATTAAAGATATACCTCCAAAGTTATCTGTTTTGGAAAGGTAATAAAGTGAGGATGAATGGATAATTTTTAAGGGGTTTCATGGCCATACTGGGTCAGATTAATGGTCCTTCTAGCCTGGTATTTTGTGTTCCAACTCTAACACTTCTGACAAGTGAAACCAGCAGCAATCAGGGCTGAGTTCAATATCTAGGGGTTCCTATTCAACCGTGTAACACAGAACTGTCTCACGCCTGTACTCAGTACGCTGGGAAAGTTACACTCCATCCTTGGGCACCTTTGAGAGCCAATGCTTCCTCAGTCACAAGCACAGAGACGGAGTGTACAAATGAAACCTTTAATACAAGGAGGGCAGTTACCCAATGTTAATTAGGGAAAATGCCACAAGCAGGATTCAAAATTATAAAACAGTGAGCAGAGCTCCCAATCCACAGTGCATGGGGCCTCTTCTGCCTCATGTTCTTTAGTTCTGGAACCCCGAGTTCCTTTACTGTGCCTTCCTCTTCTCCCTCACCATCACCCACTTACAGTGCTTGGCCTTGATCAGTGAGGATCCTAGATTGAGCCATTGCAAGATAATTAGCCAATTGCCCTACTTTCTCAGTATGAATCAGGAAGCCTTCTCTGTTGCACCTGCTTCCTTGTGTTCCTTCCCTGGATCTCACTTCCCCACTTTCATCAGGGCTTTGGTCACCATTCTATGGCAAACCAAGTTGATAGCCCTCCTCACTAGAGCTGCGACCACACTAGCCCCTCCTTTTGGAGAGGCTATGGTAATAAGGCACAATGGTATATGCTAATAAGGTGCTGCCATGAATATAAAGCACCTCATTAGCATAATGGCGGCCATGCATGCTTTGAAACTGCTGGTTTCGAAACACAGCTGTCCATGTAGTCAGGGGGGCTTTTAAAATGAACCCATAATTTCAAAAACCCCTTATTCCCAAAACCAAAGGGAAATAAGGGGCTTTTGAAATCAGGGGGTCATTTCGAAAGGCCTCCCGGATACATGGATGTCTGCATTTTGAAACCGGCAGTTTCCAAACATATGCAGCTGGCATTATACTAATGAGGTGATTTATATTCATGGCAGCACCTCATTAGCATATCCCACTGTACCACATTACCATAGCCCCTCTGAACAGCGGGGTTAGGGTGACCACAGCCTAGGTTATCAAACCCGCCTGTGAAGATGTACTTCCCTCTTTTTACTGGGGAGAGCCTCTCTCTTACCAGCAATCCTTCATCCTGGAACAACATCTCATGGTTGAAGATTCCAAAGACATCTTTATGACACCACCTAGGCAACCACACATTTACCTCCACAATTTGATGATTTCTACTTGGGCCCTTTACTGAAACAAGGAGGATGGACAAGAATATGACTCACACCTGAAGCTTCTTTATTCTTCTTCCCAGAGCCACATAGTCTGCCGTAACCTGCTCAAGGTCATTGCTGGCAGTATCATTGGTGCTCACACAGAGGAGAGGGAAGGGTTAGTAGTTTGATGGCTTGATCAATATCAGCAGATATTCCGTGACACCTTAAATTCTAGCTCCAGGCAAACAGCACACTTTTCAAGTTTCCCAGTTTGGGCATCCCTAATCTCTGCTAAAGGTTCTCTCTTCCATGCATTTACTAAGCATTCTCATAGAGACATTGTGGTATATGGTCAGAGTTTGGAATAAATATTGACATTAAACGATCCTTTCTCCCAAATTGTATAGCAAAGTACCCTATGCAGGAGGTCATATGATCCTGTCTCAACAAGGTTTAGTCCAAGTAGGATTTTTGTATTATATAGTACTGATCAATGGCTTTTGAACTGTAGCTCATGTTTACTGAAGAGAGGGTTCATGATTTTCAGTCATTTGTACTATTTTCATTGTTACAGGAGTGTAACACAAATGGAGGTGTCCTAATTATGTGTTATGAATAATGGACCCAATACTTGATTAAATTCATCCTTATTCAGGATGTCAGTTAAGCATGGGCTTAACTCTAATGACATATTTAAAGTTACTCACTTTCTTAAGCATGTTCCTGATTAGGGATGCTCTCCTGAAATTACAGATTAGCAATTCATCCAGAAACTGAATCTGATTTTCTTCAGCAGTGTCCACATGCCATTGATTCTGCTCCCTGATTGGAAAAAGGAAACTTTTAAAAAAACAAGAAATAAATAATAATGAATTGTAAACAACAAAAAAAAGGACTTTCTTTATTCATTTTCAGATAAATAATCATTTGTGCTAACATTCAAGAAACTTCTTGGGTTTGCAGACTTTTGCATAAATAGCAGATGGTTGCTTGAACACCTGCTCATAAAAAGGAATCATAGCAGACCAATCCTGGCACACTTAATAACAATGGTATTTGCAAATGGGGATTTTGTTGTTAGTTGAAAAAGATCTAACTAATAATAATTACACATACACACACAAAGTTGCGAAGACCCAACCCTTTATTGCGTGGGAGGGTCTTAAAAAGATCTCCATGAAGGAAGAATGGGAGGTGAAAGTCAGCTAAAAGTTCATTTACATACTTTAAAACAGACTGTGATTTTTAAGTGTGTGATATCATTTTTGCATTAGTCCGTTTTGCTTTACACCAAAAACTAATAACATATTCAGTGGTTAGCTAGTGAAGTTCTTGTACCACTTATTATTGCACTCTTGTTACTCACATGAACCTGTTTTATGCACTTGGATAAAGACTGACAGTCCAAGAGTGTAGTTATTACAGTTTTGTGCACACATGATATGTGTACCATCTAGTTGTTTAATCTGGAACCTATTTCCACAGAAGTCAAAGGAAGCTTTGTCATTAATTCAGTGTAGCAGGGCCAAAAGTCTGGATAATTAACTAAAGCTTGTTCAGTCCCATTGATGTAGTAATGTGTGTTTTGGTGATAATTGAAATATGCCAGACATTCTCCGCACAGCAACTCATGGTAACTGCCCTGAAGATCTTATAGTCTTAGTCTGCTATTTCACTATGAGTTCTGTATACATAGACCCACCTGATCACATGTTGTGCAACTGATGTTAATGGGGTCTGCAAGGGTGCAAGTGTGTAGTGAAACATGTGCATTTGTTAGTATGCAGCATAGGATGGGCAGGGTATAGGTTGCAATCAAAGTATAGGATAGCGGTTGCATCATCTGAATAGAGCTCCTGATTCAGCCACAGATATGTAAGCTTTAGGAGTAATAATTCCTATCTCTACTTGTTAGTCAACTTGTGGAACTCCTTGCCATAAGATGTTGTGAAGACCAGGATTTTAGCAGAGTTCAAAAAAGAGCTAGATACTTTCATGGAGGACAGGACCATCAATGGCTATTAGCCAAGTTGAGTAGGAATGGTGTCCATAGCCTCTGTTTGTCAGAAGCTAGAAATAGGTGATGGGAGGGATCACTTCATGATTACCTGTTTTTTTTCATGTCCTTTGGACACCTAGCATTGGGCACAGTCAAAGACAGGATACTGGGCTAGATGGCCCTTTGGTCTAAATCAGTATGGCCATTCTTATGTCTACACCTTTTGCACTCATGTTCTTATTCTTTTTCATAAACATCTCTCCTTTCTCTAGCCCTCAAATTCCTTTCTTCAAAATTTTGTGACCTCCTTTCCACTGTATAACATTTAATAGACTCTCCAAGTGACCCCATCTAATGATTTGTTTTCCTAAACCAGCAGATCTCATGATCTGCAATTTGTTTTCTCTCCTCAAGCCCCTGAAAAATCCTGTAATCCTCCTGTTTCATCTGTCCCATCATGTATCTGATAAATCTAATAAGTAGCAGATCTCATCAGAAGGTCTGGCAGCTTCTCGTTTGGGCTTAGCATATTGTTCAGTGCATGCCAAGGCCACCTGGGTATACCACAGAAACATTATGCACGTAAGATGTGAACAGAGCCGTATGGTAGATCCAGCAAAGAGCCTGGGACAATCCTGGAAACCAAGAAAAATAATTGTGCTTGGATGTTGTCAGGTAGAGAGTGGAGAATTTATCTAAACAGACCCAAACTTTAAAAAGGTCTGATTTGTTGCAGATTTGGGCAAGAGCTAAGGATTGGATCATTTCTGATATTTAATAATCAATTTATGCAGAAGCCCACATGTATATTATTACACTCAGATAGGAATATCTGGATAGCAGACAACAGCTGTGTCTACACGTGCACGCTACTTCGAAGTAGCGGCACTAACTTCGAAATAGCGCCCGTCGCGGCTACACGCATCGGGCGCTATTTCGAAGTTAACTTCGACATTAGGCGGCGAGACGTCGAAGTCACTAACCTCATGAGGGGATCGGAATAGCGCCCTACTTCGACGTTGAATGTCGAAGTAGGGACCGTGTAGACGATCCGCGTCCCGCAACGTCGAAATTGCCGGGTCCTCCATGGCGGCCATCAGCTGGGGGGTTGAGAGATGCTCTCTCTCCAGCCCCTGCGGGGCTCTATGGTCACCGTGGGCAGCAGCCCTTAGCCCAGGGCTTCTGGCTGCTGCTGCGGCAGCTGGGGAGCCATGCTGCAGGCACAGGGTCTGCAACCAGTTGTCGGCTCTGTGGATCTTGTGTTGTTTAGTGCAAGTGTGTCTGGGAGGGGCCCTTTAAGGGAGCGGCTTGCTGTTGAGTCCGCCCTGTGACCCTGTCTGCAGCTGTGCCTGGCACCCTTATTTCGATGTGTGCTACTTTGGCGTGTAGACGTACCCTCGCAGCGCCTATTTCGATGTGGTGCCGCGCAACGTCGAAGTTGAACATCGACGTTGCCAGCCCTGGAGGACGTGTAGACGTTACTCATCGAAATAGCCTATTTCGATGTTGCTGGCTTCACGTGTAGACGTAGCCAACATGTCTTAACTCTGTAACTTTTTGTGAAAAAAGAACAAAAAGACACATAAACCCTGACATTATAGCATCACTGCATGCATCTCTATAAAAGTAACACACTGTTTTTAAAAACAGGATTGCACAGCAGTTGATGGGCCTTTGGACATAATTATTAGTAAGATTTTAATATTGCACATTGTTTAAACTGTAATTTAAGGAGGTAGATGCTTTTTAAACTCGCCATCTGTGTAGTGAAATCAATACTAGGAAAAATAGATTTTGTTTTAATTAGAGATAAGCTGGTTGATTTCTTATCAGATCTCCGTGTAGTAACTGTAAATCAGATTGCTTCAGAATTGTTTAACAGCTGATTCTTGCAAGGCTTAGTACATGCAACAATATGTTCATGTATGGTAAGGCAGGATTACTATTTGGTCTTTTTATTTCCAGTGTTATCTTTATTTGTTTATTATTTATGGTATGGTACAAGTGCATTTTTTTTATTCATGGGACAACTGCCTCATATATCAGCTGGTGAGAAAGCCAACGCCATGGTATAAGATGGATAGTCTGTTAGCTTTTGCTGTGCGTTGGGATTCCCACTCATCTCCATGGAAACCTGAAACCCCAGAGCAACAAAGCACTAATGCTACTGCTGTATTTTAATACTGTACTATTTAAAAAAAGCAGACATTACCGTCGTGCCTCTGAACATTTCTATAGTGAAAGATAGGTCCTGTTTCTATCTTAAAATCCATATTATAAGGTGTTTATAATAAGGATTTAAATCTTGGCTCCAAGCCTAGTTACAAATTGTCATAAGAAATGTATATGTTCCCTCTTATATACCAAACTTCGTTAACATTGGTAGGAGTGGAGCCCATGCATTTTTTAAAAACATTATGTTCTCTTGCAATAAAGCAAAATAAAGAGTAGCAGGAAGAATAGTCTGGTAAAGAATACAATCAACTCACTGCTCACAAATTAAATGTGTTGATGGTAAACTGCAAAGATTTCTCTTAATTAAAGTCAAATAAACATAGAACAACAACTCTTTATTTGGATTCCAAACCAATACATCAACAAATTTAATTCCAAATGGAATATCCTAAAATATTTCTCCTTCACTTGCCCTAAGATCAGAATTGTAGACATTGAGTTTTCCTTCTAGAACAGCTGTTGACATCACTGATTTTGTGTCTGAGCATGGAGATATCCAGGTACAATGATGTGGAGTGCCCTCAGCTGTTCACATTGCAAAGCCCTACACTTTCAAGTCCTGCTGTTACTGTATACGCCCACAAGCAAGTGGCAATTCACTGATTTTGTAAGTCTCTGCAACATACATTAGCAGCAAATATTCCCGTTTTTGTGAATGACGATATATTTTGAACTAACTTGTGGTGCAATGCTCTCCACGGTTTTTAGGGGGGAATTTTTTGTTTGGTTGATTAGTTTTGGCCAGGTCACGTTAGAACATTGCAGCCATCTGAAAATTTATATTGGAGATCCTGCTGTGATGTTTATTTTGTATGCTGAAAAGAGTGACTCTGAGGAGCTGTACCCCCAGAATGGACACACAAACATGTAAAATTCATTATTTTTAAAATCTGATGGTGTTTAAGTAATCTCGTGATCTTGGGAGGCCTAATTCATGAAGAATATTCAGGCTGACAGAAGACTAGACAATAGGCTATGTCTACACTAGAGCGATTTGTCAACAAAACTTCTCTCAACAGATTGTGACTAGACTGCCAGGCTCACCATCACAAGAGTGATCCATTCTGTTGACACAGACCAGTGGGACTGCCCAGCCATTCTCTCAACAGAAAGTCCAAATGGAAGCAGAGCAGACCGGGCTGCCCAGTGTCCTGGAAGACCTGTTTGTTGACAGGGCCCCCCAGAAAGTCCACACCAGCTTTCTGTTGACAGAGGCATTCTGCCTCATGGGCAAATGGCAGAACACTCTCTACAGAAGTGCCACATTCTGTTGATTTACTGTCAACAGAATGCCTTCGGAATGTGGATGCTTCCTGGGATTTGTTGACAAAAATCTCCAGTGTAGACATAGCCTTACAGTGAAATCCTGTCCTCATTGACATCAGTGGAGCTAGGAGCTCACTTTCAGTTGCTGACCAACTTCTGCAAGGTATTGAGCACCCATCATCTCCCACTGCTTTTCAGGGGAATTAAGTATCAGTCAGCACCTGCCAGAATCAGACACTAAACAGAAGAAAGAAATTTTTGAGAAAAGGGTTAGATTAGCTTATGACAGAGAGCCAGAGGGAAGCAAAGATGGTTTAGAGAGTGGGAAAAGCATGAGGCCACAAAGACAGAGGTGGATTGCAAGTGTCCCTGGGGAGAGGTGATGTGATTGTTCATTTCTGGGGGGGGGAGTCTGATAGCTTTCTCTATCTGTTCCATTGCAGAGATGCTTGCACAAATCATGTCTTCTTTGGCCAAAAATGCTTCTTCATAACTAATAATTACAGTTATCCAATGTTTTCCTCCCCACAGTGGTCTCTCTCAAAAAATGTCCATATAAAACTTTCTGACAGCAGTATATTTAGCTAAACCAGCCAGCAGGATGGGCAAGAATAGGAAGCAAAAGCAAAAATAATCATGTTGCTTTGGCTGGCCTGGATCTAGTTCTGGCTTAGTTGTCACCACCAGTGAGTGCTTCTGCTTCCTTCATCCCACTGCTCCAGTTTTCTGCTCTAGATGTCAAACTTGAAGAGTAAATAATTGAAATGTACGTTAAGTATAACACAGAGTATAGTTTTAACAAACTTGAAACTGTTGTTTGTCTCTTATTGGCAGGGTCCCAGGCTTACACAAATAAACCTGGGGACTATGAAAAACTTTTCAAAACCTATTTTTCTCCTGTGTGTTTTTATGAGAAACCACCAGGGTTAAGGGGGACGGTGCAATTCATTAATTTGTTATGCATACACACTTCAGAGCTCTTCCAATCAGGGAGTTTTAAAATGGTAATTTTTCCAGAAGTGCATCTTTTCTACAGCTTTCCATACTCTGCTCCAAGATTTATGGTACCTTGGATATCACCAATTCTCTGGGGTAAATTAAGAAATGTTCAGATATATTTCATTGAAATATATTCATTTTACAAGCTCAGATTTTTTTGGTTTATTGGTTTAATTAGGCTTTGAAAAACAACAGAATAAAGAGTGTCTACCTGGGATAGACAGTGGCCTTCTTGTTAACTAAAAAACATGCGACAAAAAGGGTTACCTAACTAAAGCAGCAGCACAGTCATACCCTCCCAATCTAACCATAAAGTAATCATTAACCAGTAGAGTTAATTAGTTGAAATCAGAGCTTCCACCCCACATTTGTTGTCATTTGATGCACACATGCCACTCTTTTCTGCTGCCTCAGCCATCCCAGAACTTTCTCAAACAGACAAGGACAAAACACAGGGCAAATAATTCAGGTTGTTTCAAACTAAGGATCAGAAGGAACACATTCCAAAGTTTATGAGCCCTTACATAGCTTGTTCCACACAGAGATTTCCAGTTTAAGTGCCTCTGTAAAGCTCAACTGCTTCACAGTGTAGGCTAGGAAGAGAGGCCGTATTTCATGTAAGAAGGCCCGAACCATTTTGTACCTGCACTTACTTTTAATTGACTTGGAAAAGTTACAAAAATATTTGCATTTCATACAACCATATAATCACAGAATCTTAGTCATGTGAAGGACCTGTTAGGTCACCATCTGTCCACTGCCAGTGTGGAATTAACCCCTACAATATATTTTAATGCTTTTTCCAGTCCAAAACAAAAAAAAGCAGTCCAGTAGCACTTTAAAGACTAACAACATAATTTATTAGGTGGTGAGCTTTCATGGGACAGACCCACTTCTTCAGACCATCGACATACCAGATTTGGAGATTCAGTTAATGGCCCTTCCACGATTTACCTGGATAAATTGTTATGCAGATTTTATGGTTAGGAAATTATTGCTGATATTTAGCCTGAATTTTTCTTGTGTGCCATTAGTCATAGTCTTTCTTCCTTGGAGTAGTCAGTGGGAGTCCTTATGTGAGCAATAGATTTTGCAGAATTAGGCTTTAAACCATTACTCTTCATCCACGATGCTATTGTCCTCAAACACTTTCAGGCAGGTATCTGTGCCTCTTCAGTCACCATCATTAATCCAAGCTATCCCTTTATGCTGAGGTCTATTAATGTTTCTCCACTTAATAGCTATAGTGCATTTTCAGTAACTTTTTCTTGATAAAAGCTATGTCTAGGGTGTACTTTTTCCTACATTTTTATAATGGAGTTGTAGCACCACTTAACCATTACATTTTGAAAATGATATGAGGACATTTGGTTAATGTGCAACATGGGAGGCAGCTTGACATAATAGACTTTAACATATTTAAATGATTCTGAAGAGGGCACCGTGGTCTGAGATACTTAGATCTTTTTGTCTTTGATGTAGGGCACTGGATTCAAACCTCCAGGAGATCCCTTCCAGTCCTCTGTTCTATATGCCACAATATAAAATTACACAATGGGCCATGAAAGATGGCAGCTCCAGTACAGTGTCTTTATAATAATATAAAATATCTAAACATGTAAGTGGTTAATAGATTTTGAATTCATGTTCAGATTTATTCAGTAATATTTTTCTTCCCAAAAATATGTTGAAGGAATACATTTTCCTACATTTGCCTAACAGCAAATTGACCAGTTTAGGTTGTATATTTTCAACCAATGGAGATTGCCCAATGAGGCAAGCTCTTCTGTTTTGCTCAGGTTCAGGGTGGATAAAAAACAAAAATAGCTTTTTATTTAGTATCTTTACTTTTAAAAATAAACCTGTTCAAAATGAAATCTGAGTTTCATGCAAAATATGTCGAGACATAAATTATAATCTCTTAGAATATTTAACTAAAAATCTATAAAAATCTGTCAAAAACATTGAATTCAAGGCTCTTTTCTATACTATGAAAGAATCATGGGAGGTAGAAATCTATCTTTTAAGGTCAAGCTTCATCAATATGGCACAATAGATCATGTACTGTATTAAGGGCTGGTTATGTTTAATAAAAATTAATTGTATATGCTGTTTTGTGTGTTTAATTACCATTACCAGAGTAATTCAGCTTGACACAAGTCATGAGCAAAAAGTTAATTATCTAGTAAATAAGCAATATATCATCCTCCATTTTCTAACATACTAACAATTAATTAATAAAAATCTGAAAAATAGTAAGCTTTTTAATTTCTTAAATAAATGTACATAGAAATAGTGTATCCTCCTAATTTGCAAAGAGGTGTACCAAATCTTGTGTACAGTCTCTATTTAGTTGTAAAATCATTAAAACATGTTGATTTATCAGACGTGAATGCCTGTTTCTTTGGAAAATAATTGAAGTACAAGTTAAAATCAATAATTGAAGCTTTCACTCACTGGTTGCTTTAAATCAATCCATCCTGCTCATGCTTAATTTACATCAGCTTCTCTTCATCCAAGAGCTGATCTATTCCAAGCTCTGGGCCATCTTTATGCTAGTGGTGTAGTTACATGTGGTGAAAGATGAGAAAAGCTGTGTGTCATCTGTATGTTGCAGGCACCTGAATCCATTTCATTGGACCAGCCCATCTAAAAGACCAGAGAGAGACTTTATGCATGTGGAATTCCTCAACTAAGGACTCTAGGGATGGAGGCGCAGTTTTATTTTATCAATACTCACTGGGGGCATCCCTCTGAAAAGAACTCAAGCCATTTTAACTCATCATCATGGACCCTTGCCACTTATCTCAGATGATACAGCATAGTCCCAAAATCAGCAGTGTCAAATGGGTGCCTAGACTCTGTCCATTGATAGGAGATCATCCCTCAGTGCTATCAAAGCAGTTTCAGTTCTGTGTTCTGTCTGAATCCAGATTGTGCTGAATTTAGATTCTAGAATGTTAGCTTCAGTTAGATGAGTTTGTAACTGGTCTTTGGTTGCTTCCCTGTAAGTTTTCTCATGATTGACAGTTTTGACACAGTGTGATCCTTGGTTCAGGCTGATATATTCAGGGTGGGTTCCTTCAGTGTTGATTGAATTATTGTGTGCTTGAAGATTTCTTCTCTGAGAGATGCACAGGCACTGAAGTTTCTGCCCTTTCTTTTCACCCATCACTGGGTGTCAGAAAATCAAGGAGATCTGCATGGGCAATAGGAAAGAAGAGGCTACTTGGAAGATAGCATGTCAGTGGCTAATACCAGTACAAAATGGAAATGATTTACCAAATCTATAAATCCCTTATTCTGTGGGCAGGATGCTGTTGTCCTTTATCAGGCTTAGGAATTTGCAGGACTCCTTGAGTCTTCATACTAGAAACAGGATCATCGGGTTTTCTTGTTGTTTACGTTCTGGATGGTATCTGATGATTTCCCCAGTGAAGTGACAATGGCTGTGTTATGGTGGCATCTGTTTTGACGCCTAAACCAAAAATCAGGTCCCAGGTCTGACTGGTTGTATGGGTTGGACCAGAGATGTCCTGTGAAAGTCCTACAGAGGCAAGTGATGAGATTAGTTTTGAGGCATTTGCATCTGCTGTGTTACCAAAATGTGTGTTGAAATTTCTCAGGAAGACAAGCCTGAGTCTTCTTCCACCGTTGCTGATGAGGTATCCCTGAGCTTATTTAGAACCTGTTAGTCTCTGCTTGTCTGTAAAGGAGAATAAAGTGATGTTTCCTTTGGACAGGTCGAGAGTGTCACTTATGTCAATGTAACTTATATCACTCAGGGTGTGAAAAAGGTGCCCCCTGAGCAATGTGAGTTACACAAACCTAAGAGCAGTCCACACTTTTCTGTTTACATAGTTTCCACCTCTTCTGGAGGTCGGGTAATTATGCCAATCTTCCTTAAATGGACTAAGGAGTCCCTAGTGGACTGAAGTAACCCCTTTTCAATTTTTAGGGAAATGAGTCTTTATCATTCTAGAGCTGATATACCTGCCTTTCACCACTCTCGTACATCTGTCCAGCCTGACTTTGTCACAATGACAGTAACAATTGGTAGGGTTGAGCCAAACATAGGAAGAATCAAAACAAAAAGCAGTCAAGCAGCACTTTAAAGACTAGCAAAATAATTTATAAGGTGACCTTTCGTGGGACAGACCCACTTCTTCAGACCCTGGTTCTTTTGTTAGTTTTTAAAGTGCTGCTTGACTGCTTTTTGTTTTGATAGTGTATAAACTAGCACGGCTCCCTCTCTGTTTCTATAGGAAGAATCAGTGGCATCCAACATTCATTTCCCTGAAATAAGATGTCCTTGGTGACACAATGCTTCTGTTGCTCTTAGCAGCTTTGGGAGAGAGGTTTAGAGGCACAGGGAAGAGTAGCAACATGTGTTGTTCGATCCTGAGTTAAAGCCGAAATGTGGCTTCTGGACCAGTAGGTGGCTGTGAAGTCTGGGGAAGCAGAGCTGAGGCTATGGGCTCCACCACTGTAAGATGGAAGAGCCCACAGTCTCTCAGGGAACGTGCTAGTATATCTGAAGCATTTTCATGAAAGCTTTGCACCGGATGTGAGATATGCACACAGTGAAATACCTTTGGTATTGCAACAGATAGAGCTAACTAAAAGTTTTCCACTTAAACTTTTATTTAATGAAAATTAGACTTTTTTCCACGTCTTATGTGCTTTTTTTGTGTAGGTGCTTGCCAGTACTGAGTACCAGCAACTCAGCAGCCCCAGCTGCAGGATTAGGTGGGGAAGGGAGTGGGGAGCCAGGAGTACTGACTCCTTTTTTTTTTTTTTATGAAAAAAGGCACTGCTTAAATGGACTCACCAATTGCCCTCAGCCCATATAAAAAGGAATTTCTTGATCTGTGTTAACCATTCCTGAATTTATTTGCCTACATGCTACTCACTTGACTATTGTCATTTGCTATTTTCTTTCCTTTGCTTGTTAAATGTTGATAGTACTTGTTGCCAATAGCATTATTATTGTCCAGTGCAAACAGAACCAGTGCCTAGAATGACAGCAGGCACATGGTTACTAAATACAAGAAACAGGTGTTCAGAACTTCCAACTCGTAGATATAAAAGTCATGAGTTAGGCTGTCAAAAAATCATGAGATTGACTTAAAAGTCACAAAGAGTAAAAAAACAATAAATAACATATGCTTTCTTTATTTGCCTGCTATAGGCTGCATTTGGGTCACATTTCTGAGGTTTTAGCTTTACAACCAGGAGAGCTATATGCTTCCTTTAAAAAAAAATGAAGTTTGGTTTTTTCTGTAACTGCATGGCTCCAGGCACTGGTGCTTTAACAAGAAAACCAAGTGTTACGAGACTCACGATAACATTCCAAAAGTTGGCAAGACTGCTTTTATTGCAGGTGAGTTTACAGGGGCAGTTTTACCACTGCTGTTGGCACTACTCTTATTCACACAGTTCCCTTCTCTTCAGAGAGAGACAGAAAGAACAGACCTGACCCGTGCTCCTTCTCAGAATGACTTCAGTAGGCAAAATTCTTCTGTTTGAATCTGTGTGTATTAAGGAACCTTTGCTCACCCAGCCAACCCATGTATATTAGTGTATATGTTATCCTTAGATCAGGGTTTCCCAAACTTCACTGCACTGTGGCTGCCATCTGAAAACAAAAGTTACTCCATGACCATGGTGAGGTGGGGGAACAGAAGCCTGAATCCCACTGCTGGGGTGGATGCCAAGGCCAAAGCCCAAGCCCCACCAAACTAGTGGGGAAGGGGTCAAAGCTGAAGCCCAAGGTCTTCAAGCCCAGCCAGGTGGTCTGTAAACTGGGCCTGACTATATAGGGCTGAATCTCCCAGATTTTGGTTTCAGCCTTGGGTGGTAGGACTCACAATTCAGCCCTGGGCTACAGCAAGTAGAAGGCAGCCCTGGTGACCTCATTAAAAATGGGTTGTGATCCAATTGGAGGTTCCAGTTCCACAGTTTGTGAATCATTGCCTTAGACAGTCCTGCTTTAGACTCTATGTTACTGGAAGGCCTGAACAGGGCTTAAGTCATAGCTTAGAATGGCTACGTCTACATTTAGAGAAAACTTCAAAATAGGCATGTTAATGTCCATTTTGAAGAATTCTAATAAGGCACTGAAATGCATGTTCAGGTCCTCATTAGCATGCTGCTCGCCGCAGCACTTTGAAATTGCCACTTTTCACTCCTGCGCGGCTCTTCCAGACAGGGGCCCTTTTGGAAAGGACCCCACCAACATCGAAATCCCCTTTAGGAATAAGGGGATTTTGAAGTTGGTGGGGTCCTTTTCAAAAGGACCCCCATCTGGATGAGCCATGTGGGAGTAAAAAGCGGCAATTTTGAAATGCCACGGCCGGCAGCATGCTAATGAGGCACTGAATGTGCATTTCAGTGCCTTATTAGTATTCTTCGAAATGGCCATTAGCATGGCCATTTCGAAGTTTTCTCTAAGTGTCAACAAGGCCAATATGCTTTAGTTTCTCTTCACTGGGGTGAATTGCACTTTGTGCCTAAATGTCTAAATATTAAGAAGAGCTCCACCCTACATTATGCTTACTCTTAGTGCTACATCCCACTGTCCCACAGTCTGGGGGAGAGATGGCTCAGTGCTTTGAGCATTGGCTTGTGAAATCCAGAGTTGTGAGCTCCATCCTTGAGGGGGCCATTTAGAAATCTAGGGCAAACAGATTTTTGTTTTTTTAAAAAAATAAACTTTCAGGGGTTGCCATAGTCCTGGTGAGAGTGCGGGGTCTGGACTCAATGACCTTTGAAAGTCTCTTTCAGTTTTGTGAGCTAGGTCTATCTCCATATTATGTTCAGACATCTTGCCTAGAAGAAGGGATAGTATTCTCATCTAAGAAGGGAAGCTAATTATATATGAAATGTGAAGAGGGGAGTAACCCAGGCAATTAAGAGGCTGTTTTGTCTCCTCCCTTGCCCTCATCTTGTACCAGGTGAACCCATAATACATGGTTCATGTGTATAAGCTGTTTAGTTGTTTCACCACACTCTTGTGTCTGTATTAGTCAATAAAGAATAAAAGGGGAGACCTTTTTATGCTAAGATCACTTTACTCCTTTTCCCAAATTGTCAGGAATAAAAAAGAATAACTATAATGAAAACCCCTGTCATGAAGCTGGTGCACTCCGGCACATTTGCAGAGAGACGTATTGCAGCCCTGTAGCTAAATCTAAAAGGTGTCCTACATCTTGGGACTGTGCAGACCAATGTCTATGTCTGCTAATGAATCCCTCTAACAGTCCCACTGTAGCTGGGGCAGGTGTAATCCCCAATGTCCAGAGTCTCTGAATTGATCCTCTTCAATCATGGTCACTAGAGCAATGCCCAACGATTGTGGTAGTGCATCCCAATGGTCAGAATCGTTGTACAGCAGACTGGGCCACCACAATGTGGCAGGTGGTGGCTGGGGTAGGGGAACCTTGGCTCTCCCTCTCCACTGGGTTCTGACCCAGAGCCTTGTTGGTTGCAGATACATCTGCCACCAGCTCAGTGGGGATCCACCCATAAAGCCATTATCCAGTTCTAACATTGTTTTTCCTTGAAAGTCCTCTGGGCCTCTTCTTACCTAAGTCTGTGAAGTCTGTAGTCAGATAGTCTCTGCATCTGCTGTGACATCCCCTGTCTGGGTGCCTATGTCTGGGCCTATTTGGTTGGCCTACAAGTCTTGGAGCGCAAGCAGT
Organism: Carettochelys insculpta; assembly: GCF_033958435.1. Taxonomy (NCBI): domain Eukaryota; kingdom Metazoa; phylum Chordata; order Testudines; family Carettochelyidae; genus Carettochelys; species Carettochelys insculpta. The sequence continues at coordinate 173,291,326 of NC_134139.1, read as the reverse complement.
CCATCTCCTCGAACTTGCGATGCACCACCTTGTCCTTCAGCAGTCATAGAATCATAGAATCCTGGGGCTGGAAGGGACCTCAGGAGGTCATCGAGTCCGGCTCCCTGCTTAAAGCAAGATCAACCCTAACTAAATCATCCCAACCAGGATTTTGTCAAGCTGAGACGTAAAAACCTCTAGGGATGGAAATTCCTGCCACCCCTCTAGGTAAAACATTCCAGTGCTTCACCACCCTTCTGATGAAACAGATTTTTCTAATATCCAACCTACACTTCCTGCTCTGTAACTTGGCAGCATTGCTCCTTGTTCTGCCATCCTTCACCACTGAGAACACCTTTTATCATTCCTCTTTAGAGCCCCCATCCAGGAAGTTGAAGGCTGCTATCAATCACCCCTCACTCTTCTCTTCTGCAAACTAAATAAGCCCAAATCCCTCAGCTTCTCCTCATAGGTCATGTGCTCCAGCCCTCTAATAATTTTTGTTACCCTCTGCTGGACTCTCTCCAATGCATCCACATCCTTTCTATGCTGGGGGGCCCAGAACTGGACACAGTGTCCAGAGGTATGCCCTCACCAGTGCCGAGTAGAGGGAAATAATAACTTATCTAGACCTGATGGAAATGCTCTTCCTAATGCAGCCCAATATGCTATTAGCCTTCCTGGCTGCAAGGGCACACTGTTGATTCACATCCAGATTCTTATTCACTGTAATACCCAGTAGCTGCGCTTCTACTTAGCCAGTCAGTCCCCAGCCTGTAACAATGCTTGGGATTCTTCTGTCTCAAGTGCAGGACTCTGCACTTCTCCTTGTTGAATCACATCGGATTTCTGTTTGCCCAATCCTCCAATTTGTTTAGGTCTCTCTGGATCTTATCCCTACCCTCCAACTTATATACCTGTCCCCCTAGCTTAGTGTCATCTGCAAATTTGCTGAGGGAGCAGTTCATTCCCTCGTCCAGATCATTAATAAAAATGTTGAACAATATCAACCCTCGAACCGATCCCTGGGGCACATCGCTTGAAACTGACCACCAACCAGACATCAAGCCACTGATCACTACCTGTTGGGCCCGATCATCTATGCATCTTACAGTCAATTTACCCAATCCATACTTCCTTAACTTTTAGGCAAGAATAGTGTGAGAGACTGTGTCAAAAGCTTTGCTAAAATCAAGGTATATCCCATCCAGTGACTTCCCCATGTCCACAGAGCCAGTTTCCTCATCATAGAAGCTAATCAGGTTGGTCAAGCATGACTTGCCCTTGGTGAATTCACATTGACTATTCCTAATCACTTTCCCCTCTTCCAGGTGTTTCATAATGGATTCTTTGAGGATAGTGTCCATGATTTTTCCAGGGACTGAGGTAAGGCTGAGTGGTCTACAGTTCCCTGGATTGTCCTTCTTTCCTTTTTTAAAGATGGGCACGATGTTTGACTTTTTCCAGTCATCTGGGACCTCTCCTGGTCTCTGTGAGTATTCAAAGATAATGGCCAAAAGCTCTTCAATGACATTTACCAATTCCACCAGTACCCTTGGGTGCATTACATCCAGACCCATGGATTTGTGTATGTCTAGCTTTTCTAAATAGCTCTTAACCTGTTCTTTCCTCACCAAGGTCTGCCCACCTCCTTCCCATTCTGTGGTGTGTAGTGCAGTAGTCTGGGAGCTGAATTTGTCTGTGAAGACGGAGGCCAAAAAAAAAAATTGAGTACTTCAACTTTTCCCACATGATCTGCAACTAGGTTACCACCCTCATCCAGTAAGGACCCCATACCCTCCCTGATCACCCTTTTATTGTTAACATGCCTGTAGAAACCTTTCTTGTTATCATTTACATTCCTTGCTAGCTACAGTTCCAACTGTGCTTTCACCTTCATGATTACTCCCCCGCATTCTTGAGTGATGTGTTTACACTCCTCCTTAATCACCTGTCCAAGTTTCTACTGCTTATACACATCCTTTTTTAATTTAAGATCACCAAGGATTTCCCTGGTATAACAAGCTGGTTACCTACCATACTTGCTTTTCTTACTGTGTATCAGAATGGTTTGTTCCTGTGCCTTCTTTAAAATACTGCCAGTTCTCCCCTTCATATTAACTTCTGAAGGGGATCTTGCCCATTAGTTTTCTGAGGGAGCCAAATTCTGCTCTTCTGAAATGCAGGGTCTGTATTTTCTGATCACCTTTCTTCCTTTTGTCAGGATCTTGAAATCTATCGTCACATGATCACTGCAGCCCAGGTTGCCTCCTGCTTCTACTTCTCCTACTACTTCCTCCTTGTTAGTGAAGAGCAGGTCAAGCTACACACAGCCCCTGGTCAGTTCCTTCGGCACTTGTACCAGGAAGTTATCCCCAACATTCTCCAAAAACTTCCTGGATTGTCTGGGCACTGCTGTATTGGACTCTCAGCAGATGTCACGGTGATTACAGTTCATGTGAACCCAGGCCTGTGATCTGGAAGCTTCTGTTAGTTGTCTGAAGAAAGCCTCATCTACCTCATCTACCTGTGGTGATGGTGGCTTATGGCAGACACCAACCACAGCAACACCTCTGTTGCGTCTGTCTCTAAGCTTAACCCAAGTACTCTCAATGTGCTTTTCTCCCTTTATGTACTGGAGCTCTGAGCAATCATACTGCTCTCCTACATACAGCATAACTCCTTCTCCTTTTCTTCCCTGCCTGTCCTTCCTGAACAGTTTATACCCTTCCATGATCATGCTCCAGTTACACCAGATTACAATGCCTTTCAGTGTAGTTTCCTATCCCCATTACATATAAAAGGGGATAATGTCATCATTGCCTCACTCACAGTTTTGAAGTGGGGTAAAAAGTTAAGGATGTGCACAACTGTGATGTTAAGGATGACCATTTATAGTTTCCACTGTCTTGGTTTTAGTTACCTTAATTTTCACCCTAATATAATACAAATATAAATATAACATATTTATTATTTTTGAGAATTCATGGGGAATGGGTGACATCTCAGAGGAAGGGAAAAGAGCAAACATAGTAACTATCTCTTAAAAGGGAAACAAAGTAAACTCAGAAAATTATGGGACAGTCAGCCTAACTTAAATATTCAGAAAGGTGTCAGAATAAATTATAAAACAATCAATTTATGAGCATGTAGAATAAAGACAAGTGTAAAGTACAACATTAGAATACCATACTCAGCTACAAAATGGTAAACGGCTAGCTAGGCAAGAATACTGCTGACAAGGATCTGGGAATAATAGTGAATCACAAACTGATTATGAGTCAACACTGTGATGCAGCAGTGAAAAGGACTAATACCATTCTAGGATGCATTAACAAGAGTGTCATGTAAGACGTGGCAAGTAATTGTTCTGCTCTATGTAGTGCTCGTGTGTTGACTTAAACATAACACAGTTTAAGTAAGTTGTGGAAAAACTGGAGAGAGCCTAGAGGAGAGTAACAAAAATGAGAAACCGTTCAGAAAACCTGAACGATGAGGAAAGGCTAAAATAATTAGTATATTTAATCTTGAGAAAAAGATGGAGCATGGGGAACCAATAACGTGTTAAGGAATCTTATAAAGAGGATGATGATCAGTTGTCCTCTGTGTCCACTGAAGGTAGGACAAGAAATAGCTCAATCTATATCAAAGGAGGTTTGGGTGAGATCAGGGGTCTGTAGCCTGCAGCTCCAGAACCACATGTGTGTCTTTAAGGACTTCTTTGTGGTTCCCAATGCTATAATTGAAAAATTAAAAAAAAAAAACCTCGTGATTATTTTTGATAAATGGTGAACATCCTTCAGTAAACATCCATCTCATTGCAAATCATTGTGTGTGCGCTGTTTTTAAAATAGGGGCTACAAAATGCATGGTTTGACATTATTTATTAATGACTGTCTCATATTCACATCCATTACGGCTCTTGAATTATTGAATTTTTTTACTTAATTAAAAAACTGGCGCTTCTTGCTATTTTGGTTGCTGACCCCTGGCTTAGATGTTAGGAAAAGAATAGCTGAATACTGGAGTAGGTTAACAACGGAGACTGTGGAATACTGATTATTGGAAGTTTTAAGATCAGGTTGGATAAACACCTATCAAGAATGGGCTAGCTGTTCTTGGTGCTGCTTCATCATAGAGATGGGACTTACATGACCTTTTGAAGTCTTTTGGGACTATGTTTCTATGATTCTATAATGGGTCAGATTTTGCTTTCATTTAAACCTATGCAATCCAGGATTGCCAGTTTTAGTTGGCTGTATTCTAGGAAGTTTCATCAGTTCCATCATCTTTAATTCTAGGAGGCTCCAGAACAATCCTGGAGGGCTGTCAACCCTAACGCAAACCCCCAGAGTGGCACAGGTAGGGCAGAACATGGCCCATTTTGCTCAACTTTTCTTTTTTTCATTGCATTAACATATAAAAAAAAGAAAAAAATCTGTCTTCCTGGAATTTGAAAATAATGTCTTCCATAAAATATTTACCTCAGAAACAGGACTGGCTCTGATATGACCCATTTGCAATAACTGCATACTTGCATTGATTTTTAGTAGACAAACATATTGACCTTCCAAGTGCATATGACAATCTTCAGAGTTTGAAAGCTGCAGGACACCTGTTGGATCTTGAGGATTTTGTCCTGGAGAGGCATCTGCTGGGGCTTGAGTTTCTGCTCCTGTTGAAGTCCCAGGGTTGAATCATTAAGACCCATAGGCATGAGAATTAGGAGTTTGGGGGGCTGTTGTGGTACCCCCAGATTTTAGCACGGGTTCTGCAGCCAGCCCCCAACCAGGGGCCCCAGCTGGACCCCACATTTCCGATTGCCATGTGGCCACCCCAGTCCTAGCTGCTGCGCAGACTGGTGGTCAGGGTCCTGGCTTCTGCTCCTGCCTGGTCCCAGCTGCCAACCTCCTGACTTGAGTCCTGACTGCTACCCCTGGGGACGCATTCCTGTCTATGCACTCACCCCCAGTTTGGAGAGTTGCAAACAGGGATAACAGGGCTGTCTTTCAGGACTCCACTAGTAAAAGTCCTCTTGTGTGACTGCTCAGACATCTCTGCCGAACACCTGCTGCAAGGCATATGTCCTGAGCTTCCTCACCCAGTCTGATGGAATGAGACGGAGGTCCATGGGGGCTCCATGAGCCACACTTTAAATATAAAATAACTGCATAAGGCTCAGAAGCCATAGGTTGACCACCCATGTTATACATAGTGTTAAAAATGGCAGACATTCAATTATCACACTAATGGGCTTGGTACAGTAACAAGATAGAATAGACAAACTATAAGAAAACAAATAAATATGTTTTCAAATGTAGAATCAAATTACATTTAGGCTGACCTTGCATGCCAGACTTTTTATTAAACTGAATTTTATTTCTGCTTGGTGGAAGTAAAGGTTTGCAATGGAAACACTGGGGCTGCATCTACATTACATTCCTCTTTTAAAAGAGGAATTCAAATGAGGGAAATTGAAAATGCAAATGAACTGCTGATTTACAAATCTCACACTTCATTTGCATAATCTCATCCAATCACTTTTTCAGAAGATATTTTTTCCAAAAAAAAAAAAATAAGCAGTGTAGATAGGGTTCTTTCAGGGGAAAAAAAACAAAAAAACTTTTTCAAAAAAACCCCTTATTCCTGAAAAAAATGAGGTTTACAGGGTTCTTTCAAAAAGTTTCTTTTTGAAAGAACCCCATCTCCACTGCTTTTTTTTTTTCAAAAAAATCCCTTCAAAAAAAGTGGATGCAACCTGTGAGATCCGTAACTGTGGTGGCAGACTATGATGACTACTTTAATATAGTATTTATAAATGCCTTGTATGGGTCTTTAGGTCTCTGATGTAGCAATAATAATAATGGTGTTCTTGGTCTTGTCTGTGCCCATGGAAAAAATTTAGCTTTTTTACTGGATGTGTGTGAAGCCACCAATTCATATGCATCTGTTTTTCTGAGTTTTGCTGGGGATGTTATGTGCAGGTCTTGTGCAGAGACTTTGCAGTGAATATTTTATGATTACTTTTGTGTTATTTCATTTATTTTCTTTTGGGCATTGTCTAGTATAATTTTATTGTTAACAAAATAGAAGCCAGCAAATGAATAAAGTAGGTACTCTTGTTTTATACAACAGCTGCAATAAACAGAAAATCTGTGGTGCTATTTAATTTATGTTAATTATGTTAGTGGTGCCATGATTCATATTTTGCTTGTCTCCCTTATTAATTTATCATTTAATTGTTGCACTTCTAAACACTATAAGGTATTTATAACACAAACCTCTTGATAAGACAAGTGTAATATTTAGCAGAATAATAGCAACAAACACTTCTGATATCATGAAGTTTTGAAATAGCACCTGTGCCATCTCGTGCACTAGATAAGAATTGAAAACAAAACCAGTTTTCAATATTGTGAAATAGTGAACCAGGCGGAGGAGATAGTATTCAGTTTACTTAATGACAGCAGTTATCAATGCATTTTAAATGAACCAGAGGATATTTTTTCATCCTCTTTTTCCTGAGAAGGATGTTAATTTGTTAAAGTCTGAAGCATGAATGTGTTTTCCCAAATTAATGAAGTAGGTTGATAATAAAGCTTTCCCATATTTGTTTATTTGTAATGTTAGTTTTCTGAGAGTACATATTGAAAGAACTAATATACCTTACATCGTTTATAATGAAATCATGAATAGGGTTTCCAATTTGTCTCATATGGTGTATTGATCTTTCATATATTATGTCAATCTACATCTTCAGTGACTAGCCACCTACTGCAGGGTCACTGAAGGTAATCAGAGTGATTTCATTGACTTAAGGGCATCAGATCAGTCCATAAACCTCTGAAGTGTAGTTTAGTTTGGCCAGACAGTACAGCTTTTTCAAAACTGAGATCCAAAGCTGCATCCATGCAAAAACTGCTCATGCCCATGAGCTCATGTAAATATAACCACAAGCACCCCTTTGCACATTCTGCCATGACTAGATGGGCTGTTGTGCCTCGTGGTTGGAGTGGCATGGGAGTCACTGTCCAGAAATAAAAGCCCTGGGTCAGAGCTAGAATCAGAGGCCTGATGCCAAAGGTCAGAACTGAAGTCAGAATTCAAGAATTGGAGCCTAGGGCCAGAGCCACATTAGCTTGGTTTCAAGGCAGGAACTAAAGGAGGAGGCACTAAAGATGGTGGCTTAAGACACCAGTCTTTTTGAATTCTCCAGCTAATCAGGCAACATAGCCAACCAAGCAGCTCTCTATAGAACAGATGTGCTCATTCTTGACCATTAAAATCAGGACCATAAATATGTACTCATTCTTTGTTCAGAAGTGGTATAGTTTTAAGTGGGCTTTTGGGCAATAATTTTTTTCTCCAGTACCGGTCATAGCTAGTAGTTGAACCCTCTACACCTTTATTGTGTGTGGATAATTCCAAATTAATTAAATAAATAAATAAAACAGGCTGAAATCCAGCATGACAGTGATTCAGTAATTTAAGAGCTTTAGCTTTAACTGAATCTTCTAAGTTGTGACTACTTTGACCGGAATGTACCATTGCTCTGACTTGGCTCTTAATTTCATGGTCTGAATTCTGTGTGTGTAATTAGGGGCTGTACTGCATGTTTTGCAGCCCTGAGGGTTATTTAAACATTCAATAGTTGGTTGGCTGTCCACTTCTTTGGGCTTTTTAACAATACAAAAATTTGTAGTGTTAGCATACCATGTGAGAGTTGTAAGAAGAGTGCATGACAATCATTCAGAAATAGTTACTTTTCAGCATGTAAAATCATATACACAAACAGATAAATAGAAATACAAACATCTCAGTTAAGAGTACAGTACCCCAAAGACCATAATATCTACTTAGAACACATTATTTTTGTATTGAATTTAGGGTGCAGGGGGATGAGGACTCTGGGGTGGAGATGGGGGGTTTGGGTGCAGGAGGGGGTTCAAGGCTGGGGTAGAGGGTTGGCGCAGAGGAGAGAATGTTGGGTATGGGCAGTGCTCACCTCAGGGGTCTCCTGGGAAATGGTGACATGTCCCTCTGGGTCCTAGGTTCAGGGCCAGCCAGGAAGGTTCTGCATGTTGCCCTTCAGAGCCAGCTCTGCAGCTCCCTTTGGCTGGGAACAGCAGCCAATGGGAGCTGTCAGGGCAGAGATGGGAGAGGGCATGGAGTCCTCAGGTGCTGGCTTTGCAGATCTCATTGACCCAGAATTGCAGCAAATGGAAGCTGTGTGGTTGGAGCTGATTCTCAGAGGCAGCACATGAAGCCTCCCTACCCATCCCTGGATTCAAAGCCACATGGACATGTCATCACTTCCTGGGAGGTGCATCACAGCCCACATGCCAAAGTTCCTTCCAAGGCGCAGCCTTCCTGGGGCCAGCTGGACTTTTGACAGCCTGCTCATCAGGGCTGACCAGAGCCACCAGGGTCCCTTTATATCCAAGCTTTCTGGTCATAAACTGAATGCCTGGCCACTCTACCAAGGTGTCACATTGCAAGTTGACAAATCTATGTGTTTGGGTGTGTTCAGTTGTACTGTTTATCTCATATTAGAGCTGTTGAAACTTTGCAAAACCTAGCTGGTAACATATGAATCTCATTGAGGCAAAAGGCTGGCTTGTGAGCCACTGAAAAATTTGTGATAATTTTGAACATGATGGAAAATTTTCTCTCCACTTGCTGCTCTATGAGCAGTGCTTATAAAAGTTTTCCAATATGGAAAGTATTTATACAGATTCACTAGATTTCTGAAGTCTTGGCAGACTGAGAAATATAGGAATTAAATGTTTTGTGCAACATGGGTCGGATCCATTTGTTCTGAGTGATGGCAATTTGAGAAGTAGAGAGCAGGTTGATTGGATTTTTGGGCCTTCAGCTTCCTAGGGAGGCTCAGAGCATTTCCTATGAACAGTTGAAAGTGCAGGACAGGAATACAACATAAAAGTAAGCGATCAAGGTGATTATGGCCATGTTTTGAATACATCCCTAATCTGGGCTGAGGTATAGTCTAGCTCTTCGAAGCCTATTTACCCATAGTATGATATGATAGTATGGTTAGTGCTAACACTTCAGGTTAGAAAAAATCATAACAGAGAAAAGCCCAATGGCTGGGGGGAATCTGTTCTGATTTCCTCATGCTTGTTAGGTTTGCTTCTTTGGACACTAGTCACCTCCATTGACTTCTTTATTTCTCCATGGAGTTCAAATATTCTGCTGCCCATTTGTGATTTTGAAAATTCTTCTCAGGTTAATGCTCTCCTATAATCTCCATGAATGCATTAAGGTTTTCACTTAATTTAATGATTTCTTTGCCTGTGCTCACTGGTAGGATTAAAAAAATTGTTCAAATTCAGAATTAGAAAATTAAACTTTTTTCATCCAAGAAAAATCCATTAGTGTATATAATCTCAAATTTATTTTATATAATCTTAGTCTGTAGCATCACAAGAAGCAGTCTTGTGGCATCTTAGAGCCTATAGCTTGAGAAACAAGGCACATTAAGAGAAGAAAGATGAGAAGACCATCCCCCTTAGAGTCTTCGAGTCAGGCATTACTTTCAGCGGCACTAGAAAAACTTCCTCACTAAATCATGTGCATTTGTTGGTAAAACCTACTTCCTAGGATATAAAACCCATTTCCCTAATAAATTTGTTAGTCTCTAAGCATTTTTAATCAGACTTGTTATTTCCTGTTTTAGTTGTATGTTTTTTCTCATCATTATGCCATAGGCCAGGCACAGGTTTGTGTTGAACTGTTGGAGTTGATCTTTTGATACTGAGTGGTTTTGACTTTGGCATGTAACTGCTGCTGAGGTCCACAAGTGTTTTAAGTTACAGAGTATACTCCCATTTTGAAATAGTAAGACATACTCTGACTTATGCTCTGACATATTTCCGTCACCTCTGGTGGTGTGGATTTCTGAATATTAGTATTGTTACTGACTCCTTTCCTGATCCTGCGCACTGCATTTTCCTCCATCACATCAACAGAGAGAGAAGATATGCATAATGAAAGAGAATGCTACAATCAGCAGCATGAACTGTCACAACAACTTCTGCCCTGAAGCCTATGGAGTCTTCAGTGGGCAATAGCTCACAGACCCATTCCTCAGAAGATCTAGTGAACCTCACTTTTTCACAGAGAGGGGATATCTGTGAGGTCAGCAAAAGGACAAGGATGGCTTCTAAATTCTTCTCATCCTATCCTTCAAGGACTAGTCAGGTTTGGCTGCTGTCTAAACAAGTTTCACCTGCCCTCTTCATGTTCAAAGGGAGGTGCTCCTTACAGTGGAGAATAGGGGGAATGGATTTTACCCAGAGTTACAGAGCAAGTCCTAATGGCACAGTCTCCTCAGGAAAAAAGGCTCTCCACTGAGGTGTGCACAAGACAGAGAGAATAGGGCAGAGGAGTGTTTTACATGCTGCTACAATAATACAGTCATGTTTGTGTTCTTCCCTTTTGTAAAATTTTCCCAGGAGTTCAGATAGTTTGTCATTATAAGGATGTCTGTTATAAAGATGTCTTATTTGTGCACTGGAATTTTCCGGGGGAGAAAATCTGTCCCATTTAGTGTTTGATAAAATTGTCTTGTTTTGGCTGATGAAGGGACTATGACATCTTTGAGCTAAGCCTCAGTTGCCCATGCAAAGGTGCAGTTGGGTTTGAGAAGCAGTGCTTGCACAGGAGCTCTTTCCCTCCATAGTGCCTCAGTCCAGGAGATATCTATTGCCTGTCTGTTTAAACACCATGACCACAGGGTGGGAGCAGGGAAGAAAGGTTTGCTAGTGCCACTGAAATCATTGTGGGTGTGTCTACACTAGCCGGCTACTTCAAAGTAGCTGGCATAACGTCGAAATAGCATGCATCGCGTCTACACGCACCGTGTGCTATTTCGACGTTGAAATCAATGTTAGCTGGCTAGACATTGTAATTGCTATTCCTAACCGAAGATGGGAATAATGCCCTACTTCAACATTCAACGTCAAAGTAGCGCGTGTGTAGATGATCTGTGTCCCGCTACTTCGAAATAGCGGGGTCCTCCATGGTGGCCATCAGCTGAGGGTTTGAGAGACGCTCTGTCCAGCCCCTGTGGGGCTCTATGGTCACCGTGTGCAGCAGCCCTTAGCCCAGGGCTTCTGGCTGCTGCTGCTGCTGCAGCTGGGGGTCCATGCTGCGTTCACAGGGTCTGCAACCAGTTGTCGGCTCTGTGGATCTCGTGCTTTGCAGGCCGAGTGTGTCTGGGAGGGGCCCTTTAAGGGAGCGGCTTGGGGCTTTGCTGGCGCCTTATTTCGATGGGGAGCACTTGTGTGTGTGGATGCTCTGCATTTCCTTCCAGGGCGGCTCCTTTCGACGTTCTCCATCGCTAGTTCGACGTTGAACGTAGACATCACCAGCCCTGGAGGACGTGTAGACAATACGCATCAAAGTAGCCTATTTCGATGTTCTTACATCGAAATAGGCTACTTCGATGTAGTGTGCTAGTGTAGATGTACCCTGTATGACTCAAAGAATCGAAGGGGGATGGTCTTCTGGTCTGTCTTCTCTTAATATGTCTTGTTTCTCAAGCTATAAAGTGGGATTAATAGTGATCTACTTCATGTGCATTTTGTGAGGCTGAAATTCCTTAATGACAGCATGCGATGCACTACTATGATGACAACCCTGTAAGTGGATTGAGAGTTGCATGGCCTAAGAGACATTCCCAGTAGAGTTCATTTAGTTATTTATCAAAGTGGGCCTGTCTCTTCAGTGTAAAAGTCAGAGAGGGGGTGGTAATGGAGGCAAGAAGGAGAATGTGAGCATACGAATGGCTGCACTGTGTCAGACCGAAAGTCCATCTAGCCCAATATCCTGTCTTCTGACAGAGGCCAATGCCAGATGCCCCAGAGAGATTGAACAGAACAGGTAATCACCAGTGCGATCCTTCTCTTGACATCCGTTTCCAACCTTTGACAAACAGAGGCTAGGGACACCATTCTTACCCATCCTGGCTAATACCCATTGATGGACCTAACCTCCATGAATTTATCTAGTTCTTTTTGGAGCCCTGTTAAAGTCTTGGTCTTCACAACCTCTTCTGGCAAGGAGTTCCACAGCCCTATGATGTGCTGCATGAATAACAACTTCCTTTTGTTAGTTCTAAACCTGCTACCCATTAATTTCATTTCGTGACCCCCTAGTTCTTTTGTTATGTGCACAAGTAAATAACTTTGCGTTATTCACTGATAATGATCACACTCCTGCCAGTCCTTTGGAAGCATTGCATCCTCTGTAAATATAACTCCTGCTCCACCTATTAGGTGCTACACTCTCTTCCCTTCCTCTTTCACAAACCACATCATCCTCAAGCCAGCCGTAGCACTCCAATCAGTTATGGCATAGCCATTTGAATGTATGTGTTGGCAACACTTAAATCCAGTTTCTTGCCTTGTGACTGAGTCTGTAGTGGATTACATTACATTAAACGTATTTTCCAGGATTGTATAGTTTATTTCTCTTTGAACAGAAAATATTTAGTTTGTAGTGTGCATTACTGAATCAGAGAATCCTAGAAATGTAGGACTGGAAGGAACCTGTAGGTCATCTAATTCAGTCCCCTGAGCTGAGGCAAGACTAAGTATAGTATTGTACAGTAGTTCTCAAAGTATAGGACAGGTTCCCCTGGAGAGGCCCAAGCTGCATGCATTTTTTAGAACAGGAGCTCTGACTGTCAGCTGTGGAAGGAAGCTGGAGCCTACTACTGAGACTGTCCTCCCCAGTCCCTCACCCAGTGGCAGCAGGTCTCTGGTTGTCAGTCTGGAGGTGGCAACAGCAACACAGAAGTACGGGTGGCAATCATGGGCTGTGGGTGAACCCCTGGGTTGAGGAAGCAAGTTCGGGCTAGCCCCCCAGCCCTGCCCCTTCTGCCTGAGGCTCTATCCCTTCCATGCTCATGAGCCTTAGCTCCCCTTATTGTTGGTGCTGGCTCTCATGCCTCCACCTTCCACCTCCACCCATTGTGGCTACTGACCCCTGCTTTTGAGTCCAAAACCCGAGGATGGCTGGGTGGTGTGGCCCCAGCTGGGCCTGGAGCATGGAAGAGTTGATAAGGTGGTGCAGGCCCAGCTTCCCCTGGTCCCTGAACATCTGAGAGCCAGGCAGGAGGCATGTCCCCAGCTTCTCCTGATTCTGGAGCACCCAAGAGCTGGGTAGGCAGTACAGCTCTCGTAGTCCCTGGCATCTGCTGAACCTCCAACCCAAGCTGAGCCTCCAGCCCCAGTGCTGGGATGCTGGAGTTGCTCCCAGGGTGCACCACAGATCCCAACCTCTTGCCCCACCCTCTGAAACCAAGCATGAGGGCTGCTAGAGAAAGCGCATGCGCAGGGTCTCATCAGGCAGTTTGGGAAGGCGATTCCTTCCTCTGACTATGATACCCACCACCCAAAGTGGTAATGAGTCACTAAATCTGCTGTTACATTGCCATCCTTCTGCTGTGCTGCTGTTGGTCCAGTGTTGTATTCAGAGCTGGGTGCCTGGACAGCAGCTGCTGCTCTCTGATCTGCCTTCAGAGCTGGGTGCAGGTATATGTCCTTGCATGTGGGATTGGGACCATCAATGACTACAAACATAAAGTGGGGGACTGGAGGCTGATCAAACAAGTTTGAGAATCATTGATGTAGACCATACCTGACAAGTGCTAGTCTAACATGTTATGAAAAGCCTCCAGGGATGAGGATTCCACAACCTTTCTTGGTAACCGATTCCGGTACTCAGGTATCCTTATCTTTAGTTGTTTTTTCCAAATAGCTAACCTAAATCTTCCTTGCTCCAGAGTAAGCCAATCACTTATTATCCTATCTTCAGTGGACATAGTAACAACTAGCCACTGTCCTGTTCGTAACACTCCTTAACGTATCTGGAGACTGATATTTAGTCTCCTCCCAGTCTTCTTTTCTCACGACTAAAATATGCCCAGTGTTTTTAATCTTTCACCAAAGGTCAAGTTTTATTTGCTCAGGGTGTTCCAAAAAAGTACACTCTTCCTCAATCTCACTCATTCAATTCCATCAGTGGCTTGTGCAACTGTTTTCTCAGAAGCACCCTTTTTTGGAGTCCTGGGCTATGGTTACATGACAGAGATCTTTGACAGAAGTCACTGTTGGCATAGGTTTTCCAACAAAACTTCTGTCCACAGAGAGCGTCCACACACAAAAGCCACTTGGAGGAGCAATTGGCTGTGTTGACAGAGTGGCTGGACTGCCTGGCTGTTCTCCTGACAAAACAGGCACCCAGAAGCACAGCAAATAGGGCTGCCCATTGTTGTGGATGCCCTGCCTGTCGAGAGAAGTCCCTCCCCCTCTCCCAGAAGCTGGGTCTACATTACAGGGTTCTGTCAGCAGAAGAGGCCTTCTATCGACAAAACTAAGGAGTATCTACACTACAAATGCATTCTGTTGAGAATCTCTTGACAGAAAGCATTGGTTTTCCCAGCAGCGTTCTGTCTTGACAGTACAAGGCATAGTGCATGTGTTGTCAGATTCTGTCAATGAAAAAATTGTGTAGATGCTCTGGGGGGCCCTTCATTGACAGGGAGGGCTTCAAGTTCATTGGGCTGCCCTGTTTGCAGAGCTTCTGATTGGCTGTTCTGTCAACAAAGGGCTAGGCAGTCTGGCTGGTCTCTGTCGACAGAGAGCATTGACGGGGGAGCCTGTATTAGGTGTGGATGTGTTCTATAGAAAGAGGGTCTGTCGGGAAATATCTGTCAACAGTGACTTCTGTCAACAGAACTCTATAGTGTAGACACAGCTAGAGGATCCACACAGCTTTTTTGTTGACAGAATCTGTTGACAGCAACATTATGCCTCATGGCTGAGAGGCAGAATGCTGCCAGTGAAAGTGCTGAGTTTTGTCCACAAAAAGCATTTTGTATGTGGATGTTCCACCAGTTTTGTAGACAAAACTGAGGTTTTGTTGGCAAAACTCACTAGTGTAACCACAGCCCTGGAGATCCAGAAACCCTCGTCCCAGCTGAAAGCTCACTTTGGGTTCAGAAAGTGGAAAATAGCATAGTCGCTGTAGGTCTTCTCATAATTTTAACTGTAGTACATTTCATTGACTACAGAATTGATCTGTGGAACTAGCTGCTGTAGTATATTAATTATCAAAGTAAATAATTTAGTACATTGGAAGATATTTTTAACGAATATTATTTACAGTTACATTAGCTGGAGTTAAAAAAAGGTGTTTGTCTCTCAATTCTCATGCTTCAGAGCATAATTTGATAGTGAATTTAGAAGATGAAGAAACATCTGCTCCAATGTACATTACAGCAGGATTACAGTGTTCCTTATATATTTTTGAAGCTTTGACCACTTTCAGAAACAAGAAAATGAATAACAGAGCTTTATTCTGCTATGCTGTGACCATTATTAAGTTATTTAATTCAGAGAGTTGAAGTATTATAGGCCAATTTTATGAATGACAACAGATAGAGGCTGTGTCTACACTACAAAATAACTTCAAAGTTGATTTTGAAATAAGGAACTACTTCGAAGTAGCCTGCAGAGTGACTACACACACTTTTCCTTACTTTGAAGTTAACTTCAAAGTAAGGGAGGCTAACTTCAAAGTCACTTCTCAATTACCGGGAATGGTATAATGCCCTACTTCGAAGTTTAACTTCAAAGTCTTGAAGTAAGGGGTCGACATGGCAGCGGCCCCCCTGGAGACGGAGAGAGTCTGGCCAGTGCAGGCACAGCTCTATGGTCCCTGCAGGCTACCTGACAGGAGCCAGCTCCCTGGCAACCCCAGGCAGGAAGCTGACAGTGTGCCACAAGCAGGGGCAACACAAGGTCCCTGTCAGACTTCCCCAACTCAACGCACCAGTCAGTGTCTGCACCTCCTCCCCTTGGCCACCATGGCAGCAAGGCAGGACCCCGCTGCCTCTCCCGGACAAGTCCAAGGGCTCGCAGCACCTGGGCCAGGGCCATACTAGGAAGGGACCCTCCTGGACTGAGGGGGAGCTGAAGGACCTCCTCACTCTATGAAGGGAGGAGGAGGTCCTTCGCCAAATAGGCGCCTGGCAGCGAAATGCTGAGGCATACAACAGGCTGGCCAGTGGCCTCACTGCCGAAGGCCACGCCAGCAACACCAGGAGCAGCGTTCACATCAAAGTGAAGGAGCTGAGGCAATCCTGCGGTAAAACCCATGACGCTGCCAGCCGGTCGGGAGCACAGCCTGTGCACTGCCTCCACCATAGGGACCTGAATAGGCTCCAGGGACTCTCTCTCCCTCACCCCACCTCACCTGCGCAGACACCGATGAGAAGGTGGGCCCCTCTGGGACCATCAGCTCCCCCACCGGGTGGCTGCCCCATTCCCTGTCACCTCATGAAGGCAGCCCCCACTGCAGACGAGCTCTGCCATGGGGCCTCCTCTTAATTACCTGGCATCCCGCCTCTTCTGGAAGGTTGTGGAACTCCCCCATCCTCCACTCCTCCTCATCTTCGGGAGGCTGCAGAGCCCCCATCCCTGGTGCTTCACTGTGGGGCAGCTGCCCTCATTGCTGAGGAGCCCTGACATGGAACAGCATCCCCCCATCCCCAGAGACTGGTATCCTGTATTTGCCATAGGTCAATGTGGTCACCCTACATGTATCTGATGGCAGAATTAGGTGCAACTTGATCCTTTCTTGCTATTTCTCATAAAACGCTCTCCATTCTGTGAAGAGCCTCACATGCAAGTGTAAAATTTCCAACCAAATTTGGCCCAGCTATTATTTAGGAGTCCCTCTCTTTGAAATATTGGAATACTGTCCATCCGAGAGCAACATACAACCGGACAGCCTAAATATACTGTATTATACTTCTGCACATCTGAAATGAATGAATAGAATTACTTCAGATGTACAGAGGTATGAATTAGATCAGACTCTGGCCCTGTTTATGCTAAATTTTCTAAGATTAATTTTAATGAAGTCTCCATTTTTTTCCACCTGATTTTTTAGAGGAATTTTCATCTCGTTTTGGGCTCTTTTTTATATTCTGGGTCATGTTATGTGCTTTCAAAGCAGAAACTCCTCTTAACCGAGAGATCCATGTATCTAGTGGGAATACAGTGGTTCCTGAGATTTGTATGAGTGCAGTGGGAGAATGCCTGTTTCACATAATTTCAAGTACAAATCCAGAACCTGAGTCTCTTTTGAAAATGATGCAGTACTATGTGGAAGTAATAGTTTGTCACTTGCCAGTAAAGGTTAGTATGCTAAATGATAATCATTATTAAAATGTATTTTGTGAAAAAAAATATATTAAAGATATAGAGGGTGAAGCTCTGGCCCCATTGAAATTAATGGTAAAACTCCAGCTAACCCATTAGGTACAAGAATTCACCAAAAGTATCCAGTTTTTAAAATCTTATTCAAATATGATGAACAGTTAGTGTCATGAACTAATCATGTGTCAAATATGTTTTTAAATTAACACATGATATGCTCTGTTGTTGTTGTTTTCATTTTTTAAGGGGATAAGGTCATAGGTTGAGAAATTGAATTAACATCTTTGAAACCTTCCATGTGAAGTTCTAGCCAGGAACAAATTTTTGAGGCTAAGGTACAGAAAGAAATGCTGACCAAATTGAGGCTGTACAACAGCAGTACAAATATGTCTTTGGAATTGAACTCTGTTTAGAAGTCCTGTAGTTTGACTTGTTGTAAAACAGCCTTTACTTGGTAGCTGAAGAGTGTCAAGAAAAAAAAAAACTTTAAATTGCAAACCATGTCATGTAATCATCCAATTCCCAGCCTATGTGATTTGTCTGTTTTTGAACATTCTGTGTCCAATGCTGTCATGAATATTACCGGATATTTTCTTTTTCAAACAGGGAAAAATAAAATATCACAATATTTTAATAACATTTCCTACTGGCAATAGTAAATCTTATGGCAATCTTGCATTTTCCAGTAGTGGTCATAGATTCATAAATGATAAGGCCAGAAGCAAACATTGCTGATCATTAAGGCTGACCTGCTGCATAACACAGGCCATAGATGCCCACTGAGTTATTTCTTCACTAAAATTGTGATTTCGGCTTGAGCAGTAACCATTTTTTAAAAAAATCCAGTGTTAATTTAAGGACATCAAGAATCCACCAGACCCCTAGGTAAATAGTTCCATGGGTTAATTGTTGAAAAAGGCACCTAGTTTTAGGGTAACTTTGCCTAGTTTCAGCATCCAGGTATACTGTCATTATGCCTTTCTCTGCTATAGTTAGGAGTCATCTACTCTAAGAAAGCACTTCCCTGTGCACATCCTTGCAGAACATGATCAGGCCAGTCTTTACCTTCTTTTGGAAACACTGAGTAGATTCTGGCCAAGTGTTCACTAGGAGGTAAAATGAATTTTAGATACTCATATCCAGCAATGAGAATTGCGTAGCTGAAGTCAACTTATCTAAAATCAGTTTATGCCACTGTCCACGCAGATGGAGGTCAATGGGGGAAACTCCCCCACTGACTTCCATTACTCCTCACTACTGACAGGAGTACCGGGGCTGATGTTGTCAGCATGACAGTTGAATTTAGCATGACCCTATTAGGTGCACTAAGTTGAACCCCAGAAGATGGGCTGCCAGTTCATCATTCATCTCATAAGTGTAGATGTGTCCTGAGTTACTTCATTTTCTTACTGTAGGTTATGTTTCCTACACCCTTAATCATTAATCATTGCTGTATTTAGAACCTCTTCCAATTCTGCAATGTCATTTTTGAAGTGTGGACACCAGAACTGGATGTGGTATTTCAATAAGGATGTAGTATTCCAATAAGGATCTCACTAATACCACATACACTGTTAATGCGCATTTCTCCTCCATTGGATGCTCATGTTCAATTGGCTATCTAACTCCTTTTCACTTTTTCTTGTGACTGCAGTCCAGGATACCATCTTGTTAGTATGATCTACAATCTTTGCTTCTGGATGTTGGTCCTGGAAACTCTTATGTTGTTCAAATGAGCCAACTTATGAAGATATCTGTATTAGCCTATGTAAATGAGCTACCTGTAACATTATTTATCTTTCCACTAATTTTTGTGATCTGCAGATTTCACAAGCAATGTTTATATTTATGAAGAGCATTGGGCCAAGAGCAAATTTTCGATTAATTCCCATTCACAATTACTTACACTATATTTTTAAGAGCTATCTATTGACCAATATGGGGTCTGCTGGTTGTATGTTCTGCAGATTTTATAATAAGAATATCATACAAAACAATTTTTTACAGAAGTCAATGATTATGGTGTCCATATGGTCACTTTTATCAACCAAACTTCTGACCAATAACTATGTTAAATATGTTTGATAGAAACTATTTCCCATAAAACAGTGATGGAGATTGGCATTAACTGTGAGGCTCTCCTTTAAGTTTTTTCTACTTGCATCTCACATCAACTGTTCACAATTTTGTCCAGGGTTGATATCAGGCTAATTGGCCAATAGTCAAGCAAATAATCTGTTTATCTTTTAAAAATAGTTACAAACCCAGCTTTTTCCCCAGTGCTTTGGCAATTCCTAGTTTTCTGAGATTTGTTATAAATCAACATTAATCATTCACAGAGCTCCTTGGCTAATTCTTCAAACTATCATTAGGTGCAACATATCTCGTGCTACTGATTTTAAAAGGTTTAGTGTGAAAGGTTGCTGTTTTATAATATCCATAGTTATTGATAGAATCAAAAGTATATTCTTATAACTTTAAAATCTGAATATATCATCCTGCTTCTTGACAAATACAGAACAGAAATAGTTATTGAATATTTCTGTCTTTTCTGCTGCAACATGGTTTTCCCACCCTTTTTCAATATCAGATGAATTTCATTTGTTCCTGATATAGTTCAAGTTCCATGTTATTAGCCTTAATCCTACAAGCCATAGATATTCCATTGGTATCTTTAGGTTTCTTTATCAATAGTCTTAATTTTCTGTCACTGAGTCGTATTCATTATCAATATCTGTAAGTTTTTTCCATTGGCAATGTATTTCCTTTTAATTTCTACTTTCATTTCCCATTTTAACCCAGATTCTTTTTAACTAAAGAAGCCTTTCTCAAGACTGGAATTGTTTGTGGGCAGGAAAGATGGAAGTGTTTTTTCTGAGGGGCCCATCTAACCAATTATTTTTAACTCCCAATCTTCATTCACAGATTTATGTTTAAATATTTCCTGTCAATTAGATTTGATCGTGATTTTTTCAGCTTTCAGAAATTGGATCTTTTAAAGCATGAAGCATACATATAGTTGGTCAGAACTACATTCTGTCTGCACATAAATGAAATTTGGTCATAATCATTTCCATCTAAATAAATATCAGTTTTCGGTTCAATGATCAATTCATCGCTATCCATGAGACTGAGGTCTAATGCAGAATTTCCCTAAGTTGGTTTCAGTGCCTTTTGTTTTAGAAAGTCTTCACCTATAATTTTTTAGAAACATCAAGGTTATTTTAGAGCTAGAAATCCCTTGTGGTAATGCTGCTTTCCTTTCTTTACATTATAGATGGATGTTTAAGGTGCTGTTCCTCCTGTACCCTTTTGATTTAGTTGCCTGTGACAGATGCCCACCTGTAACTTGTCTTGTGATTTGTCAGTAAGAACATTGATCCATAAGCATTCTAGGCTGTGCCTTCTGAAATATCAATAACTCTAAAGCAGGTAATGGTATCATTGATAGAGTATGCTGCTTGCAACCCATTCTGCCAACTCCGTCTTCCCTAAATACAGTGATTTTAACGTTCCATGTGGCTGACTGGGTTTCAGTCATTTCTAATTTCTCATGTTTATTTCTTATGTGTATAACATTGATCTATAGGGAATAAAACATTTCTTCTTATGTTCTTGATGCATTGATTATTTACATTCAAGCCACCTTAATTCTGTGTTGGAGCACATTGTTTTATTTAGTCCCACATTACCTAGAATCATAGAATGGGAGGGCTGGAAGGACCTCAGGAGGTCATTGAGTCCAACCCCTTTGCCCAAAGCAGGATCAACCCTAACTAAATCATCCCAGCCAGGACTCTGTCAAGCCAAGACTTAAAAACCTTTAGGGACAGAAATTCCACCATCTCTCTAGGTAATGCATTCCAGTGCTTCATCACTCTCCTGGTGAAATAGTTTTTCCTAATATACAGCCTAGACCTTCCCTACTGTAACTTGAGACAATTGCTCTATGTTCTGCCATCCCTCAGTACTTTTTCTCCATCCTTTTTAGAACCCCCCTACAGGAAGTTGAAGGTTGTTATCAAATTGCTCATCAGTCTTCTCTTCTGCAAATTAAATAAGCCCAAATCCCTCAGCCTCTCCTCCTAGGTCACATCATTATCTTCCCGTCTAGATGCTAGGTTAAAGTCTTCTTGATTAAAGCTGGTCAAGAATTTTTGATGAAGCTTTTTTGTCAGAAAATGCAAAAAAAGTAGTGAAAGGGAGACCGCAGCACACTCAGGAGCCTGGTGATTTGGGTTCTGCCATGGCATGAAGGACTTCCAGGTTCAATTTCCTAGTCTGCCTGACTGGAACTAGGGGCCTGAATGTAGGTATTCCATGTACCTCATGAGTGACCTAATCACTAGAGTATTTGGCTATGCTGATAAACTTGAAAAAACTGTGGGTCTATCTGAGTTCAAAATGGGGGAAAAAATTAAATCTCAAACTTTTCATGTGACTGAAAAACTGTTCCTGATCCAACTCTACTCGTGACTCTTCTAGCTGGTCTGTCGTCCAAGGCATACACCTTCCTTTCTCCATAGAAGGTCGCCCAATGTTCCATAAAAATGAGAGTACATGTCATGTAAACACTGTGTAGAAAAGAGCCAAAATCCTTGTCTTCTATCTCTAAGAAAACCTGAGGCAATGGACATTGTTTAGGGATTCTCCAAGGAGAACTGATTTTTTCCCCATACCATAGATGGTCACAGAATCAGCACACGTGCTATAACAGCATCTACAGTTGTTACATACCCCTACAAAGGGCAGTTGAACATGGTTGTGTGGGTCCCTCTGTAACTCAGTCTATCTCCTCCCACTGTCATCATACATTAGGTTTCTGTAGTGGGGTAGGAGAACAATTTGGGCATTTATTCAAAATCTTCCTTTCAGAGAAGACCGTGGATGCATGCATAAGTATATTGGATCACATTTAAGTCCTCTTTGGATTTGCGTACTGTGGATCTCACCTATGGAGAGTACTCATGATTTCTGGTCCTCCTCATCAGCTAGCAGTTCTGTTAGATATATATGCTACTGAATCTGGGATTAGAAAGACACATGGGTTTTTTGAATCAAGGCACCTAATTTGTTGGCAGACATGAGGAAACTAACCTCTTAGCTGCCCTCCACCTGAATTTATACAGAATACACTCCTAACTGGGATTAACATTATATGAAGTTTATTTATGTCTGTGTTATCTGGCTAAGAGCATAACAGCTAATTCATGAGATTATTCCATGATTGTTTTCCAAACGTTAACACACATAGGCTGTTAGTCAGGTGCCTCCTCTTCAGGGCCTTTGTGGTATGTTGCCTTCTTCTCACTGAAGTGAAAAGAATGTGGCACATGTGATAGATTTTTGTGGCAAGCCAAACACTGCAGGAAAAATGATTGGAGAGATCTCTATGAAAGGCTTCTCACTAAGTTTTTCTGCCAGAGTTATTTCTTGTGGGTTTTACAGCCACAGGGGGCCTATCTAGTCCACTCTCAGGTGCTCATTGCCATCATTTCAGTCAGAGACTCAAGCCAGTAGGGGCAGCAGCGGCCAAGAAGAGTCTGCAGCACTAGGAGGCAGGGGGGAGGGAAATGGGGCCCAGCTGGATTCACGTTTCCCTTGTGCAGCCCTCTGGACTCAGAACTCTACATGCTGACTCCCCCAGCTCTGGAAGCTTTGGGTTCAGTTAGCTGTGTGCTGGTGTGGCAGCTCAGGAAAGATTCAGTTGTCACTCAGATGATTAGCAGAGCACCCGCAGGTAAGTTTAAGTTTAGCAAAATGGATAGAGTGGTGCACATTCACACATACCTCTGTGTGCATACAAATTTATTCCACACGTGGATGGAAAAGATTAGAGGGAACATTGTCTGGGCCCCAGGTGGTATCTCCTCTGCCCCATCCGTGTGGGTTTGGGAAAAAGTGACAGAAGGTTCAACCAGAGACTCAACCTGGTAAAGACAGAAGCATCCAAAGTAGGAGTCTTTTGGTCCTTTCCAAAACTTGTCTGTGGTTTTGACAGTACTTCCTTTTCCCTGTGGTGACTGGCCCTCTCCTTTCTCAATCCCTCACAGTCTTTGTCTTATCCCCTTTTCCGCCCCGCCCCTCGACATCCTTTCAATTCAGCATTCCCTCTCTCCCTTTCCTTTAAGATTATTCTTTCTTTTCTAACCCCTCCTGCCAAAATTATGAAACTTACCCATCACGTTGTTTGCTCCACTCTTATATTCCAACCGTTTCTCCCCTTGCATGTAAGCCTTTCCAAGCAGAGACTGATTTTGGTTCTGTTTGTTCAATGCCTAGCACAGTAGACTCCTAAGTGGTATGGGAACACAAATGAATAGTAATCTGTTACAGTACGTAGTGGAGTTGGGTGTGAAGATTAATTGCAAGTCGTATGAGTCTGTGTTTCTGAGTTTTTCAGATTTAAATGTATTCTATGGTCATATCTGAGTTGTAGTGAAAAGCTTGTGGATACAAATCCCTGTGCTTTTTTTTCATAAGAGACCCACAATACCAGCTGTCAATCCAAAAGTATTGCCATAGACTGGCAATCAATTTTGTGTGTGGTCTTTGGAAAACAAACCCTTGAGGGTTTGTCAGTGTCCACTCTGGTGCCCTGATTTCTAATTTTTCCTTTGTGACCTTTGTAGTAGCAGCTGTGTGTTTGGACTGGCCTAGGTCACTCCAACTCAGTACCCACTGTCTCTACATTTCAGGAGGCTGCTTCCCCAGACACTGCACTTAAAGGATGGAATATATTTTTTCTCTGTATGGCCGTTGTTTCAACAAATTCCAATACAATCTGTATTTGTGACCAAGAGGATTAAAATATACTTAGATGGGACTAAGTATCAGAGAGGTAGCCATGTTAGTCTGTTCTTCGAAAACAGCAAGTCCTGTGGTGCCTTATAGACTAGCAGATATTTTGGAGCATAAGCTTTTGTGGGCGAAGACCCGCTTCATCAGATGCATCAAGAAATGACCAAAATCCATATTAAATTCATGCGTGCAATGTTGTAGTAGCTGTGTTGTTCCCAAGTTAGGAGACATACAAAGTGGGTGGGGAGGTGTCTTTTTTTGAACCAGCTTCTGCTGGTGGAAGATAAAATCTTTTGAGCGTCACAGACCTGAAGAATAACTCCATATAGTTCAAAAGCTTGTACCTTCCACCAACATAACTTGGTCCAATGAAATGTGTTACCTCACTTATGTTGTCCCTCTCACATTAAATAACACCAAGCAGACTTATGGACTCCTCACCATGTCTATTTGTCCTCATCTCTTTTTTTTTTTCCACATTCCTTGGCTATTTATCCTCTCTAAAGCCGCCTGTAACAAGGCAACCTCTGAAATGGGGCTACTTGACCTTAGTTTCAATATATGGAAATCTATTATACCACTGTTGCAAAAGTATATCCAAGTGACCTGGGTTTCCTCTCCAGAAAATCCGTTCAAAAATAGAGGACATGTATTGCTCTTACAGTTTTACAAGACATGTCATGAAAAAGGGCATGCAAGCAGACTGATTAAAGCAAAAATTGCCCTGCAATTTCTGTTATTAAACAAATACAAGGATCCTAAAAATCCCTTTTAAAGTGCAATTTCCCTTACAGGATAAAATGGAATTAAAATATTGCCAATAAATTGTCTGAGAGACTGTATCAGTCTGTGCATTGATAGTCTGTGCATGCAGGATAAGAACATTGACTGCCTGCTAATCTATTCCCAGATGGAGGTGGATGCAGACGAGAAGCGCCATCGCACACGCTCCAAAGGTGTTCGAGGTACGTCTCTTGCTTCAGTAAATCACTCAAGGCCCCCGCTCAGGGTGACCTTCATCCTCCAGAATCTCTTTGCACGATTCATTCTGACCCTTGCTTTTACACAACCTTTTTGGTAATTTTCTGTGGAAGAAGGGTGCTTGTAATAGATGATAAATTTTTATATATTTTCCATCTCTCTGCAGTTCCTGTGGAACCAGCCATACAAGAGCTGTTCAGGTTAGTGCTCTGAGTGTAAAATGTATCCCCATTAGCAATTTAGAAAATTCATGCCTTTTAATGGGTATAATGCACTTTCAAGTTCATTGGTGGTTTGCTCATGCCCTGCTGCACTGATGAAATTAATTCCCCTGAGACTTGCTAATAAAAAGCATCCCCTCCTTTTTTTTCCCTTCAGTTATTTGATTTCTCTCTTTCTGTCTTTGTTGCCCTCCATCTCTGTAATATCTACTGCCTGCTTTTAGTATAATCTTCCTGCAGCATACCGGCACCTCTATAATTAATTCTTTCCTTTTTGCAGCTGTCCTACTCCCGGCTGTGATGGCAGTGGTCATGTTAGTGGCAAATATGCAAGACACAGAAGGTAATAGCAGTAATTTTTTGTAACATAGTGAAAAGATTTGATAAACAAGTCATTTGATTTGGCCCTGCTAGTTACCCAACCAATGATAAAAATTAGGGGTTTGATATTCTAGAAGCCATTCGATTTCATACATTTTTTTCTCATTTTTATTTAACTAATTTCTATCATATAAATCATATATATCTAAATAATTTGTAGGAATGCTCAAAACATTTAGAATGTCTATCACGCTTAAGCAAATGTAAATTAAAAACTAAAACAGTCCTAGTAAGCAGAATTCCCAAACTCTCTTAGCAAACTTACCACAATTCCATATGCATTCTAATCATGTAGGTAGTAACCTGGAATGTCTTGCAAAATCTATAACAGTGTTTTTTTTTCTGAGAACACTTATTTCTGCTTCCCATTTTCTCTTTTTCTTTGCACTTCTGTAGATCATGTGTGGCAAATTAAAATTTGACCTTATTGACATTTTGGTGCCTGCATGACTTCTATCATTTATTGTATTTTACGGCTGGAAAGAAAACATAAGCTTCTGAGCACAGAGAGTTCAATGAGGAGGTTAGATTTAAAGGGCAAAGTCTAGGACAGATCCATGATAATGAGACTTTGAAATTCAGATGATTGTACTATAGTTGTAAATACTGTTACTTCAGTTCCTAAACTGTGAGTGGAAAGATCTCCTGAAGGAATATGTGGTTAGCTATTTATTGCTAATAACACATCAAGTCAGGACTGCATATGTATAACTGTATCTGAAAGTCAGCTAGAATGTAATATCTTCTTTGCTATATTTGTGGTGTAAAATTCAAAATAACAAGGGGGACATGCAGATGAACAGCTTTAGTTTCTCATGCAGTTTGTTCAAACATTTTGTGTACAAAATTGTGCAAATTTGCCCATTTTACACAACCTTGTGACTAAAGCAATTTTTCTTTTACATGAATACATTTTATTGAACTTGTTTTTTATGGCAACGAATGTAAAAGACAACATGGCTGACATTTTGGCCTTCTATTGAGCTGGAAGAAGTTATTTAATCTAATACAATTTATTCTGAACTTTTTTATTTTTTCATTATACATTTTTAAATAATATATTTTTTAGAATTTGAAGAAATTATTGTAATTTAAAGAATAACTATTTCGTACTAAATTCAGGACCTATTTTGTAATAAATACACATCCATTAGGGATTAAACTAACTTCATTTTGAATCAATGGTGTAAGGTACATGTACAAATCTACTCTTCTATTTACCTACATCTGGTTTCTTTTCAAAGACCTATAAGTCCATAGATAAATCCATTCAAATATTTTAAAAGCAAGACCACAAAAAGTGATAAAAACATTGTAAAAAATTCTTTTGAATGCTGTTTTAAAGGAAAAGTTGATTATTTTAGTTTTCTTTATTAACGTAGTCAAATGTTGTGCCCTAATCATGTTGTCTTACATAAAAGTAAAGGAAGCTTCATGTTTTGTAATTATATCAGGGAGTTGGACAGTTTAGCAGAAATATTTCAAATAATTTCCCTTAAGACTATTTGGGACTCCCAGTTTCAAAATACATCATTTCTTTTGTTAGTTTTTTTCAGTAACTAATGAATGTGCCAAGTCCCCTTTTTCCTTCAGAAATTCCATGAATAATCAATTGTTATATGATGATGTTCTAATGTCCTCCTCCAAAGGAAATAAATTTTACAAAAATTAACTGAAACCACTGTTTTGCGTTTCATGCAATTTGGATGCACTTTTCAAAAACATGATTTCTGAAATCAAAATAAAGACACAATTTCCAAATGAAATTTTGTTTGTACAGTCACAGCAGTCTCTTCTGAATTGCTGTATGTGTGTGTGTACACCTGTATACATACTTAAATCCTTTTTTCAGGTGGAAAGAACAAGGAATATGTGTAGAGTTGGATAAATATACGTTCAATTTTGAGATATTAATTCTGGCTTTTGTTCATTGACATGATTCTGGTGTGTCAGCACATGAACAGATTGAATCTCAGAGTTGCTAATTAAATGTAATTTTTGGGGAGGACCACAAAGAAGAAAAATTGGAACTATATCAAAGCCTCTTTTTTTCTACTTGCTAAAGAATCTCTTTCTTTTTGACATCCTGACTGTCAGTCCATTTTGATTATATTCAACTAGCAGAGCTCCTATTACATTGATTAGGAATCATGTTTTCTGTTGAGTTTTACAATATGATTTCTAGTTCTGAAAAGAGCCACTTCTAATTATTGTATCAAGTCTTATCGGTAAATAATTTAAAATAATTTGGAAAATATATATTTTTCAAACATAACCCTTCTAATCTTGGTTTTTGTCAGACAGATGGGGAGGAAAGAAGTGAAAATTATATTTAAAAGAAAATCAAAAAGTCTAAAAATTCCATGTGTTCTAGAGGTTTGTATGTCTTCACTGAAACAGAACTCAGTTTCACTTTGCCTTACAGAACATTTAACCTTTCCATTCACAATAACAGACCAGATCATTATTATGAATGAAAGGTATTTGCTACAACTAGGAAATAGACTAACAAGTCTCCATCACTTTATAATTTTTTTTTCCTTCCCAGGATCTCTTGAGCACTTTGTGATTTCTGACCAGGGATTCCCAGCCACAGGGATGGCTAGGGTCTGGGGGTCAGCCAGTCTCGCAGGCAGCATACTGAGCAGAGCCACCACTGGCTCTGGGCAGGGAGCCCCAGCAGCAATGGGCAAGAAGACCTGATGGCCCAGGCTGCAGAGACATTGCAATTCTCTCATGGGGAGCTCCAGCAGCTGGAAGCACAGAACTGCCACCAGCTCCAGGCAGTGAGGTCCAGCAGACAAGAGCACAGAGCCGCTGTGGGCCCTGGATGGGAAGCCATGGGAGCTGGGAGTATGGAGCCAGTGGGGAGCCCCCATGGACAGGAGCACAGAGCTGCCACAAGCCCCAGGTGGGGAGCCACCACTGACCTCAGGAGAGATGCTTCAGTGGGCCTGGGCAAGGACATGGCCAGGAACATGGAGCTCCCACAAGCCCCAAGCACGAAGCCCTGGCAGCTGGGGGATGGAGCTGCTGCGGGCAAGGAATCCTGATGGCTGGATCAGGGCAGCCAGAGTGACCTGATATCCCTTAGTCCAGAAAACTACCTCTTATGGGAAGGCTCCAGTCCCAAGGATGCCAGACCAAGGTGGTCCAACCTGTATATTAAAATGTAGGACAAATCTTTAAGAGGGCTCTTCATTGTCTTGGTAAGAACATAGCAAAGTGGAAGGTAATGTATTTATAGCTTCAGCTTTTCTGGGTTTAAATCCCTCAAGGTGTTTGATCTTCTTTTACTACTGCTGCTACTACTACTACTAAATATTAATAATTAATAATCACTACAAATATAAGCTCCAATCCTGCAAGTGTTTCACCATTGGTGGATCCTTATATCTGCGTGAGTAAATGGGGCTTGGTGCAGTCATAGGGATTCTCCTGCCTGAATCAAATTGTAGGATTGAGGCCAATTTTGACATTGATGGAAAAAATGGTAGCTGTTTATTGTGCTGATTCATGCAAATATGCCCCTTTTATATTCACTGGGCCAGATTTTATTCTCAAATTGCACATGTACAGCATGAGTGATTGCAGGAAAGTTGTACATATGTACCTTCAAGCAGAATTTACCAGTATTGTTATTATTTACATAACAGTAGCAGCTAGAAAACCTGAAATAGATTTGGGTCCTGGACAGGTGGCGGCTCATACTTTGCGGAGTTTACATTTTGAGGCCCTGGTACTGCAAAGACTTACTCATGTGTTTAACACTACAGTATCACTGAAACTACTGGGATTATTGACAGTGCATAAAGTTGAACATGAATAAACATTTGCAGTATCAGGCACTGCTGTATGCCAAGATACTCAATGAAAGAGGTGAGACCCAGAGGCATAGAGCAGGGGTGGCCAAATTGTGGCTCACAAGCTCAGGGCCAGTGCCTTCAGAAGGGTAGTGTGGTATGGGCTTCTGCCTAGCATGAGATGAGGTTGTCAGTATTTTAGCCACATGGGCCATGATTGCTGGGGTTTGGGGCTTCATCAGAAGGAGAACTGAAGTCCCAGCACTGGCAGGTGCCTACCATATGGCAGAAGTGCCAAGCCTTAGAATGTGCACCCCAGCTCTTGAACTTCTGAGTATTGCCATAGATTTCTCAGAAGGTCTGAAGGTTTGGCCACCCCGGCATAGAGAGTTGAAGTCAGTGTCAGTGGCAGAACTAGGAATAAAACTTGAGTCTTCTGACTCCCAGTCCAGAAAATGTCCACTGGTTCATACTACGTGGATTGTTTTCCTGGCAAATATTTACTTGATACCCCTCGGCTCTGCTATGAACTATTGTTTAGCCATGCATGGTAATTAGATACTTTGAAAAATTATGATTTTTTTCAATATAATAGTGACTTCAGGGAGTGATGTGATTATGGGTTCTGATTCTGCAAATGCTTTTGCTTGTGAGTAGTCAGACTGAATGTAATGGGAATATTCACACTGGTAAAGTATCTCGTGTGTTGGCATGACAGTGCCTTTGCCTTTACTAGCTGAATAATTGAAGACATCCCTGGGGTTTGATCCTGCTTCTTCTAAAGTAAACAGGAATTTTACCACTGATTTGAATGGCAGCAGGATCCAGCCCACGTATGTACAACAATAAATTAAAAACCATGAGTTCAAATTAACCTTTTAGTTTTGCAGATGCACATCCTATACTTCCACCTATGTAAGTGAGAGCAAATTGTGGCCCCTGCTATTTCCCCAGAGATGTAAATGACAGCTTTGGAAGTATTAAGGCCTTCTACATTGCTATGCATTTAAAAATTTGTATTAAAAGACACATTATTTTTGCAAAATATATAAATATAATGTAAATAAGTATTTGGGCCCATCATAAAATTCTAACTATAGTCTCTTAAAAATACTGAGTCCAAGTGCTGGCCTGTTTAAAAGCTTCCATAACGTAGTTGTTTAATTTCTCTTCCCTCAGCCCCCTGCCCCTGAATAACAGAAGCAATTAGGTTCTATTACAGACTAATCACTTGCTGAATACCATATGCTTCTAAATGAAAGCCATTTTTAACAAATATGAGCAGAAAACCTTTTTTACACTGGTGGAGCAGTAATTTTGTTATATGTATAACTGAAAACAGCTGAAAGTGTTGTATGGACATCAGTAAAGGGGAAAAAACATCCCTGGTCTAAGATCATGCAAATTAAGTTCAGTGCAGAATTATTTTTTACGACTGAACCATAAATCCTTGTGATTTAAAATGGCATTATTGATGGATCCTTAACTATAACAGTGTGTTGTAGTTTGACTGCTGAAAAAAAATAGAATGTGGCTGAAATAAACAGAACAAACCCAGACAATAATCATGTGTGCTCTTTGCTAAGCTCATATTGGAAATGTACGCTTTCCCCCATTTTTCTCCATGTACCGGTAAGGCAACCTTTTGCAGAAGCAAATAAGTACCACAAAAGTGGGGATAGGGCACAAAAATAACATTTGGATCTATAACATATAACTCATCACCAATTCTAAAAAAGTATTTTTCTTTTTGTCTCTCTTTCTTTGTAGATAATCATGTACAGATATCGTACAGGTAGATGGGTTGCAATCATTTTAATTTTTGAAGGATAAGATCTGTTACTCAAAACGGATTTGTTATAAAACTGCACATGCTTTACAATAAGGAAGGCTTTTTGATTACAAAAATCATACCAATATTGTTTTGGTATTATTTAGCCTGGTTAAGTCCTGCCCATTTTAGAACAGAGTGAGAAAAATAATTCAGACTCCAAACTTGAAAATTAAAAGACTCAAATATCTCTTTATTAGAAAATTATTGAATTTTCTGTGTCTTGTTCTTCCATATTTCTTATTCAAATTTTTTTTCATTTTATATACCTTTTCACCCACCAGTTTGATTGCCATGGCTGCAGCCGTGGGTGAATAATTGCCTGTCTTCACAGGAGCATGTTCTGGAGCTAAAGTCGAGTGCTTGCTTCCTGATGTATGCCTCATTTGGATTCTGCCGACAGCCTAGGGGCTGTATTATTCATGCCTTGACAGATAGCACTCACTAAAAGCATTGGAACAGGGCCAGGTACTGGCAGAGAGATAGTGGAGCATTGCAACATGCAACTGAGAGGAGCATCTATAATACAAAAAAGAGAAATCCACATACCTCCCTTTTACTGGTTTCACTTTGATGGAAAATTCATTTTCATCAAAATAAAATACCCTAAAAATAAATACATTTTTTTCTAAACCACGCATGAAAGTTTAACACAATTTTCCACATTTAATTGCAAAGCTGATTTTAATTAGTAAGGCCCTGCATGTGAAAAATGAAGATTCACTTGGGTGAGTGTAACACATTGCAGTGTCTGCTGAATGCTCTAATTAATGTATGGCTTCTGTACAACAGGGTGCACTGTGGGATATTTAGGAAAAATTCTGTGCACACAGCCATCTATCTGTATTTTAGTTCTTGAATCCACAAGAATAAATAACTTTCCCCCCTTTATTCTTTATGAGACATCATTGTGCATGCCATCACTCCATCCATAATCTTTATGGCATGCCTGTCCTTTTTACTATTTGTCAATGATATCATAAATCAGAAGGCAGGACATACATATTTTAACATTAATTTTATAGCATAGCATGGTTGCACGGTGCGCAAAAATCGAGGTCCATTGATGCATTTGTGTAAAGTATAAAAGCCAGCACAGAGCAGTGAGGTCTTTCTTATTTTTATGTCAGTGTAAAATCCTGGTGAATGCTGGAAATAAAGACACATGTATCTTCATTTCTCTCTAAGCTAATAGCCTACTTTTATTATACTATCACAATAATGATAAAATGAACAACTGGATGTTTTTCTAAGGCAAAATTGTACATCAGCACAAAATAAACAGGGCCTTTATGTATTTGCTCAATATTTTGCCAATATTGATTATTCAAGGTATTTTAACATATTTTAATAAGAAGAGACCCACTGCCTTGTTAACCCCACTTAAATATTTTATTTAGCTAATTTTCAGATGTTAGAGAAAGAACATAGGTATTTGCAGAAGGAACACTGCGAACAATAAATAAATGTACTGACAAGGAATCCATAATGTATTAGAGGTCTGTATTGGCTGCTGTCTGGGTTCAGCAATATACTCCTTTTTCTGAATGATTGATTAATGATTAACAAGGTCCAAACTTGAGTCTGAAACTACAACAAAAATGCACCAGAAAATGGTCTGTGGTTCTGCATGCTGGTAGCTATTGTCTAGGGCTTACTGCACAAAGGAACCACAGTTCAATTCCTCCTACCACCATCTGGGTTGGGAATAGCAGTTTCAATGGCAGCAAGTTTCAGGATCTTGATGTGCCAGGAGTTGTAGCCTAATAAAGGAGAAAAAATTCAAAGGCAGGCAATCAGAGGGTGCTGACCCATCTGTGCAGTGACAACAAACAGCAGATTTGGGAGTGGGATCTCTAGCGAGTCTCTGGGCTGGTACAGTGTGTGTTGCTGAGATGATATGCTCATTTTCTTTCAAATGGCAGGTGCTGGGCATATTTCTCAGTCAGCACTTTACTTCCAGCCATAGTGTCTGCTGGGGAAAGGTCTGTGTGGAGGTGTTGCTGTCAGCCACCAATAAATGAGGACTGAGAGGAGGGTAAGGACAGGGAATAATAGAGAGAACATATGGTAAATATGGAGAGAGAATTTCCCCAAGAAGTCACTGTTAGCCTTATACCTACAGGAAATTAGAATGGCTCATCTGGTAGCTTGGTTGACAGCATAATGTGCTCTTATGATAGAAATAGATGGTTTGAGGATAAATGGTGTCTGCTTCTCAACTGACAAAGAGAAAGTGCTGCAGAGGTGATCCTCGTAGGTTGGGCAAGTCATTTAATCTCTGTGGTACCTCAGTTCTCCTATCTGTAAAAGGGAAATAATGATATCTGTTCACCTTTAGAAAGTGTTCTGAGATGTATAGACAGCAGATGATATACACAAAATTATTACATACTTTACTTCCAACTTTGTCTGTAGCAGTTACCTACCTGTACATAAATAAGGGCCTGATTCAATGCCTACTGAAGTCGATTGGGAATCATTAGCTCCACTGGGCTGTTTGTATCAAGCCCTCTATCTTGCAGATTAGGCAGAATTCAAATTGTTTATAATTATGTGGGAAAACTTATATTTTGAATCAACTGTATTTCCCTATTTTGGATGTATAGAACTACTACTAAGTTTCTTCCTTATCCTAAAAAATTATTACAATTGCTGAGGTTTAATAGAATATTTAACACCTTGCTGTTCAGTACTGTGCATTTTAGCAACAACTTTGTTATCAATTTTGGTGCTGTGCAAAGTTAGTATGGATCATAATATTCATAATAAGCATGTGCACTGTATTTAACTGTGATAGAGGCTCATGGCTTTGGCCCCTAATGTCCCAGGTTCAGTCCCACCAGCTGGTGACCCAGGCCCATCAGTGTTACACCATGCTGACCACTATAGTGTGTGATACCTGTATCATATCTGAGCTAAGAACAGGACGCAAGACAGCCGACACCCAGTCCCTGTTTTATATACTAGATCTTAATGGTAGGCAAAAGCACACGGGTGGGTACAAGGAAAACTGGAATGGAAAAGGTAAATAAGTAGAGAAGCAAAAACAATTCTGTGAGGAATAATAGGATAAAGAATAGGTTTTTCTTTAAAAACAAACATTAAAATAGTGCCCTGTTTCTTTAAAAATCTTTCATTGAAATTCCTCAATAAATTGAGACAGCCTTTCCACAGACATTACTTCTTATTAGTAGCTGGTTTGAAGCACTGCTTCTAGCAGTGTCAACTCAGGACAGCAGGGGGTTGGTGTGTTAGAGTCATCTTCAATGACAATAATAAAAGAAATCTGTAGTACAGAACGAAATGCCAAGTGGATATGCAGCTAGTGGTGATCTGGCATGGTACAACGTAAGGGCATGATCCTGCAAGCAACTGAGTAACCTTAGCCAGATGAGTAATCACATTGCATTAGTCAGTTTCCTCATTGCCCACCTGATTCTACACCCTTTTCCCCCTCCTGCCATACTGAAACAAAAAAGGGAAGAAGGAGTCTTTCGAAGGTGGGGTTGACTTTTGAAAGAGCCCCTTCTACACTGCTTTTTTTCTTTTGAAAGAAGCTCTTTTCAAAATAGATTATGCAAACGAGGCACCAGATATGTAAATCGGTGCCTCATTTGTATTTTTGATTTCCTTCATTTGCATGCCTCTTTCAAAAGAGGAATGCAAGTATAGACACAGCTCTAGGATCTGACGTCTGGGCTTTGGCAGACAGCACAACGTCAGAGAGCTGCCAACCCAATGTGGGTTTGGCAGCAATACGTAGGGGTGCCCAGGCCCATCCTAGGCCACAAGGCTCCAGCAAAGGGCTATAACAATGGCTGAAAGTTCCACTGCTGTGTCAGTGGGATCCCATTGCAACATACTGACAGTGTCTGGCCCTATGGACCATCCCAGTGGGCCTCTTTCTCCACTGTCACTTCATGTGGCAATTCAGGTATCCCTGGCATCTCAGGGTTTTTCAGCTTGGGCAGCCCCTGGTGGCCTCAGTCACTCTTGGGTGTTTCCTGTTGTCCTGGTATCTGCCTGAGTCTCCTGGGTTGTTGTTCTTCAACAGTCATGCCTGACTGAGTTGAATGGCTATTTTTTATAACTGGGTCTGAGCTGGAGAATGAGCATGGCCTCTTCTGCTCATAGTGTGGGGTTAACTCTTGCTGGACCAGGGCAGATCTGGTGTGCCCACCATACTAGGTAAAATCAACAGCTAATTTTATCTTCACAACACCTTTGTCAGGTAGGGAACATTATCCCTATTTTACTGAGTGTGGTACTGATATGACTTGCCCACCCCCATATAGGCGATCTGCATCTGAGTAGTGTAAAGAACAGAATCTTTGCAAATGACTATTTGTTATGGTACGTGTGCTGTGATTCTATGGTATTTAACATAGCAACCGGTCCTTGATGATCAACATTCATTATGGAAGTGCTGGTTGTGAGTTCGTATAGGAGGACCTCTCGGTAATAGTTAAGTCTGGTATAAGTTTTCCCTTAAAGCAGAGATTCAACAACCGAGTTGTGTATAACAAATAAAATGTATCATCCTCAAAATGACAGGTCTTCCTCCTAGGCAAGCAATAGTTTTGTAGGCATTTTATGAGTAAATCTGTTAATTATGTTGAGTTAAAATTAATTTTAGAATGGATCCTTGAAGAAATTTAGCACCAGGTGTCTGATCATTTTTGTCCATAATGGTCTTAACAATTCAGAGTATTTAAACTTCCTTTAGAGATAAAACTCACTGAAATGCATAGGCGACACTGGAAGCTTTTTTAAAAAGAATTAATTGGTATTAAACAACTGAGAGTTGTTTTGTCACTCAGGGCTGAAGAAGAATGTTCTTCAGAAACAAATCCAAAAGGAGTTGCCCTCTTTTTAAATGGTTGCCACTTCTTGTTCTCAATGAAACTGTGGCAACATGCTGCTTTTAAGAAGATGGTGGTCACCTTTCAAAATAACCCCATTCTCCCATTATTCCTTGCCATCAGGGAACATGTTAATGTTTTATGATGTTGTGGGGCTTTCACACAGTGCTTCATTCAGTGCACTGGACAGATGGCTGTGATATCCTAGTGACTGGTTGTGCTAGTGTTTCTTTATGCTAATGAGAGTGTTGCAACTACTTGAAAGTGAAATTTATGCCCCAGCTTAGGCCATTACACCTTTAGACTTGGGTCTACTGGCTCTGCTAGGCCCCTACTGCATAGTTCAGGAGAAGAGTATTTTAAAGAAGTCTTACTGAAGGCACAGGGACAAACCATCCTGGTGCACAGAAAGAAAAGCAAACATGGGAGGCAACCGGCTTCGCTTAACAGGGAAATAGTTGGTGAGCTTAAACTCAGAAGCTTGCATATAAGAAGTGCAAATTTGGATAGATGACTAAGGAAGAGTATAAATATATTGCTGGAGAATTCTGGGGAGAAATCAGGAAAGCAAAAGCACAATTGGAACTGCAGCTAGCAAGGAATGTGAAGGGTAACAAGATGGGTTTCTACAGGTATGATAACAGCAGGAGGGTTACAAGGAAGGGTGTGAGGGCATTACTGGATGAGGGAGGTAACCTAGTGACAGATGATGGGGAAAAGCCGAAGTACTCAATGCTTTTTTTTGCCTCAGTCTTCACAGACAAGATCAGTTCCTAACTTACAGTACTAGGCAATGCAGTATGGGAAGAAAGTGGGAAGCCCTCGGTGGGGAAAGAACAGGTTAAGAGCTACTTAGAAAAGGTAATGGTACACAAAACTATGGGTCCAGATTTAATGCCTCCAAGGATACTGAGGGCATTGGCAGATGTCATGACAGAGCCTTTGACCATTATCTTTGAAAACTTGTGGAGATCAGGAGAGATCCCAGATGACTGGAAAGAGGCAAATATAGTGCCCATCTTTAAAAAAAAGAATGAAGGAAAACCCAGGGACCTATAGACCAGTCAACCTTACCTCAGTCCCCAGAAAACTCATGGAGGGGATCCTCAAAGAATCCATTTTGGAGCACTTGGAAGAGGGGAAAGTGATCAAGAATAGTTAATATGGATTCACCAAGGGCAAGTCGTGCCTTACCAATCTGATTAGCTTCTATGATGAGGTAACTGGCTCTGTGGACATGGGGAAGTCAATGGATGTGAAATACCTTGACGTTAGCAAAGCTTTTGATAAAGTCTCCTACAACATTCTTGACCATCAGTTAAGGAAGTATGGATTGGATACATTGACTGTAAGATGGATAGAAAGCTGGCTTAGAAGTGTGAATAAGTCACCTCATGAGCGACATGAATTATGCTGACCTACGAGCTGGTGTGGACAGCACGATGTTGGCAGGAGAACTTTTTCTGCTGGCATAGCTACTACTGCATCTTAGAAGTGGGTTATTTAAATTGGTGGGAGATGTCTGTCCTGTCATTGTAGAGTGGCTACACTACAGACCTTTCAGCAGCACAGCTGCCTCAAAGCAGCTCCCCCCACTGTATAAGCTTTCTCGTGCAGCCATAGCCTAAGAGTAAATAAAAAATGTGAAGTCGCAAGCAGACAGATCTTTTGGTATCTGGCTTTGAGAAAATATATTACAATAATAGTGTTCTACAGATCTTCACCTTTTCTTTCAGTGGATCCCAAACACTTCACAAGGAGCAAGTAATAAAAGCCTCACAACAGATTTTCAATGCAATGTACAGTAGTTAAAAGGCTATGTTAAGGTCACATCATTCACCACATTGTAATGCAGTCACTTCTGGGTTGGGACAAAGCCACAGGTGAACAGTGTAAAGCAACACTACAGAACAGTTAGGACAGGAAGTGAAAAATTTTCTAAGTTACTTGAAACTACAGGACTAAATTATCCAGAATTTAATTACGTGAGTTTAAATTTGGTCAGGGCTCTAAAAATAGCTTTTCTACTTTTGAATAGATGCTATGGGATATTTAAAGACCAGAAGTAGACAGGACTTCTATTTTACCTCACACCTGAAAGAAAGTATTACCAGCTGTAATGTTCTTCCCATGATACCTGTCTGGAGAACTGGCTTAATAATAGCTTAGAGGAGAGAATGCCACTTTGTGAATCACAGCTGCTTTCTGCATTGCACTGGTGTTCCTAAGAAAGTTCTGACATATCAAGTGCCAACATGGTCTGGCCT
Organism: Carettochelys insculpta; assembly: GCF_033958435.1. NCBI lineage: Eukaryota > Metazoa > Chordata > Testudines > Carettochelyidae > Carettochelys > Carettochelys insculpta. Next base: position 173,252,945 of record NC_134139.1, on the reverse strand, counting down.
TGATTAATTGGTGAGGTTTAATGAGATCACAGTAAAGGTGGATCAGAATCTGAATTAAAGTTTTTAAACAAGCATCAGTTTTAGAAGGAATGTAAAAAAATTAACTACAAAGTTAACTTAAGATTTCAGAATTCATACGTTCCGTTTCCAATTATGATATTAAAAGAAAGTAGCAGGAAGTAAGACTGAGAATTGACTAAAAGTGGAGCCTTATATTTAAAATGCCAGCATTTAAGTACAACCATAAAACAGACATAAGATTCAGTATTATCTATCCACTGTAATTCTGACTGTTCAGGGGCAAATACAGCAATTTGTCAGCTTTAGAAACCGCAATCCAGGGGACACCATTCAGAATTGTCATGGCTAGTTAACAGTAACTACTCATGACTCTTTAAGTCTTTGTGAAATACTGTGGACCAAACTGATACCAGGTGTAAGCTGAAGTTGGACTTGTTCTTACTCATCTTGAGTACACTGGGCTGTTGTCCTACGACATGCCTGCAGAAAATGTGTAGCGATTGGAATCCAGCATACACAATAGAAGCATTCTGAATGCCCTCTATGAAGTCTAGTCAAACTCCTGGGTTCTGTATCATGAAAAAGCAGAAATAAACAAACACAGAATCCAGCACTGAAAAGACAAACCTGTTGTATTTCAGTATTGCTTTGGATGATATGACAGTGCAGTGCACCGGTCCCCTTTAAAACTCACAACAGACTCTGGACTTCAAACAAGCCTCAGATACACAGCTATAACTCCCATTTTTTTTAGTTTGTTGATGCTAATAATTGGGATTATTGAAGTAAAAAGACAGAAACAATCTTTCCCACTGAAGCTGTCCCGAGGTAAAATTTTCAAAGTGCCCATTTGACATGGGAACTTAGGTCCCATTTTTAAAAGCGACTTAGAGGACTAAGTCCCTTTGACTTTCAATGAGAATTCAGCAATGTCTACACTATGAGATAAATTCAAATGTATTAATATCAATTTGTTAATGCTGGATTTTATAAATTTGAATTTTACTATGCACTCCTCCCCATGTGCTCCTCACAAAGTCAATATATTGCTGCCATACTCCGTTGGCAAATATCAACAGTTGCATCACTGCATTGTGGAAACCTATCCCTCAGTACCCTCATCCCCGTAGCATTCTGTGTATTTTCACTAGTATTTGACACCATCTCCCCACATTGCATTACCCTTTCCCATGATAAGCAAATGTCCATTATGCGAAGTGGAAGTAAGGAAAACTAGTGCATCAGCAAAGATCCCCAAATGCACAGAAATCTTTCTTCTATAGCTGAATTGCTTGTTAAAACTGTAGCTGTAACTGAATTATGAAAAATTTTGTAAAAATCATCAGGTGTGTATCTCCTCAGTTGGCCCTCCACCTTTTGTCCCCCCTCCCTTGATTACATCTGATTCCTGAAAATAATACAGGGACTCTGAAAAGCATGAAGGAAGTGTTGATAGTAAAGTTTTTGAAAAAAGAGACTTGCCAAGGGGATGGGTTTTGGGTTCCAAATTCAATATTCAGCTTCTGTGCACATTTTCTGTTCTCAACTGAACCTCCACTGGCTGTCCTTCTCCCTTGATTGCAGAGACAATGAAAAGCATGAAGAAAGAGTAGGTAGTAAAGTTTCTGAAAACAAGAGTTGCTGTGGGAGGGTATTTGGCTTCCCAGTTCATTATACAGCTTCTGTGCAGCATCTGTATTCTCAACTGGCCCTTCACCCACTCCTCCCTGAGTGAAGGGGTCCAAGGTTAGAAGAAAGAGGACAGAAAAGTCTAGGAAAAAAGATTTTTGTCTTTGCTCTCCACTACACATATGTTGCCAGCATGGGGGTTGGGGAATGGGGCTCACCAAATTTCATCACCATTGTGGGGCGGTTTGATATTTAGAAGGTTGAATGACCAGTTGACATGATCCCCAAAAATCTTTTTTGGCTGTAGGGTGCAGGGTCTGTGGCTTGAGGGCCACTTGAACCATTCCCTCCAGGTGGTAGCCATGACCTTCAATTTGTACCCGCCAGAGAAGACTTCCCACCAGTAGCAGAAAGGTCCCAAAAATCTTAGCCACCCAGGGAGACATCCCCACCGGCAGCAGAAAGGCCCTGAAAATATTTTTGGTGGGGGAGCCAGATGAAGCAGTCCCCCCAGACAGCTGCAAGCCCCTGACAATCTGTCCTGCCCTTGGAGCTCTAAACATGCACAAGCTAGGATGTGGTGCTGCCTGGCAGAAGAGTCAGCAATGAACAGCAGGCACATCCTTTTTTTTTGGTTGGGGACCACCCACGTGATGTGGTTGAGCACAGTGAAGACCCTGACTGTGTAGCACCTGTGGGGGAAGGGGGCACACACAAATGTCAACCACTGAGAAGAAATTTCTCAGCCTCTTATACAAGCATGACCCTCAGATCAGCCTTGCTGCCATATGGTGCAGCAGGGCAGCAGCTGGCACCAGGTAGCACAAATCACAGAAAAAGATACGAAGCGTAGAGACAGAACAACAAACTTCCTGCAGGGGATATTTGTAATGGGTAGAGGTGCTCATAGTGCTCGTCGTAAAGAAAGAAAGACATTTCTCAGCCTCTCATACAAACATGACCCCACAGCCACAGGCTTCCTGGTCCCGATTTGAAGTTCACAGTCTTCCTGTTACCTATTTCCTGTGTACGTGGTGAGCAGCGGCCAGAGTGAAGCACTGTGGGGCATTGTGGGTTACATACGGGACACCTCTGGATGCTAATAAATTCAATTGTAAGATGTGGTGCTTCCACACTGGCCTTTATTCAAACTTTTACGTTTGAACTTGATGCTACACCCAGCTGGTTCCGATGATATTACGCTATCGATATTAGTGCTCCCTAAACTGAGCTAATGGTACTTACAGTGAAGACAGTAACATGGTAATATCAAGCTAACTGCCTTAAATTCAAATTTCTCTCGTAATGTAGATGTAGCCTTAGCCACCTAAGTGCCTAAATTATTTCTGAAAATGATACTGAGACTTCTAAATCACTTTTGCTCTTATGAAAACGTTACCACCAGTCCCCTTTCTCCCATCTCTTTACCTCCATCCCTTCCAGCATTCCAATTGTGCCCTTCTCTTTTCCACACATTTCCCCTTCTTCACCCTGTAGTCCCTTACCCCCTTTCTGCCTTCATCCATGCCTGCCTCTATCCCCTTCCAGCCATTCTCTCTTATCACCTTTAAAACTGAGCAGCTGAACTGATAGATGCAGCATTTCCCTCTCAAGTCTAGCCACAGGGGATGTGCTGGCACCAGAGTTTTAATGGGAAAATGCTGCTTCCCACCCACAGCACAGCTGCCACTTTTAAATTGTGCTGTGTGGGGCTTTCATTCCCTTGGGAGACTATTTTCATTTCCTGTTGAAGACTGTTCTACAGTCTAATAGAGCTTGGTGTCAGCTATAATAAGTAACATTATATACAATAGTATATTTTTTTAATTGCAGTATGAATCAATTGGCATCCTCACTATTCTGGACTAGAAAGTGATAGCTTCTCATTTGACTCTTTTACATGGAAAGCAGAGCCAGATGAAGGCATAGGCATTATAGGTCTGTGCAGAAGGCTCCAGCTCCTGGAGTTCCATTATTATTTCAAAAGTCAAGCTTTTGTTTTAAAAAGAAAAGTAAGTGCTGCCTCTCGTGACTGTGAAGGAAACCTTGAAGTATGTGAATCAGTGATGTCAGCCTGAATCTGCAAAGAACCTAAAACAATAGCTCTGAGATGGCCAACTGCTTTGTGTATCTCAGTGGAGGTGTTAGCTGTAAGACCCACTCCTTTGAGGTGTCCAGCCAATACAAAACCAGTGGGTGGCAGGAAGAGTGCAATAGGTTCAGCCCAGCCATGCAAGGAGATACACTTCCTTTGTTGGGGGTAAGCACTGGGGTCCAATCCTGCACCCGCTTTGGTGGGGAAAGAGGCTCTTTGCTGCCACCATTGCTGCTCCCAGTGGGAGTTGACCTCATGTCAGTGCCTCTACCACTCTACTACACTACGGGGAAGTCAGGACCATGGGGTAGATCTATGGGGTAAGCCCTGTGTTTTGGTGTGCCTGGATTGCTTGCAGCCAGCCCTAGCGAAAACACGGCTATATGAAACTCTTATGATTATATGGAAAGAAAATAGTGCTACAATTCTGTGTCCAGCCCAGAGATTTACAAAATACTGGAAGGAAGGCCATAAAAGCAGATGGGGTTTGGCTATAAGGTTATGCTTCAGCAGTAAACTGAAGGAAACAACAGCTTGTAACTAAATTTTGTCGTAGAAATTAAGCTCAAGGAGTTATAATGATAAAGGCATTTTAGAAATCCCTTTATGTTAAACAGGTTTTTATGCTAACTTTTGTGGCCAAGAGACTATTCAGAAAATACAAAAAAATATTGCGGTGGGTAAACCAATCACCTCTACATAATAGTATGTTTGCTAAATATATACTAATAAAGTTTAATTTTTTTACAAAGCAAACAATTATCAATAGTGCTTATTAGTGCCCTAGAATAGTGGAATGGTGTCACTTACATTCTGTTGGCAAGTAATCATATTCTCTCTGTGTTACAAAAAGGAACAATATTTTTTCTTTTTTTTGAAACAGGAAGGTTTTAACATCTCAATACTCAAACTATCAGAATTTAGAATATTTCACACTTGAATGACTCCTAACCAACTCTGTAAGGGAAAGAACAATGTCCTTTAGCTTATGTCGGAGGTGAGAATCTGATAAGCACTGAAATGACTGCAGCCTTTATCATTCTATTAGTTTTTTTCAGTTTCTTCCATAATTTCAACTGTTCACTGGTAACAGTCACGCCTTTTTATTAATAAGGATGCTCCATTAAATTCCTTGAATCCAGCACATGCGGTCCCAGACATGCCAGATTACTAAATTTTCCAGACTTCTGGACGTCACCGTAACTCCCATGCCCTAGTTCAGACCCCCCAGTCGCAGCTCACCACCCCTGCGCCCAGCTGTGGCTCACCACTCCTGCATATCCCCAACTTCTTCTCTACTCAGCTCTCCTGGAGCTTCTTCACCACCCCCACACTCCTGCAGCTTCTTCACCCGTGCACATCTCCAACTCCATCACCTCACGCTCCTGCAGCTTCTTCACTCCTGGATGTCTCCAGTTTCATCTGCCCCACACATCTCCAACTTCATCTCCCCCGCATACGCCAGCTCCAATCCCCACATGTCTTGGCTCAACTCCACCCCCCGAGCCCCTTGCAGCCCTAATCCACCCCAGGCTTAACCCCCTCAGCCCCCAACCCACCACTCAAGCCCCCAGACTTATGCAAATTTCGAGGCATGTGTATCTTGGGAGATGCTGGACCATCAGGATTTCCAAATCATCAGAGGCCAGATTAAAGGAATTTTACTGTATTTCTTTCTAGTTATTAGCTCATTTGCCATTTTTGGACAAAGTGAGATCCTTATTGCTATGGTTGTATGAAATTTAGCATATCATATGTCCTGGCACTGTACCTGATATTAAATTAATAATTAAAATTAATTTGGGACCCAATACTATTGCATATTTATGGGGAGATGACAGAAAGAGTATTAGTGATGGCAATCAGTAGTTGATAACCACAGTATAATAATTGTATTTTAGAAATGCAATAAGATGACAGAGTACGTTATTGTTCAAAACTTAAGTTCATGCTAGAATCATCGTTTGACTGGTGTGTCGAAGTTAAATATGATTCATTACGTTTATGTCCACGGGTGCAAATTATACTGCTAGACATGTTGCTAAATGATTGACAAAGTAACACCATCCCTAATCTTTGCTTCACAGCAGTTTTGTTGTGTGTGCACAAGAGACAGTGAGTGTGTGAGAGGGAGATAAATTAGTGTACTGGATTTTTTATCAAAACAAAAAGCAGTCAAGTAGCACTTTAAAGACTAGCAAAATGGTTTATTGGGTGAGCTTTCATGGGACAGACCCACTTCTTCAGACCATAGCCAGACCAGAACAGACTCAATATTTAAGGCACAGAGAACCAAAAACAGTAAGGAAGGAGGACAAATCAGAAAAAGATAATCAAGGTGAGCAAATCAGAGAGTGGAGGGGTAGGGGGGGGAAGGTCAAGAATTCTTGACCTTCCCCCCCACCCCTCCACTCTCTGATTTGCTCACCTTGATTATCTTTTTCTGATTTGTCCTCCTTGCTTACTGTTTTTGGTTCTCTGTGCCTTAAATATTGAGTCTGTTCTGGTTTGGCTATGGTCTGAAGAAGTGGGTCTGTCCCACGAAAGCTCACCTAATAAACCATTTTGCTAGTCTTAAAAGTGCTACTTGACTACTTTTTGTTTTGATAGTGTATAGACTAGCACGGCTTCCTCTCTGTTACTATTCAACATGCATGGCTTTTTTATGTAACTCTTCTGGCCAGGCACAGCCAGCAGCAAAAAGAGCCAGGTTCAAAATGTAGGGTTCCTCTCTATCTAACCAACATAGAACTGGCTCAAGCCCCTATCCAATAACCAGTAATTTATGCACCACCCTGGGTGCCTCTGGGAGCCAATGCTTCCCCACTTGCAAGCATAGAGTCTGAGTGTAAAAAAAAAAAGAACATTTTGGCTATGTCTACACTAGCCAAAAATGTCGAAATGGCCATGCAAAATCTACATCTACATATTCGGTGCCTCATTAGCATGCGGGCAGCCACGGCACTTTGAAATTGACGTGGCTCACCACCACGAGGCTCATCCAGACGGGGCTCCTTTTCGAAAGGACCCTGGCTGCTTCGAAGTCCCCTTATTCCTATGAGCAGATGGGAGCATGGCAATTTCGAAGTTTTTGGCTAGTGTAGACACGGCCTTTAATAACACGGAAAAAAGGAACTTGACACTAATTTGGGAAACCACCATCAACAGGGTACATAAGCAAAACCATGAGTAAAAGTCTAGTCCCAAGTAGGTTTCTGTCAGGTTCTTAAGTCCAGCAAACCAAATGTCCCCATCCCATGCTCAGTCTTCCTCTGAACACCTCTCATACTCACTGCCCTTGATCAGGGAAGACCCAGAGTTCAGGGCTGCTTCTGCAGGGTTAGCCTCTCATCCTGAGTCGGGGAGCTAAAGGAGTATCTTACTCACTTAACTGGTCACTTGTCATCTGCCTGCTCACTGTTCTCCATCGCCGCATTTCTGGCTGCTCATTGTGCCACTGCTGCAGCACTCTTCCTGCCAGCTGCCCTGCTGGCTACTCTGCGGCTGCCACCAGCCACACTGCTGCTCCCATTGGCTCCCTGCGAGCTGTTCTGCTGCCACTTGTGGCTGTGCTGCTGTTCCCACTGGCCACGCTGCTGCTCCCACTGGGAAACTGCTCACTAGTTCCACCAGTTTGTGGTATATTTATCTCTGGGCAAAGCTCAGAGATTTCAGCTCTTGGCCCAAAGCACACTCCGGCCATGAGAAGTCTCCAGCATCCACAGAAATAAATTTAAAATAATAAAAGAAACTCCTTATGGGGACTCGTGTGGCTCTAGGGTTGCCATGTGTTTGGAAAACTTATGTGGGACAGGCAGCTCCAGCTGCAGGATCCCCAGCTTGGCTGCCCATTCTGCATAAGTTTTCCAAAAATGGGGAGCAGCAGGGGCCCCATGGCTAGGCCCCATAGCCCTGCAGCTGGAAGCTGGGGTTCCCGGCTGGAGATGTGGAGGGATCTGGTGTGGAGCTGGTCGTAGGGGCAGGTGAGACAGGAGGTTGCCTGGGGCTCCCGATTTCAAGGGGTCACCAAAACAGATGGGCCCATGTGGGCTGGAGCCAGCAGGCACTTGCCACATGGGGATAGGGGAGGGACAGGCTGCAGCTGAGTGGCCTGGCAGCCAGGGCGTGCTGTGGGCAGCCAGGGGTGCAGCAGGGCCTGGCAGGAGAGAACCTGGAAGATGTGGATTCTGCAGCACCACAGCTTGGATCTGGCTGGGGCAGGTAGCCCTTGGCAGAGGCCCCAGACATACTATCTCCAGCCAAGGTGGAGGAACTCTATAGCCCTACAGCTGGGAATCGGCCGGGGCACAGAGTTCCGGCCCGCAGCCCCAGCTCCAGGATGGAATTTCCCTGACAAGTCCCACATACCCCATTTATGCAAAAATGGCAACAGGACAATAATGGCTCTTAATCACATATTACATATTATTACAAAAGGATTTTACCACTAGATTACAAAGGCAGAAATCTGAGTTAGAATTCATACTCTTTGCCCACTTAATTTACTCTTTCCGTGGGTCCTATTAATAATAGGTGACTTCCCCATAACCCCTTTTTTCCCACTTCTTCTTCTTCCTTCCCCTGACCCCATGCACCATCTCTCTATGTCTCTGTCTCTGTCTCTGTCTCTCTCTCTCTCTCTCTCTCTATATATATATATATATATATATTGTGGTAAACCAGGTGGTAGACCCTTACCTGGAAGCTTCCAGAGCGTTCTAGAAGGACGGTATACTGGGTCTATTTGGAGACCAGGGACTGGGCGGGCACAGCCCGCCCACGACTAAATGGCCCCTCTTAATAGAAGAGGGATCCCATTAAAAAAAACCATGGCCCCAACAGAGTGCGGGGGACAACTCAAGAAAAAACAGGGACGGGAGTGGAGGTCAAAGTTTTAAAATGAGGGAACCAGAAGGGGACACCGAGCAGAGAACCGCAGACAGCACCCACTGCCCCTCAAAGGTGTCAAGAGAGCCAGTGGACGCCGCCCAAAGGAACTCTGCCCGGATTCGTGAGTGGAGAGCGGAGCGGAAATAGGCCCCACAGTCACGGGCTTCCCTCCTGCCAGCCTCCTCTCCCAAGTGTTATAAATGGCTACCTTGGCCATAGCCAGGAGGAGGCTGACGAGGAGGTCCCGTGACTTAGTGGGGCCACGGATGGGGTGTGCAAGGATAAAAAGATGTGGGGAAAAGTGCAGCTAGAACCTCAGCAGGAGGTTCTGGAGGAGCCGGAAGAGGGGCTGCAACCTGGCGCACTCAATGTAAATGTGCACCAGGGTCTCTGTCGTTCCACAGAAAAAGCAAGTGTCTGGGAGGGGGGTGAACCGTGCCAAGTACACTCCCGTGCTTGCCGCCCCATGAAGGACTCTCCAGCTTATGTCCCCGGCGGGCCATGGGACCAGGGAAGAATAAAGGCTGGCCCACCGGGGCTCCTCACCCTCCGAAGATGGTAGAAGGTCCCGCCACTTGTGATCTGGGCGGGACGCAAGGGTGGGGAAGTGGAGCATGTGAAGCACAAGCGTGTACAGATGACGTCGGGGCGTGGTTCGAAAGGGGATCGGCTGCAAGGCGTGCAGCCGGCTGGGATGATGCGGGGAGGGGGGGAGGGAGGCAGGAAGGCTCACGGAGCCGGGGGCCCACAGAGAGATCCAGAGGGCCAGGAGTGAGAGGGGGGTGGGGTGCACCCTCTCGCAGAACCTGGCGTAGGTAGGCATGAGCAGCAGGTGGCAAGGCAGCCTTCACCTCCTCGCGTACACGCCGGGGAGAATGTAGGGTGGAGAGCCCCATGCACCGGGTGAGCACCGAGGCCTCCATCCAATCTCCCCAGTCGTAGTCCAGGAGGTCTCCGACCCTGGTGATTCCACCGAGGACCAGCCTCTGGCACACCGCGGGGGACTCTGCCGCCTGCACACAGAGGTAGGGGTTGTGTAGCAGGGGCTCCGCAAGGAGGTCTTCCCCCGCGGCGGCCCCTAAGGACCTGGAGACTGCGAGCAGCCACCAGGTGCGGAGGAGGTCCTGGTGGAAGGCCGGCAGCTCCGAGAGGTCTCGCGGATGGCCTCTCAGAGGCAAATAAAGGAGCTGCCGGTCGTATAGGAGCCCTTGGAAGCAACGGAGGAAAGCGTGCGCCAGCATGCTCCACGCCGGACTATCTGCACTATTGCTGTTGAGGAGTCCCTGCAGGGCCCAGGCGGAAGACATGGACCTGAGTGCGGAGGCAGGTCAGGCCCTCTCCTCCCATCTCCCCCGGGGGAGATGGAGAACCCCTGCAGGGACCCAGTGCAGTCCTGGCCAAAAGAACTCCAGAACTACCTTCTGGAGGGCGGCCAGGAAACCCGAGGGGGGGCGGGACAAGGGTGTTGAGACGGTGCCAGAGCATGGACAGGACTAGTTGGTTAAGCACCAGTGCCCTCCCCCATAGGGAGAGGCACTGGAGCAGCCCCGCCCATCTCCGCAACCGCTCAGCCACCCTGCCCTCTAAACCCTGCCAGTTTTCTGGTGGAGAGGGATGCGTGGCAGATAGAAAGACGCCCAGATAGGACAGTGGACCCACGCTCCACCGAATGGCCTGAAGCGTGGGTGGGAGGTGGCCCGCCTGCCACCCAGCCCCAACCACCAGGCCAGAGCTCTTGACCCAGTTGACCTGGGCGGAGGAGGCTGCCGAGTAAATGGCTTGGCAGGCCTCCAACTGCACCAGGTCTCCCAGGTCCTGGACCACGAGGAGTATGTTGTCGGCGTATGCTGACAGAACCAGCTGCAGCTCCAGCTCATGGAGCACCAACCCCGTCAACCTTCATCGAAGGAGATAGAGGAAGGGCTCGATGGCCAGAGCGTAGAGCTGGCCTGACAGCGGACAGCCTTGATGCACCCCTCGCCTGAAGCTGATCAGAGCGGTCAGGGTCCAGTTGAGCTTGACCAAACACTCTGAGGCAGCGTACAGCACCCAGAGAAACCCAATGAAACGGGGTCCGAAGCTGAAGGCCTGCAGAGTGCCCAGGAGATACCTATGGTCCACCTTGTCGAACGCCTTCTCCTGATCCAGGGACAGGAGGGTGAACAACAGACCATCCCTACACCCAAGCTCCAAGAGATCCCGGACCAGATAGAGGTTGTCAAAGATGGTGCGGCCCAGGACGCTGTAGGTCTGGTCGGGGTGGACCACGTCCTGCAGCATGGACCCCAAGCGACGGGAGATGGCTTTAGTGATAATCTTGTAATCTGTGCTGAGGAGCAAGATGGGACGCTGGTTCCGAAGGTCGTGGGGGGTCCCCCTTTTTGGGCAGCAGGGTGAGGATGGCCCGCCTGCATGACAGGGGGAGGACCCTGCTTTGCAAGGACTCGGCCCAGACACTGAGCAGGTCTGGGCCGAGGACATCCCAAAACACGTGGTAGAACTCCATGGTCAGGCCATCCATGCCCGGGGATTTGTTGGTGGGCATGAGACAGAGGGCTTCCGAGAACTCAGCTAGAGTGAGAGGAAGCTCTAGCTGGTCCCAGCCGCCCATGCTGACTGAAAGGAGTTGGTCCCAAAGCACTCTGTAGGCATCAGCGTCGGTCAGATCCGGGGAGAAAAGGGTGGCATAGAAGGCGCGAGCCCTCTCGCGCATCTCCACTGGATCCATCAGAGGGGTGCCATCCTCCACAAGGAGGCAGAGGATATGTTTCTTGGCACCCCTCTTTTTCTCCAGGGCACAGAAGAAGCGGAAGCCGCAGTCCATCTCCCGGAGGAGCTGGATCCGCGACCTCACAAAGGCCCCCTGTGCCCGAAGGGAGTTGAGGGCCCTGAGCTTGTCCTGCTTCTCCCGGCACGTGCCACAGAAGGATGGCTCTCTGGGGCTGGCAGCCAGGCGCCTCTCCAGCTCAAGAACCTCCCTCTCCAGCTGTCCTATCAACGCATCCCGCTGCCGGCTGGCCCCCCAGGCATAGTCGCGGCAGAAGAGCCGCGTGCGCACCTTTCCCAGATCCCACCACCACCGCACCGAGGGAAGGGCGTGCCGTTGCCCATGCCAGGCCAGCCAGAACTCCCAGAAGGACGCCACGAAGCCCACATCCCCCAGCAGGCTGTTGTTGAAGCGCCAGTAGGCTGACCCCCGCTTCTCCAGAGAGAGGGAAGCCTTCACAGCCACCAGGTGGTGGTCTGAGAAAGGGGCTGGCCGCACGCTGGAGGAGTGGGCCCGAGAGAGATGTTGCTGGGAGATGTAGATGCGGTCCAACCGGGAGTGCATGGATTTGTGGCCCACTACCCGGACGTAGGTGAAGATGGTGTCCTCGCCCAGGTGGTGGCTGTGCCAGACGTCCACCAGGGAGTGATGATTGATGAGCTCCCTGAGGACGTCCGCAGCGGCCTGGCACTGCTCCATCCCCATATGGTCCCGCACCTCTAGGGTGCAGTTAAAATCCCCGCCGAGGACCAGGCACTCGCGAGGATCGATGGAGTCGAGGAAGGCCACCACCTGCCAGAAGAAGGATGTTCTCTCCGGGCCGGATGTTGGGGCGTAAACATTGATGAGGTGGAGGGGCAGCTCCTCCATCCACACCCGGAGATACAGCATGCGGCCTGGCACAACCTCGATGCTCCCCAGCATCTCAGGCTGCAGGTCTGGGGAGAACAGGGTCGCTACCCCAGCCCAATGGGCCGAGAGGTGACTAAGATGGACCCTGCCTCCCCACTCCAGCTGCCAGCTGCCTTCGGCGGCCAGAGTAGCGTGGGTCTCCTGTGAGAAGGTGACCGAGTATCCCCCCTCTCGGAGGAAGGAGAGCACCCAGCACCTGCGGAGACCTGACCCGCAGCCCCTGGTGTTCAAGGTGGCAAAGATGATCAGCAGCATTTAGAGGGCTGGGGAGGATCCTCGCCGGAGGGAACGCCAATGATCCCCGTGGGGCCATGCAGCAAGCTGTGGCGGATGCCACAGATGATTAGAGCATCACGGAAGCCGCGGGCCTGTTGGTAGGCCGTGGCGTCCCTCCTCCCGGTCCCCTTGCCCTCCTTCAGAAGGGCCCTCATGGACTCAAGGATGAAATGAAAGTCACCCCAACACTGGAGGACGAGAGCTACTTTGTTCTTGGAGCCGCGAACATCCTCCAAGAACTCACGCATCTCGTCCGCCAGTGCGTGGGACACCAAGGCCTCGGGGTCCCGAGTGCCCCTCGGCCTCGTATCTTTTTGGGCCCGATGGCCAGCAAGAAGGTCGGGATGGGGACTGGGGCTTGATTTTGGGAGGAGTAGTGGTGGCGGAGAGAGAGCAGCCCTGAAAGTGCTGGGAGAGGGCGAAGCAAAGGGGGCCTCCCAAGGGGCTGCAGCCTCGGGAGTGGTTATGAACAGGCAGGGTCCAAGGGGGGGGGGCAGGAAGGGTAAAGGTTTTAGGGAAGGGGGAGGGGTCATTAGGAAAAGGGGGAGGGAGGATCCGGAGGGGGTAAAGGGAACAGGTTCTGGGGCAAGGCATTGATTGGGAGAGGGGGTGGGGGTGGGGGCAGGGGCAGGAGCACAAACAAGAGGGGTTTCGGGAAGGGGAGCTTTTCTGGGTGGTGAGAAGGGAGAGGGTGTAAAGGACAAGGTACCAGTGCATTCGGCAGCAGGCACCGATGAGGTGGGAGGGTCGGCATTGGGGTTTTCAACTCCAGGATGGAAGGGAAAGCAAGGGGGGAACACACATCCTCCTGGAGCATCCAGTGGCTGGGGAATTGTAGTTGGGAGGGTGTCCCCAACCAGGGGTGCAGTCGCACTCCGCGACGTCCCTGAACAAGGAGGGGTAGTGGTTGGGGAATTGCCAGCAGGTGGGGAAAGCGAGGGGGATGGCTGAGCGTAGGCAGTCAGCCCACAGGCTTCTAGTAGCAGGCCCTCTATGTCCAGAGCAGCCAAGGTTAGGCTTAGGGCCTCGACCTCCTGCGAGAGGAGGGCGAGGCTGGGGCTCACCTCCTCCGGGTGCTCCGCGACGATGGTCTGGGCAGCAGCCAGAGGGGTGTCGGAGGAGGGCACGGGCTCAGGACAGGCCTCCTCTGCCCCTTTGGGCTCGGGCTCCAGGACGGAAAGGGTGGTGTCCTCCATTGCCACCGCGGCGGCCTCAGTCACCCCCGGCAGATGGGCAGTAGCCAGGGGTTCAGCAGGTGGATCAGGGCTGGTGGCTGTCTAACGCCTTGCACGGCATATCCACCCTGTCCTCCGACAGGGTGGAGTGCCAGGCACATGCGTTTCTTTTTTTGCACTTCCCTCTTACTAGTAGCCAGTCCTTCAAAGAGGCGGTCTCGGTGGTAGAGGAGGAAGGACCAGGGGATAGAGGTAACGAGGAGGGAGGGAAGGAGGAGGAGGACAGGACAGCGAGGGAAAGGGATGGCCTGCCCTGGGGTAGGCCCTGTCCAGGTCCTGCCGCCGGCCCTGCCTCCCTCTCCTCCACAGACCCGGCTTGAATGCCCACTCGGGCGCCAGCACTTGCTTCTTCTTGCCACTCGCCATGCACTTGGGCATCCTCCGACACCCGAGCGGCTATGGTTCCGTCCAGGGTGGGAGGAGGAGGAGCAGCGGTCCCAGGGCCTGCCGCGGTTGGGGCATCGCCGGTCATGTGGCTGGCGCCCCCCGGGTCGGAGGAGGTCCCGGGCTCCCCTCTTTCATGCCAGGCCAGGGGGCAATCCCTCTGGACATGCCCCGCCACCCAACACACGAAGCACCGGGCCTCCCCCAAGGTGTAATAGACCCGGTACTGGGCCCCTTGATGAGGCACCAGTATAGTCCCCTTCTGGGCCACCCCGCCCTGTGCTGCCGCCGACGGCAGTTGGATTCGCGCCTGCCGGCGGAAGGAGAGCATGTGCCGTAGGGCGGGGTCTTTGCAGCCTAGAGGGAGGGGACTCAGGACTGACAAGGGCTGGCCCAGGGAGGTTAGGAAAGGCAGAAAGGCGGAATTGGGGAGGAAGGGAGGGACGGAGGAGAAAACCACCCATATGCGCAGGTCCTCAAGCGGCTCCAGGGGCACGTGGATGCCCCCGACCGCCAAGCCCCTCTCCACTGCCTCCTGCACGGCGGCCTCCGACGCCAGGAAGAAGACGATCTTCCCAAACATTCGAGAGGCCACCACCACGGCCGCGGGCCCCACCACCCGCGCCAATGCCCGCACGTAGGTCTCGACGTGGGGCGAGGCCGACACTACGAGGCAGCGGACTCCGTGCCTCCTGGTGAGGGCGGGGTAGGGGCCGAGACCATTGGGGATGGTATTCCAAGCAGAGGCAGAAGGAGCAGGATGCATGGCGGCCGCTGCCGCCTGGGCATACGACCTGGGGGCTGGGGGATCAGAGCTCCCAGGGTCGGTGGAGGGAACAGGGGGGCGGGAAGTGGGGGAAGCTGCAGCAGGTGTTTCAGCAGCTGGGGTGGAGGGCCCGGCCACGGGAGGTTTGGCTTTCCGGGCAGGGATTTTGCCCTTTTTGGTCCCCTGGCCCTTCCTGCCCTTTCGGGTGGGTGGATTCGTGGCGGGGTTGCTGGAGGAGGGCGCCACGGTGGAGGCCGCAGGAGCCCCGGAGCCCACGCCTGTGCCCTCAACCAACGCAATGGCAAGATCCCTGGCAGCCCTGGATGAGCGGGCCACCATTTCAAGGGTGGAAGGGGTAGTAGTGGAGGGAAGAGGGAGGGGGGGCATCACCAGATGTCCCCCCATAGGATGTGGGGGTCATGATGAGGGGCGCAGGGCAAGGAATTTGATAGAGGTAGGGCACTTTAAGAAGGAGTGGGGGAGGGGAGGAGGAAGGGAGAAGTGGCTACCCCTCCCCCACTGGCCAGGCTGAGGACCTGGTCAGGTGGGGGTGGGGCAGGAGGAGAGAGGGAGGAAAGGGAATGCAAGAAGGCTACAACTCCCAGCACAACATGGTAAACAGCTCCTACTACTGCACTAGGATGTGGGGGGGCGTCAATATATGTATGTGTGGGGAGGTGAGTGTGAGAGAAGGGGAGGGACTCAGGCACCTAACAAACACAAAAAAGGGGGGGCATGGGCACAAAGGGAGGGGTAAGAAGGAGGGGTGGCAGAGCCAACCAGGAAGGGGAGGCGGTGTTAGGGGAAAGGTGTGCCCACGGGTGCCTCAAGGAGGGCCCACAGCAGCTGCTGCTGCTACTGCTACTGCAGAGCCCCGCAGATGCAGGAAGGGGCAGATGGTTAGGGTGGGGCACAGTTGGAGAGGGCCCCAGTGGCAGCTGGGTTTTGGGGGGGGGGGGTTAAAGGAGGCAGTGGCTGCAGGGGTGGGGCAGGAACCACACCCTAACACCCCACCCCCAACTATGCAGCCACCCTTCTGGAGCCCTGGCAGAGAGGGGCCCCACCCAAATTCACCCTTCCCCAAACCACTCTACAGCAAGCTGTGGAAGGAAGCCCAGCCGCCACCCAAAAAGCCCCTTACTTCCTCTGAAGCAGTGGGGATGCAGCAGCCAGTAGATGGTAAAGTGGGCCCCAGTAAGGGGCCAGCAGACTCCCCCCCCAGAAGATGGCAAGGGGGGGTACCCCCTCCCTGCCAAAAGGCAGGGCACCAGGAGTCCCCCCACATACCACCCACCCAGCAGTTCCAAAAAAAAACTAGCTGGCAGGGGTGGGGTGGGGTGGGGTGGAGAAGAAAGCAGCCTACCCAGAACAGGGAAGAGAAGCTAGCCCAGAAAGTGGGGCCTGGAGCAGCCAAAGGCTGCCCCCCCCCAGCACCTCACCTCCCAACCACAGGGCTCCCCAAATGGGATCCCCACGGCAGCCCTGCAGCCTAGAGGACAGAATGTTTGTGTTTCCTTTCTAGGCCCAGACCTTCATTGGTCAGATAGGCCCTGTGCTCCCTATAAAAGGCTCCCCATCTGGTAGTAAGGGGGAAGGTTTTGGGAGGTGCACTAGAGAAGCAGGAGCACAGCGGAAAGGTACCACAGTGAAGTGGCGGGTGAAGTGGCCTAGGGTGAGGCTACTACTTTGGGGCAGGGGTAAAGGTCCTGCCAGTTGCCTCTTGTTCTCATAGGGACCCTGGGCTGGAGTCCAGGGTAGAGGGTGGGTCTGGACTCCCCCCACCCTTCCCCTGAGGGATCACTTTACTGGAGCAGGCATAGGCCTGCAAGGGGACTGGTATTATTCTCCCTGTACTGGTCCTGCCTATGATGAGGATGGCTTGCTAAGGGGAGACCCCTGCCTTGGGAAGGGCCTGGGCAAAAGGGGGGCCTCCGTGAGTCTCTGAGGCAGCATAGATCCGTCAGGCAGTGCAGGGACCCACAGAGGCTGACAAGGGACTTTGTCACTATATATATATATATATATATATATATATATATTCTATATTCCCATTTTTGCTGCAAAATCTGAAGACGTGGGTCTTACCCCTGAAAGCTCATTACTAATAAATACAATTGCTAGTCTTTAAGGTGCTAGAGGACTGCAAGTCTTTTGTTTGTTTGTTTTTGTCCTTCCAAGGTTGTTTAAACTGATAGTGTCTCTTTCCTTTAAAAACCTGATAAACACAGTCTCTTTCCTGTATTTCCACAGTAATTGCAAGCATAGGTGATCACATTTCACAATTCCTGTGTTTAGCATTAATATCATTTGTTGTCCCACAATAACCATATTGATTACAATAGGCAAAACTGCTGCATCAGCTGAATATCAAGCCAATCTAAGAGCACAGCAGCAAACTGTGTTTTCATATACATACCCAAGGTTTCTCCCCCATTCCAGGAAGCTGTAATGCAAGCCTTCCTTCATTTCCTCTTCACATCTAAAAGCAGTTACCTGAAGTGTCTTCTTGACCTATTGGTGTCGTGTATTTACCCCTTTGTCAGATCCCTAGATCGGTAGCCCAACTACCCAGCTCTGAAGTAAAGGGTGGCAGCACTGCAACCCGCCTAGAGTACTTGCAACTCTTTTGGATGACAATTCCCAATTGGAGAGAGGCTGATTTCCCCTGTGAAATCTGAATAGTATAGGGTAAAAGCATTCTGAAGTTCATGAGGGGAGACAAGGTTTTATGACTTTGAATTTGGTATCGCTCTACCCTTTATATAAGTCTCGTATGCAGAAAATGTGTACACTGCAACATTTTTAGTCTGATTGTGGGAAACTGATTAAAATAAGTTTATTTTTAAAACCAAAAATATTTCAGTTTTTATATATAAAAGATCTTGTGTGCTTCGCTTAAAGCAAAAAATCATGCCTGTACTGGAGCGGGAAAGCTACGGCCCGTAGACCGTATCCAGCCCATGGCTTGCCTTGATATGACCCACAAAGCTTGGGGCTTGGTGTCCCCCCTCTTTACCCCAGCAGTGCAAGCTGGTCGCGGCATTCTAGTCACATGGCAGGCAGCAGGGCTGGAGTGCAAGCACTGGCTCCCTGCTGCAGGTGAAAGGGAGAACCCTGTGCCTCATAGGCTGATCAAAGCAAACCAAGGTCCAGTCAGGTCCAAGGGTTCTGCCTGTTGGGTGCTGGGGAGGAAGCAGCTCTGCACACAGTACTCCCCACCACTCTCATTGGTCTGGAATTACAGGGGGCAGTGCCTGCAGGGAGCCTTTCCCTGCAGCATGCATAACCACGCAAAGACACCTGCTCCCGCTAGGAGCTGTGCCTTGTGGATGCCCCCATGCCCTACTCCCTACCCCACCCCCTTTCCACCCAGACCCCTAACCTCAGCCTACTCCTGCACTTTGCCACCCACTCAGACTCTGCATCCCACTCCACTGCTGCTCCATTCCATGTCTCCTTCCCACTCAGACCCTCCACCCCCCATCCTGCAAACTTTCTCCCAGTCAGAACCCGTACCCCCACCCTGCCCCTGAAACTTCCCTCCCACCCCCACTCTGCCCCCCACCCCCAGCCTGCTCCTTCACTTACCTCCTGCTCAGACCTCCACACCCTGGCAGACCCTCCCACACATGGAGCCCCTCCTTTTTGTCCCCATCTCAGAACACAGGGGGAGCCCACAAATTCCATTAGCCTCAGACCCCCAGAAAAGCTAATCAGGCCCTGGGGATAAGCCCTGAGCTTCAGCACCTCCCCCGACCCCATGTTTGTGGCCCCGACTGAGTTTTCTGTCAGTTAGTGGCCCCTGACCCACAAAAGATTCCCCTATCCGCTCTCCAATTTCCCCAACTTTTTTGTTGCACCTCGCCCCCTTTTTTACACCCTGTTTGAAATAATTCCTCAGTCCTGCAAATATTTATATCCTTGTGTATACGTCTTGACACCTTGAAGTCCTTGGGATTACCCATATGTTAAGGTTCTAAATGCAAAAGTGCAGAACTGAGGCATAGCCTGAGATGCCTGCTCCAAACAGCTTGCATGCTGTGTACTATGCTCCATGTACTATGAGCCACTAATGTAGTTTTAGGCACTGTGTCTTTTATCACTATTACTCCATTATGACAGGTAGTAAACTCCCATGGAAGACATTTCAACTCTAGGGACTGCAGCAAGGCCTTTTATGTTTGTTAAACTTGCATCATTTTTTGCAAATTAATTGTTATAATCAGATTGAAATAGTAATGTGCACATACATATTTTAGAAAGTCAGCAGCTCTCTATTTAATCTTTATTTCTGTGAAAAGACAGCAAAGTAGAAATGAAATTATTTGATAACATGGATATGAAGTGTGCTACCTGTTTAAAAGAATTTGATCTGTTGCATCAGAATAATTGATTGTAAGGAATTGTGAAATACCTGGGATGCAGCAAGAGCAGTAGAGATCAATAATCTGATGTATGAATTTACTATATTTTAGTATTCAAGTGCTGAAGTTCACATAGTTGAGAAAGTGGTCCTTTTGATTCACACACCAAAAAATGTAGATGGGATTAGGATTTTCAAAAGCTAATTAGGAGCCTAATTCCCATTGCAGTGATAGGATTTTGGTGCCTCGCCTACTAAGGTGCCTAAATACCCAAGAAAGATTGTTAGTTGAAATGAAAATCTCTCAGGAAAGAGGAGTGCAGTACTGTTGGAGAACATTTTTATATTTGTTAAAATCAGATACAATATTTTTAAAGTGCTAATGCAAGGAAGAAATGAAAACACCCAATCTGGCATATTATTAAACTACAGATCCTAACACTGTTTTTTGACTTCTTTATTCTGAAGTCAACCAGTGCTTTGCATGAGTCAGAACAGCAGCTTAGAGTGCATAAACTAGAACACTCTCAACTAAAGAAAGAATCTGATAACATAATATGCTGGTGGACATGTGATATATGATGCAACAAGTTGGGGGGGCAGGGAACATCCATCAGAATATCTCTAATGACACACAAGACATGGTTGAGAAGGTAGAAATTATGAGAACTCAGAAATAATTTTATTACAACTCAATTGCATTGAAAATACATTAAAATGGGGTACAAAGAATGTAAATTTCCACAAAGGTGAATTTTTAGGATCAAAGTGCATATTCCATTACAAGTTCTGTAGGATTTAATAGAGAATAATAATATGGTGTGTTTTGAGGCCATGATAAAGATATCATCCTCTATTAAAGAACATACATAGATATTTTACATATTGTCTTTTGAACCCTTATACTGGTTTCTGCTGGTTTCATCCCTAGTAAGTTCTACAGGAGATTCTCCATAAGGCTTGTTAATGAAAAATTCCGAGAAACTAAAATCAGAAAGGAAATGGGGAATACTCAGAGGGAAACTTAAGGAAGTTCAACATGTACGTGCACCACTGCTTTTTTGTGTCAGTCCAGTACTGAGAACAGACCCCTCAACAGCCTCAGGCATAGGATTGGCTGGAGTGCAGGGAGCTGGCTGAGTACCAGCTTCTTTCTTCCCAGAAAAGGCACTGATGTATACTATTGGAAACAAATACAGCTGATATGTTCATGTGTGGGGTGTGAAGTGGGGCAAGGGTGGTGGGGAGAGAAGCACATGTAGATTACCAGGGAAATACAAAAAGTCTTGTGGCACCTTATAGACTAACAGATATTTTGGAGCACAAGCTTTCATGGGCAAAGACCCGCTTTATCAGATGCATGAGGGGCGGGGGCGGGTTCAGAGGAGTATTTAAAGAATGGGGTCCCAGTAAAGGGGGGGGGGGCAGAGCTGACAAGGGCCCACGAAAGCATATGCTCCAAAATATCTGTTAGTCTATAAGGTGCCGCAGACTTTTTGTTGCTCTCGAAGCTACAGACAAAGATGGCTACCTCTCTGATACAGGGAAATACAGGAAGCAATAAAAAAGAAAAGCATGCCAGACATAAATCAATAGGACCATGGATATGAGAAAGGATTGACAAATCTAAAAAATAAGCAGCTAAGACAATGATCACAGAGGCCAAAATGGAGAGATCATTTCAGAAGACACGAGGACAAACAACAGATTTTACAGCTATATCAGAACCAGAGGTCAATAAGTGACTGAATTTCTTATCTAGCAGCTGAGAACTTAGCAACATATGTGAAAGAGATTGCTGGGAAGCAAAATGCTTTCTTCGCCTCAATGTATTTACCAGAGGAAATGAGGGGAAAATGCCAGAAAATGAAAAAAATGTCCTGGAGGCAGAATGCAAACAATTAAGGAAACTAAGGGTGATACAAGAACAGGTAAAGCAAAGAAAGAGAAGAAATTAGGGCAGCTAAATAGGGGTAAGCTCCCAGGTTCTGAAAGAGAGAAATTGTTTTTTAACACCCAATGACTATAAAATATACCTCAAAATCAGAGCTTTTTTTTTTTTTTTACAAAAAAGAGTCAGTACATAACTGACTTTGTGCCCCCTGCACCCTGCTGGGGCTCCTTCAGCTGGGTCTGCCAGCAGGGCTCCACACCAGCTCCCCACCATCGGGTTTCCAGGGGTCTCCCCGCCCCCTAGCTAGGGTCGCCCTGGCTGGTGATGTCAGTGAGGTTTCTCATCCTAGTCGGCTCCCATCTGCTAGGCTGGCAGTGTTCCCCCACCCTCTGGCTGGGTTCCTGCAGCTGGGGCTGTCAACAGGGCTATGTATGTGTCTAAAGATGCAGTCGGGAAACCAGTGAGATTTACAAAAGGCAACTAATCAAGTAAGGTACCTAACCCCCTGTTTTCAGTTGCAGTTGGGTACCTCATGAAATGCAGTTTAGAAAAATACAAGACAATTAGGTTGCTCTACCTTTACCTGATAATTGATTTTCTAACTGGCCAATCACACTGGCGTTAGTTGCCAAATTCAAAAATTGAAAGAAATGTTGGGGTAATCTGCGTAGGACCATGTTGTTAGCCCCCTCCCAAAGTGAATTGTAGGACAACTTGGTTTGGCTTTGCAGGTATTTAGTAACTTTTTTTCATTGAGGACAGTGTAGAAAAAAAGAAGCGACCTGTGTGTTGCCCTCTAAAGCTGCGTCTACACATGCCAGCTACTTCAAAGTAGCTGCGCCAACTTCGAAATAGTGCCCGCCACGTCTACGCAGGGCGAGCGCTATTTCGAAGTTGACATTGACGTAAGGTGGCGAGATGTCGAAGTCGCTATCCCCATCAGGGGATGGGAATAGCACCCTACTTCGACGTTGAACGTCGAAGTAGGGCACGTGTAGCCGATCCATGTCCTGCAACATCGGAAGAGCGGGGTCTGCCATGGCGGCCATCAGCTGAGGGGTTGAGAGATGCTCTCTCCAGCCCCTGAGCTCTATGGTCGCCGTGTGCAGCGGCCCCTTAAAGTTCCCCGCCCGCTGCCTTCCTGTGCAGGAAGCTGAGAGCGTGTCAGGCAGCAGCATTGCCACGCGGCTAGCCTGCACATGCCTCTGCAGCCCCAAGCCACCCCCCCGCTGCGATGGCTGCCCGCCAGCCCCCCAAGCGCCCTCTGGCACCCCCCCAAGGGGAGCCAGGGTTCCCAGGCATCCAGCCAGCCTGGGAAAATGCAGCGGGGCCCCTCCTGGACAGAGGCCGAGATCCAGGACCTGCTGGGGCTCTGGAGCGAGGAGGTGCTCCAGGTAATGGGGAGCAAGAGGTGGAACGCGGATGCGTTCGCTCGGCTGGCTGAGGGCCTGGCCTCCCGAGGTCACCCTGCCCGCACTCCTGACCATGTCAGGAGTAAGGTGAAGGAACTGCGGCAGGGTTACGCCCGGGCCCGGGATGCGGCCAGCCCATCTGGGGCTGCCCCCACCACTTGCCCCTTTTACAGGGAGCTCAGGTCCATCCTGGGTCCCCAGTACACCTCCTCCCCGCCGGCCACTCTTGACACCTCGGCCGACGAGCCCCAGAAGGCCCCGGAGGCGGAGTCTGCCCCGGAGGCAAGCCCCGCACCCCAGGGGCCCCCCCAGGAGCCCACCCCTGGGATGCCGGAGGAGGAGGAGGGGGAATCCTCCTCTAGCGATGGGAAGCTGCACATCATCCTGCCTTCCCGGAGCAGCAGCCGGGCGTCTGCCCAGAGGGTGTCCCCCGACCGTGGGAGTGGACCGTCAGGTATGTACCGCCCCGGTGCACACCCCCGGGGTTGAGGGGAGGGGACAACAGACATGACCAGGGCCCTCCACATGCCCAGATGACCATGGCCCCAAGGACAGCAGTGGCATGTCCCTCAGAAGAGTGCATCAGCCCCTGCCGCCCCAGCAGGACAGTGCCATGCCCCATCCCTGGGGATGGGGGGAGCAGAACCTAGGGTCCCCTGGGGGGGAGGGGGTGGGACACCCAGCAGCAGCAGCATCTCCCGGGGATGGGGATGGGGATGGGGAACCAGCAGCAGGGGGGTGGGGGGACAAGGGCCACGGCTCGGAGGCCACACTAACGGCTGTCTCCACTCTTCTTCCACCCCACCCCATGTTCCGCAGCTGCACCATTGGAGGGCCCAGAGAGTGCCGGCAAGGTGTCAGTGGTCCCAGAGAGCCCACCGGGGCCAACGCTGCAGGCCAGCCCCTCAGCGGAGCACCAACTAGCCCCAGGGCAGGGCCGACGACGGAGCCACCACCACCAGAGGATGGCCACGGACCCCCAGCTGCTCGTGACCCTCCGGCGTCCGCTGGAGGTGTCGGAGTGGCGCCTGCGGGTGGACAAGCGTTGGCTGGAACTGCAAGAGCGGGCGCTGGCCTGGCATCAGGAGGCATGGGGGGCCTTTATGTGCACTTTCGAGCGCATAGCAGACTACCTGGCCCCCCATGCCGCGCCGCTCCACCCGCTGTCCACCACTGCGGGGCCTTCCACCGAGGGGGACCTGGGGCCTGCTGACACCCGCCAGCCATGCCTGCCGGTTTGCCCGGCCCCCAGCCAGCCTCGGCCAGGGCTGAGGCCGAGGCGAGGGTCACACCCGCCAACCCCGGGCACTGGACAGTAGAGGGGTGCAGGGCCCAGGACTTGCTCCTCTCCCTTTGTACATATTCCCCGTCATACCTATTTGTTGTATATAGTTTGTGTTACACCCCTGCTCTGTTTTATATGGTACCTGCCCCCCCATGTAAATAGTTCCCCCCTTTTGTTTTGCGCGCGCTCTCTCTCTCTCTCATATAGAATGTATTTGTACTATTAACAGTAAGAAAAATTACCGGTTTTGGTTTCAAAAACAGGTCTATTTTTATTTGCAAGAAAAGGGCGGGGGGTGTGCTCTTGGGTGCTCTGTGGTGTGGGTGTGGGGGCAGGGAGTGTTGTGGAGTATGGGGGGTGCAGTGGGGGGCCTGCCAGTGTTCACCCTGCGGCCTGGTTGAAATGGGCCCGCAGGGCCTCCCGGACCTGGATCCCCTCGGGGTCGACCTGGTGACTGGGGGCAGCAGGTAGCTGCATGTCAGCCCTGCCAGCCTCCACAGCCCAGCCCTGAAAGAATGCCTCCCCCTTGCTCTCGACCAGGTTGTGGAGTGTGCTGCACGCGCCCACAATCTGGGGGATGTTGGTGGGGCCTGCATCAAGGCGGGTGAGGAGACACCTCCAGCGCCTTTTGAGGCGGCCAAAAGTGTGCTCAACCACCTGGCGCGCATGGTTCAAGCGTGTGTTGAAGCGCTCCTGGCTGGCTGACAGATGGCCCGTGTAAGGGTGCATGAGCCAGGGCTGGAGGGGGTATGCCGCATCTGCAACAACGCAGAGGGGCCTGGTGGTGTCCCCCACAGGGATCTCCCGCTGGGGGATGTAGGTCCCCGCCTCCAGCCGGCGGCACAGGCCCAAATTCCTGAACACCCTGGCGTTGTGGGTGCTTCCAGGCCACCCAACATAAATGTCCAGGAAGTGGCCCCGGCTGTCCACCAAGGCCTGGAGAACCACAGAATGGTAGCCCTTCCTGTTCAGGAAGCATCCTCCGCTGTGCTCCGGGGCACGGATGGGGATATGGGTCCCATCCAGAGCCCTGAAGCAATTTGGGAAGCCGAGGGTGGCAAAGCCTGCTATGGCGGCATCCGGGTCCCCAAGCCGCATGAGCCTGTGGAGGAGCAGCGCATTGATGGTGCGGACGACCTGCAGGGGAAGGACATGGGAGAGCACCAGTGAGGGGCGTGCAGGGTGTGTCTGGACCTCTCCCCCTCCCCCCCCCAGGACTCCCTCCACCCCCAGGGCTGACCTCCACCCCAGGGCTCCTCCCCCGTGGGTCCTCTTACCTCCATGAGGACAGCCATGACAGTGGCCTTGCCCACGCCAAACTGCTGCCCCACGGATCGGTAGCTGTCTGGAGTGGCCAGCTTCCAGACAACGATGCCGACCCGTTTCTCGATGCTGAGGGCACTCCCCATGAAGGTGTCCTGGTGCCTCAGTGAGGGGGTGAGCCACTGGCAGAGCTCCAGGAATGTCTGCCGGCTCATGCAGAAATTCTGGAGCCAGTGGTCATTGTCCCACTCGCTGAGCACCAGCCGCTCCCACCAGTCGGTGCTCGTGGGGTAGCTCCACAGCTGATGGCGTGTGCAGCGGGGGGCGGGGCTGGACCCATCTTTTATACCCCTTTTAGGTTACGTATTCTCTTTCTTATCTATGGTGCCAGATCATACTGGTCTGTCTTTGTGATGCCAGTTTGTTACAAGGGCATTTCTACTTAGTTTGCATTTGTAAGACAAGAGATAAGCAATTTAGGAGTACAGGACATTCTTTTTGTGCAGGCGGGGCACTTCCCCTTCTGGGGTGATTGTGTGTGTGTGTGTGTGCATCATATCGATCAATGCCAGCTGGGGTGATTTCTTGAGGGTCCCCCCCCCCCATGTTGACAGTCTGGCCTGTTAGCCTTCTAGCTGTACTTTCTGCTTCTCAGGGTCACGATAAGTTAACATATCTGGGCCTCAATGAGGACATCAAAGACTGTGCTGTCAGCAGCCATTTCCGTGCCCTGGGTGCTCCTCGGTGGGGGAGGGGCAGCGAGCAAGCTGGCTTGTAAGGGGGAGACTTTGTCTGGCTACAAGCCCCCATCCCCCACTTCCCCTCATCAGGAGGCTGCAGAGCCCCCACCCCGGAACAGCCGTGGAACAGAACCCCCCCATCCCTGATGGCTGGCATCCTGTGTTTGCCAGAGGGCAATGTGGTCACCCTAGGGAAAATGGAATATAGTTCAAATCAAAAGAGACCCTTATGGCACCCATACAAACCACATCAGGAGTATTGTACACATCTGGAGCATTGAGCAGCAGCAGGAGGAACCCTATGTCTTCAAAGTCTATTGATAGATATCAGGTGGCTAGGAAAAATGTAAGTCTCTTAGTGATTGATAACAAGAAAGGTAGGAAAACTGATTGTGAAAGAAGCGAGTAAGTGCAGGTATTCTGATATGTATAAAGGGCTACACAGAAGAGTTTGGATATCACAAACCATTGATGACAGAAAACAGGCTCAAAACTAATGTGCTTTCAGCTGCAGTTAAGTTCAGACAAAGAGAAAGTTCAAGTGAAACTTCTTTTCACAGAGGGTAATAATGTATGCAATAGCTCTCTAGGGAAGAAATGCTGGTGGTAAAATGGTGATGAGAATTATGGAGAAAATATTAAGATGGGAAAAGGTGAACAAACTTACAGAAAAGTAACATGATCCTCTTCTGCTCTAAAATGTTATTGTGCCTACAGCTAAAATAATCAGAAAACAAATGATACCCAACTTCTGCTAAGAGTGACTTTCAGAACTGGTGTTTTCAAAAATATCATAGGATTTTCATGAATAAGTTTTACCTTGAATGTTTGAGACATTCTAAAATTAATTCTACCAATGTCTATGTTTGCTTTGTTTTTGGTGCACCTTCATGATACATAATGAAGAGGTATAGTGAATAATTGAAGAGTTGCTCTTGCTGCTATTATTATTATTATTATTATTATTATAACTATGTAATGGTCCAATCCTACTCTTGGCTTCAAATGTTGCAGGAGCAGACCCCAATTGTAACTGATCAGAATCTTACTGAGCAGTTTAAAGATATGAAAAATTCTTTGCTCACTCATTAGAATGCTGATCAATAAATGCTAGGAAATAATATTTGCTGTAAATTAAAAAAAAATCCACCATAGAACAAAGTTGAACATTCTTCAGAGACAACACAGTGAGGCGGGAGTAAAATATTCTTATTAGCTTTATAATTGCAATGAAGACCCTTGGGTGCAGCATTTCTAGACATTTAATGACTAATTAGACGGGGTGAGGGTTTGGAAGGGCCTTCACCTTTGGTCATTATTGCCTGAGCAAAGTGGCTTCTTTTCCCCCGAAACATACATTTTAAGAAAAGCAATTAGTGTAGTAAATAATTATAAAACCTGATGAGATGACACCATGGTTTTCACAATGTGACCTGCTGCAGAGAACTGCCAGACAATGTAATAACATGAGTCTTTTATTTTTTCAAATAGTGTTTATGGCTGTCCATTGGCAAAAAAAAGAAAAACACAAGATAAGCAACCCCAAGAACCTGCTCCGAAAAGAAAACCTTTTGCAGTTAAAACAGACAACTCTTCAGTAGATGAGTGTTATGAAACTGATGGAACAGAGGAGATGGATGAAAAGGAAGAGGAAGAAGAGGAAGAGGAGGAGGAGGAGGAGTATTCTGATGACAATGAAGAGCAAGGTGATGAGGAGGAGGAGGAGGATGAAGAAATAGATCGAGAAGATGAAGAAGAGATTGAAGAGGAAGAAGAGGAGGATGAAGAGGAAGCAGAAGATGTGGAGGAAGAGGAGGAGGAGGAAGAAGAGGAGGAAGAGGAAGAAGAGGAGGAAGAAAGTGGTAATAATAAGAGTATTAGTAAAAAGTAAACATTGTGTGTATTATCTGTCAATCTTTCAGTGTGGTATCCAGGTATTTAGCTGTGCAGCTCTCATTAAAGCTAATGGAAGTCATGCAGCTAAATCTTTCTGTGCCTTGCTGAAAATGTACCCCACAGTGTTCTTTAACATATATTTTAATAAGGCTGTCTCTCAAATATTTTGATGCCACTAGCTGTCAAATTTTCAAATACTGAGGTGTGTGTTCCAAAAAGTGCCTGCAGAAATGTGAAACTGGATTCATAATAGGCATGCAAAAACTGAGTAGAGGTGCAAGCAAATGGTTAACTGCAAATTCCTGTTCTCATCATTTGCATGTGCACTTACTGAATCTGCCTAGTGGTGATTATTCAGATAAATGCAGTCACATGTTTGTAGGTATTTTTTTTTAGGTGAGCACAAGTGGATTTGAAAATTTAGCCCTGAACTGTCTTTCAGACAAATAATATTGTCCCCTACTTTGGTTCTTTGAGACTTGGATGTTGTGTACTTTAGTTGATTTTATTAAAACCATGGAGAGAGACAGGTTGATAAAAAGAAAGTCCTTCTAAAATTATGTTTTCTGAATACAGTACCGTACATTTGATGCCTTTCACTATATAGAAATTAGTTAGTAGCTTCACTAATGCGATAGCGCTATTACTAATCCATTAACATTTCTGTTTACTGGGATTGTGGACACTGTGTAACCATTGTTTTTCAAAATATATGATCACTAACTGCTTACCTCTGAATACTTCCATTAATTACATTATAATATATTGGGGTGAAGGTGAAGAATAAGGGAAAGATTAGTGAGCTATCTAAAAAGTATTTTGTTCCCATTTCCAGGGAACACATTTTTCATTGGGTAGATTCACGTTTCAAACCAATCAATGAAAATATAAGAAAAACTTTGAGCACCCCTCAGTTGGATTCCTCTTGGGAGCCAGGCATGAAAAGTGTCTGACTTTTGTTTCAGCATTCTGTTAGGTCAGGTTTAGAAAAATATTTAGGAAGGACTCTTTTCATTCAGGCAACTGTGGAGCTAATAGAGGGTTATGAGCATTTATGTTGCTCATGCCTCAATTCACAGAATTTCCTCATTCTCTTTTAATTTGCCGAACCAAGCTATTAAAAATAAGCTAGCTAAGCTTGAAAATTCCAGAGGAGTTGTGCTGTGTCTACACTAGAGAGTTTTGTCAACAAAACCTGCAGCATCCACATTTCGAAGGCATTCTGTCAACAGTGAATTGACAGAATGTGGCACTTCTTTCGGCAGCATTCTGCCATTCCCCAGAGGCTGAATGCCATTCTCACAATCTGTCAACAGAAAGTCACTGTGGATGCTCTGGGGCCTTCTCTGTTGAGAGCTAGGTCTTCTGGGACAGCGGGCAGCCATCTTTTCTCTGTTTCTAGTTGGCCATTCTGTCGAGAGAGCAGCCAGGTGATCTGGCCGCTCTCTGTGAACAGAGTGGATCAACAGCAAGCCACTTGCATGTGTGTCCGCAATTCGTGTACAATTTTATCAGAAGATATCTTCCAGCAGTAACTTCTGCCCACAGATGGCTGTAGTGTACACATAGCCTTAAATGCTCAGGGAGAATATTTCCTTATGCAGAGAACCCTGCATTTTCAGCACATGTAAGGATATGAGCTCAGGCTGGTGTGTGACTGCAGTTGCTATCCTCTTGGATTGCACGGGAACTCTAGCAGTTCTTTCTTAAGAGGTGGAACTGTTGCAAGAGTTTTGGGCCCAGCAAGAAGATAATGAATCTACATTATCAAAAATGTTTAAAGAGGGAAAAGACTCAGTATCTAAAGAAACTTCCTTCTGCCAAGGTTGGTATTGGGTTTACTGGTACAAATATTCCAGAACAAGGTGCTTTTTTGTGTGTAGTACTGCTGCATATACAGTTAGGGTAGGTCTACACAGCAAATTATTTCAAAATAACAGATGCTATTTTGAAATAACTATCCTAGCACCTACACAATGCAAACAATATTTTGAAATGATTTCAAAAGAATTTCAAAATAGCAGTTGGCTTATTTTGAAATTGCTAAACCTCATTCTGGCTGGGTCTACACTAGCTTGCACCCCCCTTTTAGAAGGGGGATGCTAATGAGACACTTCAGGATATGCTAATGAGGCACTGCAGTGAATATGCAGTGCCTCATTAGCATAATGGTGGCCACAGCCCTTCAAAAGTGTTCCTTTTGATCGCTCATGGCTCGTTTACACAGGGTCCTTTTCAAAAGGCCCCTGCACATTTTGAAATCCCCTTATTCCCTTATAGGAATATTTGGTTATAGGAATGAGGGGATTTCTAAGTGTGCAGGGGCCTTTCGAAAAGGACCCCGTGTAGACGAGCTGTGCATAATCAAAAGTGGCACTTTCAAAGTGCTGCGGACACCATTATGCTAATGAGGCACTGTGTATTCATTTCAGCATCTCATTAGTATATCCCGAAGTATCTCATTAGCATTCCCCTTTCAAAAGAGGGGTGCTAGTGTAGACCCAGGTTCTATGAGGAATAGTGCGTATTTAGACATAGGTATTTTGAAATAGGTTCTGTTAAGACTGGGAACAAAATCTATTTTATAATAAGGCAACTTCCAACAGCTCTATTTTGAAATAGGCTCTATGGCTGTATCTACACTTGCATTCCTCTTTTGAAAGAGAAATGCAAATGAGGGAAATTGAAAATGCAAATGAGGCACTGATTTACATACCATGCTTCATTTGCACAATCTGCTTTCAGAAAAGATTCTTTTGAAAGAAAAAAAATGCAGTGTAGATGGGTCTCTTTCCAAAATAAACCCCATCTTTGAAAGAACCCTTCTTCCTTTTACAAAATAGGAAGAAGGGTTCCTTATTCCTCTGATGTCTGAAGATACTAAGGAGTATTAGGTCAAAGAGTTGGGAGGCCTAATGTTGAGAATATAGTTAAATGTAGTTTGTTGGTTTGTTGGGGGGTTGTCCAGAAGATGTTGAATTAAACATATGTTTGAGGTAATTTATATGGTTTTTGACCAAGAACCTAAAATGTCTTCAAGCTTTCATTGCTCATAATATAGAACTATGTCATCATTTGCTGAAATTCCCTGCCTGTATTTTTAGAGCTCCTTCAGCTGAATCATTTAGGAGCATATTCTGGGGAAAATCACAGTATGTGCACAGCCAACATAATTACCATTAGAAACTAAGGCTATGTCTACACTACATCAAGTAAGTTCATTGCAGATAAACAGTTCTAGCTATAGCAATTGCACTTGGCTTACTTGGCCGTCCTTACTGAAGAGTTTCTCCTGTCAACTTCCTTTACTTCTCACATCTTGCGAGGAGTGCAGGGGTCAACTGCAGCCCCTGAGTGGTTGATTTCACGTGTCCCTACCAGATGCATGAAACTGAACCCTGGAAGTTGAGCCCTGAGCAAGCTGATCTTCCGGACTAGTGTAGACATAGCCTCAGAGTAGAACTTCTTGTGGAGATAAGGGTGTTTCTGTAGTTCCAATAGAAACTTTTGTCAGTGGTGCTGTAGATTTATGACATTATAGAAATTTCGCAATGTCTCATAACCAAACCTAGCATTAATGGACAGAAAAAATAAAATCTTGGGCAGGTTAGCTAGGAAAATGTTATCAGTTCGAACTATGATCACTAAGGCAACATGCATGAAAAACATGACACAATACATTATGTAATTTTTTTAGGTCTAAATTACATGAGGGTAGATCCAGAGACACGCCAAAGAACTAATGGAATGATTCTGTAGTTACCTGCATGTAACAGGATACTGAATTTAGGTTGCAATTTTCGAAAGGGCATAAGTGATTTTGGAACATAGTTCTCACTGAATGAGAATCCCATGCTATGGCTGAATCTTTGATATAATAAAGGACTTAGAAGACATGGAATCATCCTAAAGCAACACTCTTACAAATCTCAAAATACCAATTAAAGAGAACCAAAGACTTTTTGAGCTAGATCCCAAATCCTATATTCATATCTCAGTATATAATAACTTGTATCAAAATTAATGCTTAAAATTCCCTTTTAATAGCCACAACATTCACTTTAACCTTCTATTAAAGGTAATGAATCTCTCTGGAGAACAGGGATATATATCCAATCAAAGAGTACCGCAGGCCTGAAAATCCCTTACATACAGTACTGCCACTATTAAAGAAAAGATAGATCTTACCAAGTTCTTTCACATCACCAAAAGATAAAGCAGACAGGTGACCCTTGTTAAGACAATCTAACCTGTAAACTCCTGCCCACATGAGAAGACTATCAGTGAGATAGTAAGATAAATCCCAATTTTAGGGAGTGCCCCTTCTCTTTGGTGGTTATTGCTGAAAATCTCTGGAGTCAAATATTGAGGGCACATTTGCTTTGCAAGGCAATCTCAGGTACTTCTCCTTCGGAGAGACATCACTTCAGATAGCTGGTTCCCAAAGACTGTTTCACAAAGCTTTTCTATTATAGAAAGAAATCTCCGTTGGAGGAGCTCCAGGAACGGATGTTCCAAGGCACCATTTAGCCTATATCACATGAAGACATTCAAGATGGCTTGTACTCCAGGTATTTCATAATCCCTCAGGGTCAGGAGGAGTCAGGCTGATTCCAGATCTATGTAAATTTAATACATTGATCAGGTCTAATCCATTTCACATGATTGTCCTACAAAAGATTTATTGACGTTGACTAAAAGGTGAATGGTAAGGGTATATAGATCTGATAAACACTCCATTTATACCCCATTAATTCCCTCAAACTCACAGTAGCATATACAGTATACCAGTATAAGGTGCCACATAATGTTTGAATAACTGCAAGACACAGTTGCAGCCTATTCAAGGAGACCAACTATAAATCTTTGCACTGCTGACTGTTTTCTTGTAAATGCAGAGATTAATGTTTCACCTTTTTCTCATTTAAATAAAGTGTACTACTGTTTTTAAAAATCTAGAGAAATTTGGCCTTTTCCCGTTAGCAACACACTAGGCATCTGGTACACATATGTTGTTGTCTTGAAATTGACTTATTAATTTATACTAAAACTTGTGCTAGTGCCCTCCTTTATCTACCTGGTCCCTTCATCAGATTGCTTCTGGGGCTGCCTGCCCCTCTGAGCAAAAGGAGGCACAAACACCAATCTACAGATAAAAAAATTAAGTACTGAGGAAATTGTGTTAGAACACAGATCCCTTTTGTCATTACAACTTTAGAAGCTCTAAGTCTCTGAATCAAATAATAAACAGGTCTGTATCAGAGAGATGGCCAGTCCAAGCTGCCTAACATTAGTCACATGTATGTATTCAAACTATTAGCAGGAAATCATTCACACATTTGGTAAACACAGTAAAGCATTCCATCTTAATTGAAGCAAAAAAGCTAGACTCCCATGTACCATATATGCAAAACAAATAAACAAAGAAATTACAGCCTTAAATGAAAAGGGCAGGAAACAGCTATTCACTGCTTAGAAGAGTAAATGGAAAGGAATGCATTTTCAAGGATCAGAGAGGATTTAATAAACAGAAGGAGAAGCAAGCATTTAGAATGTGCTGGTAGATTCTACCATTTATGTACATTGCTCTCTGTTTTCACCTCCTTTATAACAGAAGGCGAAAAATACTATGATGGCAGTATGTTGCCACCAATAGTATAATGGTGGGAAAAACTAACAGTAATAACTAGAAGACCTGACTTCAGTCCCTTGATTGATGTTTATTGACATAGTTTGAATCACTCTTATCTGGCACCCTCAGATGGTGCCGGATGAGAGAATTTTCCAGATGATGGGAGGTCAATATTTTTTAGCACATTAGCAACACTTCCACTGCTTCCTTGGCTCTTAGAAGACATTTAGAGGTAAATTACAGAAAATAACAGCACAGAACGCTGAGAGCCAGGAATGGTGACCGTAAACAAGATTTATGGGACCATGGGAACTTTGGCCAGACCCATGATAAGAGGTCTTCCAGCTAACAAAAATCATGCCAGATTATGGAGTTTTCCAGACAAAGAGTTCTGGATTAGAGAGGTTCAACCTGTACTGTATACTAATATTACCTTTCATTTCTAGTTTTCATAGATGCAGTGGTATGCAAGTGATAAGTCATGTTACTGTATATAAATTCATGATGTCTTCTTTTTGACTTGATGTATAATTTTCTACCAAATGAGACCTGTATAAATGCAGAGATTGCTCAGTATTTTCAGTTTTAGTAGTTTATATACTTTAAGATAGCAGTACTCTGATTGGATTCACTCTTTACCTATCCAAATTCAGCTGGAAATAATAGTGTGATTTTTTTTTTTTTAAAAAAAACAAGTAGCTCAGGGAAGAAATGCACACATCTAAAAATTCGTTTAAAGAAAAGCTAGCTAGTAGATTGACAAAACCCATGGAGCAGCTATACTAAATGATTTCAGTTGACAGTAAATTAACAGAACACAGCACTTTTGTTGACAGCCTTCTTTGTCTCCCCCACTAGTCAGAACGCCT
Source organism: Carettochelys insculpta (assembly GCF_033958435.1). NCBI lineage: Eukaryota > Metazoa > Chordata > Testudines > Carettochelyidae > Carettochelys > Carettochelys insculpta. Next base: position 173,218,616 of record NC_134139.1, on the reverse strand, counting down.
TCTCAACAGAATCGTTGACAAAAAAGCTGTGTGGATGCTCCAGGGGGCCCTCCATCAACAGACAGGGCTTCAGGGTCACTGGCCAGCCCTGGCTGATATACTTACTGTTGGTCATTTTATTGAGAGAGCATCCAGCTAGTCTGGCCACTCTCAGTCGACAAAGCAGATCACTTTTTTTATCTGCTTTGCTATCTTGCTGTAATCTGTCAACAGAAGTTTTGTTGGACAATATCTTCTGACAGTATTTTCTGTTGACAGATCACTATAGTGTAGACATAGACCGACTGATCACTGCAGTTTAGAAATGTTGATCAGAGACTGTTCTGTTTGTAAATGCACAACAGTGCTGGGTATCAGTTCTTTCAGCATGGTGCTTGAACATGTGCCCAACTTTCAGCATAGGAGCAGGTCCACTGACTTTAACTCACATGCTGATAATTGGGAATGTGATTAAGTATCTTGCTCAGTTTGGGCTTTACATACTTAGCATCTCACAACGTAAGATGCAGACACAAGATCTTCTGGTCCTTCAAAAGTGAACAGTCAAGTTATAGCTTTGTACGATATAAGGGAAGAATTTAGTTTGCTTATCCAAATACTGGATCCCTGCTGTAAATATGTCCACAGAGTTTTTCCATTGACATTAGCAGAAGGTCTGTAAATGGGGTTAGAACAGACCATGCAGTATTAAGAATTAAATTTGCTATCTTGACAAGAGGTTTGAAGAGAGTATTACTGTAAATGTTTACACCAGAACTATTTAACAAATGATTTAATTTTATTTTCAATATGTTTTATCTGTGAATATAGTGGTTTTGATTGAATTAGCACTTGTTTTGTAATTTACTCTCTGTTGCCCTGAATCTTAATAGAAAACATGGCATTGACCTCAGTGAATAATGACTAATTACCTTGGGACTTCACAGCAATCTGTTTCTTTGCAGCTGTGCAAGAGAAGTAGGGGCACAGTCATATAGGACACAGACTGATTCCAGAAGAAGGGGGCTATCCGAGGGCTTGTGCATCCTATACTTTTCTCATTTTTCTTTACCTGTGAACAAATGCAGAGTGTATCCTTGACTCCATTCCCTCCCCCTCCCCCTGCTGGGAGGCAGAACACTGTATTAAATTACTCTCTCCTGGAGCTCAGTGGGATTTAGGGAGGAATTCAAAGGAAATACATTGTACTATTAGGAGTGTACTCTTACATCTACTATGACTCTTTGAAATAAATTTCCTTACCAGTGATCACCTTTTGGTGCACAGCTATGCGCCATCAGTTACACAGGGATGTGCCTAAAGGCTCAATCTAGAACTTAATGAATAAAATGAAATACATGCCCTCTGCACAGATACTCCAAACAAATATGACCTGATGTTATCCTTGAAAGCCTCACTTCTGGAAGATGGCACATAAAAGAAGGTTTTCATATGGGCTACCGTTACACTAGAGATTTTTCAACAAAACATGCTACACATTTACTCACATAGTGCCTCTTGTCGACGTCCTAGGGACAAAACCAGCATTTTCCCCAGCAGGGTTCTGCCTCTCTGCTATGAGGCATAATGCCTTCATCAACAAATTTCTATTGCTAAAAGAGCCATATAAATGACCGGGGGGCTTCTCTCAACAGACAGGGCATCCACAAAAATCGGCAGCCCTGTCTGCTGTGCTTCTGAATGCCTGTTTTGTCAAGAGAGCAGCCAGGCAGTCCAGGGGCTCTGTTCACAGAGCTGAGTGCTCTCCCAATTTGCTTTTTGTGTGTGGTCACACTCTGTCAACAGAAGTTTTGTCAGATAATCTCCTGTCAATAGTGACTTCTGTTGACAGAACATGGTAGTGTAACCGTAGCCACTGAATGTAAAAATGACCTTTTAATATTCATTATCCCTGTGAATTCCACTGCTTTCCAGAGCCAGAACTAGAAGGTATGTAGCAATATAGGCAGAGTATACATAGGCTTCATACATGTCTCTTGACATTTACATTTGGTGATTCCAAAAGTATGCATGGAAATTCTACTCATCAGGACGTCTATAGTAAAGATTCTAATTACCATCTTTTGCTAATACTCTTGGTTTATTTAGCTTTACACAGGTGCTGGAACAAGGGATGTGGTTGTGGGGTTTGCAGCACCCCCTGGCTTGAAGCAGTTTCCATTATGTGCAGGGTTTCCAGTTTGGTTCATCAGCTTTCAACACCCCCACTGTAAAAATTGTTACAGTACCCTTGTTGCTCTAAGAGGGACAAATTGTGCTCATTTTACTCAGGAAAAACTTCAGGTGGACTTAACAGCATGTATGCTATTGGAATTTTGAATGAACAAGCCAGGATTTCATGCAAAAAAGTGAAAGTTTCTGCTTGAGAAGTGAGCAGTTTATTTTTCCTCCTGGAATTTTGCACTATAACAATTCCACCAGTAGTTAAAACTAAACTGGAAAAAATATAATGGCAAAATTAAGCTGTGAAATAAATTCAACAGTCTGGTTATGATAGCTCAGTGTTTAGAGCCCTTATAAACTAGGGGTCATGAGCTTGATCTTTGTGGGGCTCTCAGATGTGGTATGTGAAAACAGGTTAGATGTACATCTATCAAGGATGATGTAGATGGTGATAGGTCCTCCTGTGAGTGCAGGGGACTGAACTCAATGATCTTGCAGGGTCCCTTCCAGTTCTATGATTCTATAATAAATCTATTTATATAATCATGCGTAACTGTTGTTGTAAGACTTTTGCCTCCTTTGTGTAATGGGTTCCAGAACAATTAAGTCTCATTCTTCTGTCACCTGTTTCACTTGAGACAATGCTTTTCTAAGTGATACATTCACTTGAATGAATTAATTTAGAGTACAGACAGTATGTGAGTCTGCAGGAGCTAGAATTAGCCAGACAGCTTGTCAGTGCACTGAGCAACAGACAGAGAACTCTAATGCTAGCAAAAGAGCAATAAGTTGGGTTAAGGATGTAAAAGTGGTAATTAGAGAGGACTGCTCAAAGGATCAGGAAAATCAAGTTAGTTTTGGTCAGTTTAGTTATTAAAATTTCCTGAATAAATGGGTATATATGGGCTGTTACAGAACATATGGATATTAATCTTCATTAATTTTTATCGTCTCCCCTATATTAAATATATAAATAACTCCTGGTGCTAAGGTGGTTGATGTTTGTTTATTTATTTGTTTGATTGATTTAAAGAATCTGTTCTAGAGATTATATATTGAGTGTTTCAAAACATCTGTGTATGAGAAACCTTGCGTTAACTAATTTCCGAGAAGATTCAGCTTTATTTGACATGAACTAATCACGTGAGGTGATCAAATTAAACTAGAATCCATAGCTTAGACAATCTAGATCTGACAGCCTGTCATGGAAAATGGCTAGGTAAGCACTGAAGCATGGGGCATCATGTCAGTTTTCAGCTATGCTGCTGTAAAGCTAAAGTAACTCCATTGATGTCAGCTGCTTCTAAGAGCTGATTTTTGCCCTGGCCTTACCAATAGACAAAAGTAATTAAAGAAGTCATGATTTTAATTATTTTTCCATTTAGTAGTGGAGATGGGAGCTCTTTGTTTATTGCATACACTTTTAAACACTGTATACTCTACACTTGTTTGTTCATTCTGATCTATATATCATTGCTCTTTCATCAAATCTGCAGTCCTACCATAGACCTAAAGTTACACAAAGGTTCTGTATTACTGACAGACATCTGCTAGAAAGCTTCTTGGACCTCTAGCAAAGCACTGGACTAGAATCTTTACAGAGAAGTCCCCTAGCTATCTTGGCACTGTCTGCAATAATTAAAACAGTCATTTGGTTTTAAAATCAGGCTTCAGATTGAAAGTTGATTGTCATTTCTCCTCCCATTACAGTAAAATGAATAAGCTGTACCCTCAAATTATTAAGCACCAGAAGCATTTAACTAAGAAGCAAGTAAAATACAAAATGACCAATAATTACTACTTCCCTGTAGAACGTTCAGATGAGTGATGTAATGACAGGACTCAGTAGATAAAGCAATCAATATATTTAAAACACTGTTGACCTTTAGTATGTGATGAGTGCAGTCTGTCTGCATACCAGTGTGCAAATATAGAAAAAGGGCCCATGCCTCAAGGAACTTTGGCTGTGTCTACACTACAGCAATCATTTAAAGGAAGTTCTTCCAGAAGAGATCTTCTGAAAAAAACTTCTTTCAAAACATCGCGTCCACACACAAAAAAACAGATTGAAAGATTGATCTGCTCTGTCAATAGTGTCCACATGGCTGCATCTACAGTAGCAAGTCTTTTTTCAGAAAAGCTGGGCCTTTTCAGAAAAAAACAACAGAGCGTCTACACACAAAGGCCATTTCTACACATGCCACTTGTTCCAAAAGGGGCATGCTAATGAACAGCCCAGAAAATGCTAATGAGGCAAGGATGAAAATTCCCCATGCCTCATTAGCATAAAGTCACATGATTTGGAGTCTGGAAGACTATTTTCCCAACTCCAAAACTCTGTGTAGAAGCGCAGCCACCGGGGGTCTTCTGGAAGGAAGTCCTTCTTCCAGAGGCCCTGTCTGCCCGAAAATTTTTGGGTCTCCAAATCATGTGACGTTATGCTAATGAGGTGTGGGAAATTTGCATCCACCCCTCATTAGCATCTTTTGCTCCCTGTATTAGCATGCCATTTCTTAAGGAAGTGGCCTGTGTAGAAATGGCCTAAGGGTATTTCTACACAGCAGCTGTATTTTGAAATGAGCTATTCCAGAAAAGCCGTTCCAGAATAGCTTATTTTGAAATAACACTGCTACACACAAAATTCATTTCAAAATACCACTTGACTATTTTGACATATGGGGAAAGATGAATGCAAATGAGGGAAATCAGAAATGCAAATGAGGCACTGATTTACATATCTCATACTTCATTTGCATAATCACTTTTTTGGAAGAGATCATTTCGAAAGAGAAAAAGCAGTGTAGGCAGCACTTTTTTGAAAATAAACACCATCTTTGAAAGAATCCTTCGTCCTGAATTTTGTGTGTAGCAATTTGTAGCTTATTTCAAAATAAGCTATTCTGGAGTAGCTCTTCTGGAACAACTTATTGTGTAGACGTATGGCTTCAGCTTCAAGTTTCCAAGGGTACTCCAACTAATGTAAATTTCAACAAGCCCTAAAAGTCACAAATACCCTATTTCCTTCCTCAGCTAATAACTGAAGTCACGGTAGCCAAACTTCGCATTCAGCAAAATCGAAAATTATCATATCTGCAAGGATCAGCATAGACTCCTGACTATTTCCCACTGGCAGGATGAAGTCCATGACCAATGGAGTCAGCACAGTTTCCATGCCATGCTAAAACAAAAGACTAAAACAAAGACTATCAAGGCTGAAGAAATCCATGTGACACAAAAACTGCCTTACCACAACTTTCAGAATAATCTTTCCAAAGATGGCAGATTAAATGCAGGTCAGTAGTTGAGAAGTTTACAGCATGAAGAAGCTGACCAAATTTTTTCCAGGGAGGTTGTTGCAATTGTCCTCCCTAGACACAAATCCTTTTCCACCAGAACAGCCAGTCTTCTGCAGGGCTACAGGCCAGGTGGAAAATTCCTCACAATGGCTGGGTCTACATGTGCCCCTTCCTTTCGAAAGGGGCATGTTAATGAGCAGGTTCGAAATATGCTAATGAGGCGCTGTAATGAATGTGCAGCACCTCATTAGCATAATGGCAGCCATGGCGATTCGAATGTGTGGCTTTTTGAATCGCACACTGTCTGTGGAGACAGGATCTTCCGAAAGGACCTCCCCCCATTTTTCGAAAGCCCTTCTTCCTATCTGGTGATTGGAAGAAGGGCTTTTGAAAACTGGGGGGGGTCCTTTCGGAAGGTCCTGTCTCCACGGGCGGCAAGTGATTCGAAAAGCCGCACTTTCGAATCGCCATGGCTGCCATTATGCTAATGAGGCATGGCATATTCATTGCACCGCCTCATTAGCATATTTCGAACCTGCTCATTAACATGCCCCTTTCGAAAGGAAGGGGCATGTGTAGACCCAGCCAATGTGAAAGAACTGTCAGGTTCCAACAGGTGGCAATGAGTATATACCAGGAGGGCAACCACTTGGAACAGTTCTTCTGGAATTAACTTTGTGTGTGCATTAGTAGAAAGTACATTTTTCTGCCTGCTCTAACTCAGAGTCCCCCAGTCCACCAAGGAAGCATCTGTCCAAGCCGTGCAACTGCGTCAATAGAGCTGGGGAGCTAGAGCACAGAATGAGATCTGCAAGATCTCATTCACAGCAGATCTGCTCTTGGAGCTGTAGTGTAAACTACTCAGGAGGCCAGCTCCCTCTCTCCCTGTCCTCTCTCATAGCTTCAGACCTGATTTAAGCCCCAGTTCAAAAATCACAGTGATCAGCTCTGGAACATGTTTCCAATGCATGTGCACATTTTCATCTTAGCGCAGTTGCCACAGATTGGATGCTGCAGGGACGCTCAGTCTCCTTTTCCCTATGACACCCTGAGCAATCCAGACAATTTCTTTTACCCATAACCTTGCCTTTCTCTTTGTTGCATAGCTTATTGATGATCAGCAACATTCTGTTACACAGAAGGAACTGTGGGGAGAAGTGAGGCATTAATGTAAGATATTTTGAGTTGTGGACAAGGACAAAGTTATGTGGGAACAGGCTGAGGAAGGTTAAGTGGAATGGCTTATTTACGCTGTGTTGGGTGCTGTGGAGATGATTACATCCTAGTAGATGAGCCTGCTCTCTGCTGGAGGTTGAGGATGTTCTTAGGTTATATTTTATTCTGGGAAAAGGGCATCTGGGGGCTTTTTCTTAATGCAGTGTGATTATCCCTCAAGCTGGGGTGAGAGGTCTGCTACATTTCTTTTCCTCCCTGTTTCCAGCCTCTCACTGGGTTGACTCGGAGAGTGACTGGGAAGATACATATTCCATGTACAGGAGAAACAGACCTCTAATTTAGAAGCTTTTTCTTAGGAGACAGAACTTGTCTCCCCCTCCACATTACCATGCCCTTCTCCAGCATTTACTCTCCATCCCTTAAGTTCCCTCAGTTTCATGATAGAAAAGGCTGAGCAATGCTATTGTGAGCTGAAGACAGGGAAGATGGGGAGGAACCACCTCTGGCTGACTGGGTTCATTTATACTTGTGACAGAGGACATGGGGAAACAAAGCAGGAGAGTCTGCAGATTGAGATGTCTGGGTATATTATACTTATCTGTGGCATCATAATGGAAGGATAGGGCACCAATTAGTTGAGACCCTATACTTGAATTTATGTTTCAGATCTGTTGTGACACAGCATTCCTTTATCCATCCCTGATATACCTCTTTCCATACTTGGGCCATCTGCTACAGCCAAGGAGCCATTTATGCTGCCTCCATGACTACTAGACACTTGCCCTTGGTGGGAGGGGAATACTCAGAAAGTGCCTTAATAGCTGTTTTCTGAAGTCTTTGTGCAAAATGAGTAGAGCGGGCCAAAGGTTCTGTCCCAAAGTATTGATTGCAGCCTCTTACCGTTTCTTGTAATAATGTTTTGCCCTCTGATTGAAAAGGTTGGATGCCACTGTCATAGTGAAATAAAATACTTGTGGGACGAAAGTCCCAGGCTTGTGGAAATGTCATCAAGGTGTATAGGTTGATACTGGGCAGGGCACTATGATTAAAGAAAGGCGAGTAGAATATCATTTTTTTTCCATAAGAAGCAAATAAAAAATAAGTGTTTCCCCTAGGTCAAGTCAGAGGTCAATCAGCGTTGGTAAGAGATGCCATAAGGAAGAAATTCAGAATGTGTAGAAATGCCCACACTGTCTTTCATTTAGTTGCCTGCTAACAATAGCCATGAAGATGCCTCAGTACAGGCTTCTGCATGACTTATAGAAGCCTGTCTGATTCCCCTGGGTACACTGGCAGATTTATATCCTCCACTGAAACCCACACCTCCATTTCCTCACTGCTATTTATAGTGATCTGGCTAGAGTAAAGCTAAGGTGGGTATGTCTACATGAGCTACAAATCACATTCTTGGCTGCAAAGTAGACATGATCTAAGAGAGAGAAAAACAACTGACATAACACTTGACAAATAGTTGCTGTTAAAACTGCCCCTTCAGATGTCCCCAGTCAGAAGAATGTCAAACAAAACAAAAAACCACAACAACACAGAGGGGGGATTAAATACTGTGGGTCAAACCTTGTCATTTTTATTCACACTGAGTAGTTATAGTACTCTACAAGGAGTTCCGTTTAAATAAATGAAATTACTTGTAGAGTAACATATTACTCATTGTACACAAGAATGGCAAAAATTGGCCCTTTGTAACTGTTGAATAAACTAGTACCAGACCTTATTTTCAGAAAATCTTCCTTTACTCGAATCCTTGCTTGCCTGGAGCACTCTTTTTTCCTAATTACTTGGCTAATTCTGTAATGACAATGAGAATATTCCTGAGTAAGAAAGTCTTGTATTCTGCCACCAGCTAAAGGGAATATTTGTCAAGTGGGTTATTAATCCATAGGAGTAGGGGTAGAATTGGCTTTGCAGCAGTGAGCCCTTAGAGCATATCCTGTTTGGGGAAGAAACATGATCATACCTGTGAAGCATTATCCCTGCTCAGGATACTGCATAAATAATAAAGAATGACTGGTGGATGGGAAGATGAAGAGGAATATTGAGACGATGGGAGATGATGGTAGTAGCTGTCTGAGCCACAGAAGGCTAGAAAATACCTATGGATCATAAGGAACAAAACACAGTGGTCACAAAAATGATATAAAGGGAGAAAGGAGAGTTTAGGATTATCAGAAAAAGGAAACTGTATGGCTACGGTAATGTGCGGTGCTGCCAGTGGCAGGGTCATGCCAGTGAGGGCACTCGACAATGCCAGTGGCTGCTCATTTGAATAGTCACACGCCTTGTTTGCATAGTCACGTGAGATCATGGTCCCGGAAGAGGCGTCTGTCATCACAACACAAGCCGTGTAGACAGGGTTCTGTCGGTGAAAGCTCCTTTCATTGACAGAACCTTATCCCTGAAAAAAATGAGGGATAAGGGGCTGTCAGCACAGGAGGATTTTATCAACAGAACCCCATCTACACGGCTTGTTTTGACACAACAGAAGCCTCTACTGGGACAGTGATCTCATGTGACTATGCAAATGAGGCACATGTGTATGCAAATGAGTGCCCATTTGCATTGTTGAGTGTTCCCTAATTTGGATGACCCTGCCTGCAGCTGCACCCTGTGTAGACATAGCCTATATGAATCTCTGCCCATTTATATGAGAAGACATGCATTATTTTTACAAGAGCACCTTTATCAATTTCATGTTTCCAAAATTATGAATTAAACATGTTGGTTATTCTCAATTTTATCTTCATATAAACAATTAAAAACATCTTTATTTGCCAGTAACAGTCCTATATTTAGATAAAAGTTCTAAGTCTGTGAGAGTGCCTATTATTCCTTTTTAAATACCAGGACTTTTTACTATCCGAAGAAAGGAAAAACAACCTTGCACCATACACCAGTTAGCAAGACCAGGTAAAAAGGTGGACCAGAGACACAATGTAAGGGCTGACGTGGTTACGGAAAGAAAATATTTTTTAATGGAAGAGAAGACATAGTAAGAAAGAATAGTTAATTATGTACAATATCTGAAGGTCTATACAGACCTGCTCTGCAGCACTCACTCCTTTTTTATAATAGTGAACCCCACTGTGATATGCTGTGTTCCTGAGCTCAGACTTTCCTTACAGCATTTCATGACTTTCACGCTTCATTCATGTCTCTTTGAGCCTTGTGTGTTATTTGAATGCTGTAATTATTGTGGAAGATTCTAAGCACTGGAACCCAAGATTATATCTATAGTAAGTGTTTCTGAGGGAGAAATAGAAAAAAAAAACATAGATGTTATATAATAAAGTGCATCTAAGAAATAATTAGTCTTTTTTATCTTGGATATTTTATTTTATGTCTTTGCATTTAGAGGTCAAAAAGATATCAAATATTATGCAAATAAATTGCAGTAGTCTTTAATTTAAAGCACTCAGAACAAATATGAATATCAGGAGCTAGGGCACAGGCCAGAGTAACAAATGGGCAGCCCATTTGATCCTTGGAATCTACATGAATTTTGAAAGATTTTGATGTGATCAAAATTCCATTGAAGTGAATGGGAGTTTTTCAATTGACTTCACTGAACTTTGGATGAGATTCTTCAAGAGTTTGGGGGATGAGCCTTCTGTTGCCTCAGTGAAAGGATGGGAAGAAATCCCACCCACAATGGAAGAATTTAGAGGAAGCCCACTGAGTTCTCCTCACCTCAGTTTCCTCCATTATGGGATGTTTACGGATAAGATGGCAAATTCTGTTTGAGTTTTTGTAAAAACGAAAAGTGATTTTTTTTTCTAAACATAGACTCTTGAAACTTATGATCTGACAGCATCTCTTTAATTATGTTAAACTGCCTTTAAAATATTCCAGACATGCTTGTATGGTGTCTAGACCTATGTATGATCATCTACATTTATTGTTTTGCTGGCTCAGAAGGAGAAAAGGGGCAAGCTAATTGCATAACATACTGTACAGTTAGGAACTGGTGTATGACTAAGTGGTGAGATGAGTCAGGTGTCATAAAAACTGAGGGTATTGATTGGATGATGAAATATCCATCTGTTCAGGAAGCTAGTAAAACCATATAGCCATGTTATTTTCCCTCATGCCCATGAAAAACACAGGTAAAATGACAGGCACACCAAAAATCTGAGAAACTTTTGGTTAGTGAAATCTATGGCTTTTGATAGAAATGTAGATAACACTGAAGTATCATTGCCTCTCTCTGCAGAATCTCTGAAAATAAATGCTGTATTCTTTCCTTTTAAAAAGAAGGTGCTATTTTGCATGAGTCCTTACAATAAAAATATGGCAAGGTGTATTCTACCAAAGGGGAGTATAAAAAATGTATGTGGTAGAAGGAAAGGGAGGAAGCATTGACAGGAGGTCTAAGTCTTATTCCTGGCTTTCCAGTGTCACTGTGTTCTCTGAAATGGCTCACTCAGCTCTCTGTGTCTCATTTCTCCCATCTGTAAAATGAACTAAAAATACCTACCTCACAGGGGTGTTGTGAGGCTTTATTAATTAATCTTTGTAAAGTGCTTTGAGATCCTTGGATGAAAGGTGCTGTGGAAAAGCCAATATGTTTCACTTTTGTAATGGCAGTAATTCAGGAAGATGGAATATATTCAAGTGCTTTAAAACACTTGAAAACACTCTGAGTCCTGAAGAGTATTCAGCTGTCTAGTATAACTGCACATGTTGATAGGTTATATGAAGAACAACTCCCATGATCAAAACCTTGGAGGAATTATATATACTTTGTCTCATCACAGAGCTACTCCCTACAAGCTACCAGGTACCCAGTTTACATCACAAGTGCAGAAAAGTTCAAGACAGTTAAGAGAAACAGACACACACAATTTATGCAGCTATTAAATGTTCTTTAATGCTGAACCACCTGTAGACACACACCACCTACATAAGGCTAGATAATACCTTAAAGACACAACAAAGCATGGGGTGGGGGAAAGTACTTTCCTGGGAGAGATGCGGAGATCTCCTTATGGGGCCATGATGAGGGAAGCACAATTTGCAACTCTTCTTATGCGTATTCCCTATCCCTGTAGCCAGCCAGCACGTAGGGAGTTTCAATATGATAGCTGCACCCACATACACTGTACTCTCGGCAACTTTTACCTTGGGGAAACATTTTGGTAGTAGTCTGTCTGCTTCCACAGAAGTAACTGGTGAAATTTTAAGTAGTGCTTCTCCAGCTTGGGTAAGCTCTGGGGTAAGGTGCCATACTCCCTCTCACACAGCTATGTAAAAGCCAGTTAAGATCTCATAAAGAGTGTAGTCCTAATAAAAGTCATATTGTCATTAAATAAAGAGAATGCAAAGAACAAAAGGCAAAGAACCAATTAAAAGTTAAACTTTATTAGCATAAATATAATAATAGAAAGCATGGTAAGATTTTATGCAGTTGATTCAAAGGGGAAGTAACAAGGGTTTGTATAAAGTAATTTTGTCTCATTGTGGCTATGTCTACACAACAGCTCTATTTTGAAATAAAATCTAATTTCAAGGGAACATAACCAAACATAAAATACATTTTGAAACAGCACTTATCTATTTTGAAATAGCATTTCCAGTCCCTAGTGCTATTTTGATATAGGAGCCCATTGTGGCCTGTTTCAAAACAGACTTCATTCGTCAGGGACTGAGGTTTACCTCAATTGAAGCAATGCACCTGATATTTTGAAAGAGCTTGGGTGTCATTTAGACAACGTCAAAGTTATTTTAGAATAACTGCTGTTATTTTTTTTGATAACTTGGTCATGTAGACATAGCCTGTTAGAATAAACTATTTCCAAAATCATATTATCCAAAACATATGCTCATTTGGGACTTTAACTTTTGAGATGATGGCCATTCTTGCCTGATCCAGCAAAACACTTGAGCAGATGGCTTCAAAATTAAGTACATGCCTAGGCCCTGGTCTGCTCTAAGGGGGTTATTTTAAAATAACTAACAGCTATTTTGAAATAACAAGTCTGTGCACACTCAACAGCCAGTTATTTTGAAGTAACTCTAAGTTATTTCAAAATATTGTAGTCCTGATTTTGAGAGAAGTAAACTATTCCAGAATATTTTATGTTGGATTAATAATTTAGGAATAGGGTATTCCATAATGCCTTTAGTGTAGACATGCCGTTAATGATAGTCCTGCTGGATCTGGCCAAAGTGCTAACTGCCTTGGGGAATGTTGTCTTGGATCAGGTAACAGTGGTACAGACATCTATTAATTTCCTTTAAAAATAGTGCATGAAGCTAATTAATAAATGCTTCCCTAGAAATAAAAAGTAGAAGACAAGTAACAAATGAAGGATTAACAGAATTTATTTCTGTTTCCTTCATAACAGATTCAGACATTTCACTCTCCTCCACCATCTGTCCCTCATCCTTTTTTTGAGTTGAATGGGCAAGAGATCTTAAAAGGACAAAACCAAATTAACACAATAAGCAATATTAAAGTTACAGCTTTCATCCAGCTTCACAAGCACTCAATGTGAATTTGTCTTTATTCATGAAATAAGTGATTCATATTTTGGCTTTTCACTATAAGATAGACATTATGCTGCACATTCATCCATTGACAATCATCTATATGCCTATCATTCAAGTCAAAACACCAACTTACAATCCTAAAGGTGTAAGGAGCGCTCGGCGCATATGTGACCAGTCTTAGTCTGAATGAACTGAGAGACTATATATCTGCATAGCCTGTGTTTCAATATGCTTAGAAGCACACTGGCTTTGCAGCACTTTTGGAAGTTAAAGTGTTAAGCTTAACACATCAACATTTTTCAGAGGGGTAGCTTTCTGCCTATTAATTGTTTTCTCTCGATACTTCTTCCACCTCTGGCTGACCATCGGACACAACAGCAAGTACTGTATGAAATAAGCAGTTTCCACCAAATAGTCTTCATGCAGATGTTCCTGAGCCATAACTTTTATGTGAGATTTCTTTATAAATGTCATTTTAGAATATGATCATTACAGTATTAAATGTATTTTATTTTCACATACCTCAGACTAATTGTCTTACTCATGTACGTACTAGTATGTAAACACATAAAAAGGAACATTTTTAAATAACTGAATTGTATCCCCAAGTCTTGCACCAAGTTTGGACATATCTCAATTTTAGTGAACTGAGCCATGAGGATTTTGAATATTACCAGAATAATAGACTTCTCAAGTAAAATAAAATCAAAATTGACAGTAAAAATGGGCTTGATGACAAAGACTTGGGACTTCTGATCAGCTGAATATAATGCTCATCTTTGCTTGTTAATAGTCCCCCATACTACATGTAACTATCTAATACAGTTTGCACAGTGTACAGCCCTAGAATCTTGGCTGTTCCTTTCCTAGACACAACCTAATCTGTTATGTATCTCAGTTCTGCAGCTTAGCTACATCCTGTCATCCCAGGATCTCTAACCACTGTGTAGAACGAACACTATCATGTGGCTGAAGTATTATATTTCTCATTGTTGAGCTTTGTATTTAAAATTCTGATTTATTCTTTTGTCTGCCAAACTGCAGAAAATACTATTTTATGCCAAAAGCATGTCTTTCAGCAAATATTAGTATTTTTTTAAATTTTCCTGCTAACTGAAATTTCCCACTATATGTTGTTTATCCCAAAGTGTAAAGGACGCAGCTTAGAAACTGGTATTTCTTCAGCTGTTTCAAAGTACATCTGAGGCCCTATTATGTTACTTTATGCTGATGGGCCAGCTCTTGAGCTGGTGCAACTCAGCATAACTCCATTGACTGAGTTGTGCTATTGTGTTAGTCTAATTACTACATTGGGGAAGACCTTTTAAACAAATGTGAGTTACTGTTACCTGCAGCAGATATTCAAAATGTTTAAGTAGTAAGTGTCAAATATATTTCATATAGTGTTTTAGTCAACAACAATTGACCTACATTTATTTAAAAACTTGTATGATGGTGATGCACATTAACTTTTCAATTACCATAACATATATACCAGGGTATCCCATGATATCCCAGGTCATTTGTCCCAGGGAGGCTCATGCTATTCAAAAGTTACTCCTGTGTTACCAGTTTTTGGAGCAGAACTCTGTAAAACAGAGTTACTGTGTGTCATCTTATGATATTGTGATGTACAAAATAACAAGCCAACACAGGGGCTATGTCTACACTTGCAAAAAACTTTGAAATGGCCATGCTAATGGCCAAATCAAAGAATACTAATGAGGTGCTGAAGTGAATATTCAGCGCCTTATTAGCATGCTGCCAGCGCTGCAGTTCGTTCCCCCGTGGCTGGTCTACATGGGGGTCCTTTTCGAAAGGACCCTGCAAACATCAAAATCCCCTTATTCCTATCAGCTGATCAGGGGATTTCGATGTTTGCAGGGCCCTTTTGAAAAGGACCCCCGAGCAGACGAACCATGGGTGAGCAAACTGCAGCACTTTTAAAGTGCTGCAGCCAGCAGCATGCTAATGAGGTGCTGAATATGCCTTTTAGCACCTCATTAGTATTCTTTGATTTGGCCATTAGCATGGCCATTTAGAAGTTTTTCGTAAGTGTAGACACGGCCCAGGATGTATCTAATGTGGCCATTGTATAGACAAGGCACTTTAGTGTGAATTCAGTGTGTTTAAGCAAATCCAATTGGGGACAGTATATCTGCTTACATTTAAATTGTACTTACTGCTACTTCTACTTTTCTTTTATGTAATGATTAACAGTTTTTTGCTTGTTCATAGTTTGCAATAGCTAAGGAATAGATTTTGCATTCTAGATATGGGTGCACTCAGAAATGTATTTTTACCTCTTCTGTATACTTGTCTTGACTGTTGTTTTTTTCATATAGCACTAATGATGCATATGGTATTTCATAAGAGCCAATTCTTTTTGATGTACGTTAGTTAACTAAGAGAACAGACCCTATAACACTCACTCCTTTACCAGCTACTATACGTAACAAGATGGGAGTGAAGAAAGTTAAACCAACCTAACAAATATAACAGTTTGAAAACTATAATTATAAAAACCCCAATAAAATTATAAAGAAGTGAAAGGGGGAACAGAAGGATATATGCCTTAATATTTTAGAAATATTACTAGTTTATACAATTTTGTAAAAAAAAAGTCCTTTTCCTGCCTATATATATAGTTTATTTTATGTTTAATGAAATAAATTAATTGTGCATAGTAAATATATAAAACTGCCATTATGGGCTTTACAGGTATCCCTTTTTTCCAATACCAGTGGTTGAAACTTACTGGGTCTTAGCATTCTAGAACTACTGTATGATAAACAGTGTTTGACACACAGTTTGTTTCTGTCCATGCTATTGCAACAACAGTTCCAATTCTAGCCACTTTTTTCTTTTCTTTTCCTTTTTCTTTCCTTGTTTCTTTCTTTGTTTCTTTCTATTTTTATGCAGAAGATCATCAAATGAATTGTCACAATACTCGAATAATGCAAGACACGGAAAAAGATGATAACAATAATGATGAGTATGATAATTATGATGAACTGGTGGCCAAGTCATTGTTAAATCTTGGCAAAATTGCAGAGGATGCAGCATACAGAGCCAGGACAGAATCAGAAATGAACAGCAATACATCTAATAGTCTTGAAGATGATAGTGACAAAAATGAAAATATTGGTCGGAAAAGTGAGCTGAGTTTAGATTTAGACAGTGATGTTGTTAGGGAAACTGTGGACTCCCTTAAATTGTTAGCCCAAGGACATGGTGTAGTGCTTTCAGAAAACATTAATGACAGAAATTATGCAGACAACATTTCACAGCAAGATAACAGGAATATGAACTTTGTAATGCTAGGGAAGCCTATGAACAATGGACTTATGGAAAAAATGGTGGAGGAGAGTGATGAAGAAGTGTGTCTCAGCAGTTTGGAATGCTTAAGGAATCAGTGTTTTGATCTTGCTAGGAAACTCAGTGAAACAAATCCGCAGGAAAGAAATCAGCAGCAAAATATGAATGCTCGTCAACATGTCAGGCAAGAAGATGATTTCCAAGGAAGAACACCAGATCGGAATTATTCAGACATGATGAACTTAATGAGACTTGAAGAACAGTTGAGCCCCAGATCTAGAACTTTCTCTAGCTGTGCAAAGGAGGATGGGTGTCATGAGAGAGATGATGATACCACCTCTATTACTTCAGACAGGTCTGAAGAAGTTTTTGATATGACAAAAGGTAATTTAACCCTGCTTGAGAAAGCTATTGCTCTGGAAACTGAAAGAGCAAAAGCCATGAGAGAAAAAATGGCAATGGAAGCTGGAAGGAGGGATAATATGAGATCATATGAGGAACAGTCTCCGCGACAACTTTCTGGGGATGACAGGAAGCCTAAATCCAGTGACGGCCATGTCAAAAAGCCATATTATGGTAAAGGTAATATTTCTATATACCGTATGTTGTGTCATGAAAAAGTCTGAGCTAATATTATAACAAGTGATGCATAGAACTCTTATGTGAAGTCATTGTTTATTTACTTGATATGACTATGGCATGATTCTAAAATAGCATCATGCTGTTCACCTAATCAAACAACTCATTCTACAGTGTTAGAAACATGTACAGTATTTCAGTGTAATATCATTTGGCTAAATAGAAAACTATAACTTTCAGGGAAACAAAAAATAAGAGATCATGTTGAAAGAGGCAAAGATTATTCTAAAGGGCATTATGACAAAAATATGAGGACAGTGGCATTGCATACACTATTGAATGGTGGGTTTTTATGGAGTAAGTTAGTCAATCATCTATGAAGTTCATATTTTACAGATTGGATTGGGTAGGTGGCATCATGATTTATAAAATTATCATCAGATGACAGTTATTGATGAAGCCTCTCCTGTTTAAAATGTAGAGTTGTCTGATAGAAATTGAACAGTATCAGAATAACCGATAACGCAAGATAGGGGCAGTGATTGCCCATTAATTATCTTAAGATACTAAGGTAATGGAAACCATTTGCTATGCAAGGCATAGTGTGGCCTGGGCTGAGATCAATAGCAATTTCTTTCTTATATGCATTCCACTTCACTGGTTTCATTCCATTGTGGAAACAGTTAAGGTGCTGCCTTAACCATAATTATATATCTATATCTATATTTGTATTTATATATATATAGATATATATAAAAATGTTAGTTTTAAAATATATTTTAAAGAATTATCCTAAAAATAGCATGTTTATAGTAACACAACCCTTTGTTCGTGTCTGCATTTATATGCCTGGGGGATCTCTCCTGTAAAGCATTCAATGCCTCCTGAAAGCTGTTGACTACCCTGAATTTCTATTGACTTTAATAGAAGTTGAGGGCTCTGCATTTCTAAGGAGGTGCTAAGCGTGTTGTCAGATTAGTTCTATATTGCATTTCCTATGCAATACCAATTTTCATCTCTAGATTGTTGGTTGGGGGTGGTATTTTGTTTGTTTGGTTTTTCCTTTATAAATCTCTATTTACAAAGGGTGATATCATGGCCATAAAATCTGGCTGTGAGATTAAAGTTCGCACATCACATTTCAGATTAGGAGATTTTTGATTTTTTTAATAGGTTTTAAGGGTGGAGGGCGAAATGGACAGTTTCTTATAAGTTATACAATAGTAACATGGAAGTTATTGGTTTCAGAAACTCTTCTGCAATGTAATTAGAAATTTTGTTTGCTTTCAGACACAAGGTCCATGGTGCAAAGTGGGAATGTGGGGTGTCTGGGGAAGACATTTTTAAGTTGAGTTAAACAGTTATTCCATAGCCATGTGGATTTTCTATTGTTTGCACGTGACACCGAATATGTTTATGTTCCCTTTTTTATGCGTCTCTGTAAGAAAACCAAACAGAAAATGGCAAACTAGTGCTAACATCTTAAAATAATTAAAACAATGTTTTCCAGATCTACCACCCCATGAATTCTTAGGAAAACACACAAACACACACACATATATATATATATATATATATATATATATATATATATCTGCAGTCTCCAAAGATTAACGTAATAGTGGAAATATGAGCTTCTTATTTCAGTTATTTCTGGAACTTCCCTGATGCCAACCTACTTCTAAGGAACTGCCTGATGAGTGGGAGATGGGCCCAAACAGAACTCTCGGATCCAAAGAAAAGCCCTGGAATTTATGGTAGTTTAGGTCAAGAAAATTTTAAATTGTGACCTTTCTCTGTTTTTCATAGGGGAAGGCTAGAGGAGAGTGGGAGGAGAATGATTCCTTCCTCATGCTAGAGAATATTGGGAAAACCTGAGTATTGTCATGAATTAGAGGGAGGATGAAAGAAAGGGAGTTATTTATGTCATTCATTCCCATATCACATATACTCCCCCAAACATGCTTACCAAAGTTCTCCAAAAAGATAAATGATACAATTAAAGGGAAATATTCTCAAGATGCAGGTACCTAAGAAGACTCACAACTCCTGTCTTCTCTCTTCAGGAGCTCTGCTCTCAGAGATCACTGAAACAATAAAGACACTGCAACCAACCTTTTCCCCCCTGCCATTTAAAATCTTACCAAGAGTCTTTCCTCCAAGACAAATGACTTACAAAATTCTGTGACCCAGGATAGGCAATCTTTGCTCAGACAAAGCTTCCCCTATCACAAAGATTGAGTCAGGTTTTCAGGATAGGCTCTAAAAGAAGTAAATAAATCAATTAAACTATAAAGCAGTGCTCTCGTCTAAAGGGGGGGGATTCAAAAAGAGCAGACTACGAAGTCAAAATATGTATGCATATATATTGATAAATGAATATAATCATGAGCCATAAGTTTTCTGCATAGCTGCATGGAGTTTTAGCTAGATGTCTTCTATTAAGTCAATGGGACACTGCAAATAAAATTCCATGCAAGTTTTTGAAAAGTAAGATTAGCGTGCAGCATCTTTTCTGATTTGTTAGACCATAAAGGCTCTTTTGGAGCTCGTAAATACTGAATACTCAGGAGAATTTGCATAACACTGTCTGCCCGCTTCTCAGCTGATCTAAATTGGCATACCTACATTGACTACTGTAGAACTACATAGTTTACATTAGCAGATGTTCTAGTCTGTAGACTCTAGAGAAGCCATTATGGTCTATTTTGTTAATCATTTGCATTTTTATAGTCCTTGAATACTGGTATATTTATATTACACTTATTTCATTTTTTTATTTACTTACTTACCTAACATTTTCCTCACATTTCAATTTTTCTTTTTTTTAAATACAACGAGTTGCACAGAGTTGGTGGTAAAACTGAAAAGGTGACTGGCAGTCTAGTGGTCTCAGCACAGGTATCTGTGGAAGAAACTTCAGAGTTTGAATCCTAGTTCTGATACTGACTCCTTCTGTGCCCTTGGTTTTAACTGATAAAACTGTCTCACTTTCACAAAGAATAAACTGGGGGTAATGGTATCTACCAAGTTCACAAGGTTTTTGTGAATTTTATATGATTGAACAGAGTTTTGAAGATGAAATTTTGTAAATAAGTATATTTAGCATTGAACAGCAAAAAACAGATGTGTTGCACCTGACACACATGCATACTAAAATAAAACATTAGCAATTAGCATTCACAAATGCTTTTCAAAGTTGAAAGTGTGAAAGTTAATACTGGAAATTAGAGCAGGGGATAAGGACCATGCGATAAGGAGCTTCTCGTAAACTAAGATGCTTGAGCAAAGTTTGGAATTTAGAATATAGAACAACCACATGAGCATACAAAAATAGAAACCTGCAACTGAATGTAAACTCTGGTTAGTATGTACACTTTATTTACTAAAAAGAGGTTGTACCCAGAAGTACTGAAGTACTGAAAAGGTCCCTTGATGTCATTAAGGTTGTACGCGTTCAACCAGGGCTGAATTTTACTGTAAGACTTAATAGAAACCTAATAACAAAGCCTTATTTCTAAAAGAAAAATCATAAATCCTGCAGCAAAGAAATAATAGGAGCAGCTTAAATGCATAAAAGGTGATAAATCATTTTGGGTGATGATGTTTGCTTTTAGCTATTAACTTAGAATGAAACAGAATCTTTGTAGCCAAAGTAGCATGAATGTTTTTTTCCTTAAATACTGGTGTATAAATGCGTTCCTCTCTCCAAAACTGGACAAGAATGTTAAAGATGATGTGGTATAACTTGTATTACATGCTGAGTTGGACACTTTGGGATGTTACTTTAAAAATATTCTATTACGGGAAACAAACCGATGAAACAGGCGACCAAGTTTTATTCAGGAATAATTTCAACAGAAGTTCCGTTATTTTCTTGGCAGAAAACAATGGTTTATTGAACAGAAGTCTACTTGGGCACTTTTGTTGACTTGTACAGGTAAACAAAGAAATAGCCAGCATTATAGGAAACTACTAATCTTTTAAGCCTATGAATACAAAGACTTTATAGATGCATGATTGCAATGGCCCAAATTCAGAATAAGAGGTTTTTACTTTGAATTAGATTTTTTTGCTCCATGGTGTTTTATTGGAAGAAAAATGCTTCTATATACTTTTGTATTCTACTACTTCATAAAGAATTTAGAAAGATCAGTGTCATCTGCTTTGAATGACTTTGAGTAAGACATAGTTGTGCTGAATTGTTGAATCTGTATGCTAAGGAGCTGGGTCTGCTAACCTCAAGAGGCTGAACTTCTATGACAGTACATTTGCAGGCTTCAATACATCACTCAAATAGCATTGAAAAGAAAGGGGGAACCAGCTAACACTTTCAGAGTGGCCTTCCACTCTTAAACTGATGCTTGCCAGCAGAGCAGTGATTGACAATCTTGTGGCTTTGATATAAGAAGGTCACTATCTAAGTACAATGAATAAGTATTGCTGTGATCATAGGAGCCTGCTGTATGATAACGGGAGAAAAGTGACAAAATTGTTTTAAAAAGTAGCAGTTTTTTCTTCTGGTATTCTTAAGAACATTTACCAAAGAGTAACTTACAACATTAAATGAACCTTCTTACAGAAATCTGTAAAGCATAATTCATTTGACACATTTGTTGTAAATTATAGATCCCTCAAGAACAGAAAAGAAAGAAAGCAAATGTCCTACCCCTGGGTGTGATGGAACTGGCCATGTAACGGGGCTTTACCCCCATCACCGCAGTTTGTCAGGATGCCCACACAAAGATAGGGTCCCTCCAGAAAGTAAGTCCACATTGTTTCATCGAAACTGGGGATAAAACTCCAAAGATTTTTTAGCATGCTTTTAAAATCTTTTTTTAATTTCCATTTTATGGTATGATATGTCTCAGTTAAGCATCCTGTCCTGTGCTATATTTTTTCTTTATTCCATCATTTTCATATCTTTACTAACTTTTAAACTAAACAGAACAACCTTTAAAGCTGTATTCTTTGATTCTGAGAATCTTAGGTTATTTTTAAACAGACACATTCAGCCTGCATAGAAAGATTTTCCACAAACACTGCGCTACTTTTACTTCTGAGTGCTTATGTCACAGCATGAACCTTCTCTGTTGTGTAGCGCAGGAACAATAGTGCTTTTGAGCTTGAAAAGCTCACCACCCATTTTATTTAGGTATTATTTGTTTGGAAATATAATGAAGAAATTTACGTTATAAAAAAAGAGAGAGAGAGAGAATTTGGCTCTTTATCTTGTAGTCCTGTTCAAGATTTTGGGCCATATACTCTTGTTATTTCTGTGGGTGTAACTTCCCTTAAAGTCATGAGTATTATGAGGACTGAAGTCAAAAGAAGTTGCACTTGTGGAGAAGAGAGGAGGATTTTGTCTTGAAAATTTAAGGCAGCTCTCTAGCTAGTATAAGTAGGTACAGTTCCTCTCAAGCCAACTGAAGTATGTTGATTTATACCTGCTGAAGATCTGGCTAGGGTCTGATTCTCTTTCTCACTTATTCTGGTGTAATACAAGGGTGACACATTAAATTCTCTAGGCTTGTTTCTCCATTGTCTTGCAAATTGAGGAGTCATTTACAATTTTGTAAATTAAAATAAAAATTAAATTAAAATCCATATCAGAAGGGCAACATTTGACACCTGTTTTGCACTGGTGTCCAGAGGCCTCATTAAGGAGAAAAATCAGACCCAATGATGTTTTCACTGGTAAAAAAACAGTGCAAGTGAAAGGAGAGTCGGGTCCCTGGGACTTACACTGTAGCAGACCATGCTTCTGATTCACCACTGCACAACTCTAATTATACAGTGGCATAACTATGTTGATGGCAATTTATTTTCTGATGTAATACGGGAATGAAACAGGTCTGAATTAGGCACCAAATCTCCAAGGAAGTTGTAGTCTTGGACGAGGAAGCCAGAAGTTTATTAACAGAGAGTGCAACACAACTCTTTCCTAGCAGGCTTGCTCTTTTTCTAGAATTAAGGTAATGAGGAAATACTTTAGGGATGCTCACAGCATCTTGGTTGATCAGTAAATATAGCAGATTAAATGAATTCATTTTTCCATTTTGGTAGCCCCTAATTTTCTGAAGCACAAATATTTACACATGTGCTCAAAGTTCTTGCTCATTTTTTTATAAATGGTGAATATACAGCTCTTTAGAAGATGTTGTAAATCAAAGAAGAATATAGCTTTAAACTGTTTGCATGTTCCATAGCTACTAAAATAAAAAAAAAGGTGAGCTCATCTTTGTGTTTGTTTATTTAACTCATTTTCCTGTTATGCTGGCCTTGTGAAGCATGTTTCAAGAACAGCTGTGAATAGCAGGAATTTCAGAATAAAGCTTTGCATCTTCACACATTTTAATACACTGCCGGTGGTGGTGATGCTGATCTTTGAATCCATATCTATGGGTTAAATCTTCGTGTCTGCTTGGTTTTTATTCAATTCTTATTCAGCCAAAGCACTCACTGATTTCAGTGGATTTTGTCTGAGTGAGAAGTAACTAAGGACTACATGAGTGCATCCTAAGGGAATAAAATGGGAGCCATTTGGAAGGGCTGAATGGCCTAGTTCTGTACATTAATACATTTGCTGCCCAGCTCTGGAGATATAGACTGAGAAATATCTCTTGTCATACAAAAGAAAAGGTCTCAGTCTAGTTCCCCTTTAAGGTGCCTCCATTTTACAAAATCTCTTGATAATTTGGCCCATTATACTAAGAATGTTGAAATTCAGAAGAGAATCACCTTGAATAAATTTGCGGGTGAACTTTGCACCCACCTTGCTTAAGCCAATGCTACCTATTCTTTACTCTTGTGGTTAATCACTCCACCAGCATCTACTTTCAAAATGCTTAGTGCTTACTGCTTAGGAGTTTCTTTTCCATATTATTTTTCAATTTGCATCCTTATAATTTATGATCTATAGAGAATCAAAATAAAGGCAAAGGGGCTGATTCTAAACCCATGTGTGACATCTTCCATTGGCAACAACAGGAGTTACGCCCATTTGACAGTGGGCAGAACTAGGCCCCAGTGAAAATGAATTGACTTCCATAATTAGGGTCAAATTCTGCTCTTAGTTCTACTGATGTAAATCTGGAGTACCTCACTTTTTGATTGGTATCGCTGAGAGCAAATTTTGGCTCTTAGGCTTTATTATCTGTGCATTACACTTCATTATACGATCACAATCCACATTTTATTACTGGGCTGTCCCCAGTCCACCTGTTACTATTGAGCTGATCAGTGTTCAGCATTTATATATGGAGATGGAGTGTTTCTGCTTTACCCTTACATGAGAGACACATTAATTTTAAGATTCTGTAATCCATAACTCTCACCATACAGTGTTACCGGTGTTAATGAGCATAATGTCACAACACCTCCTTCCCACATTAGACTTCATTGGTTACATGTATTTTGAGGAATGCTGGTCTTTAATGAATCCTGGTTAGTTTTTAAATGGTTTCATATATACTGGGACTTGATTTTTTTTTTCTTGCTTTCATACGCTGCTGTTTTCTCTTACTCTCCTTTGTCAAGTTCTTGCCATGCATGAAAATGTTCTTAAGTGTCCTACACCAGGCTGCACAGGTCGAGGCCACGTAAATAGCAACAGGAATTCTCACAGAAGGTAAGGATGTCATCACTGGACTGTAGTCTAGAGAGAACACTGCTTTAGAGCTGCAGCATTACTGGCAAAATGTTCTGAGAAAGTGTGTGTGTGATTTTTGTTCTTTTGTTTTAAAGATGGCAGATGGTGCTTACTGTGCTTTATTTATTCATTTTGCATCATAAATTCCTTATTTTACAGTATGAAGATACTTCTGTGTAGGATTAATTTGATTCATATAAGACACATTTTAAGTAGTGTTTGCTTGTTTTTATTTATTTTTTAAAACTTAAGTAAGGTTATATTAATAGAAGAACTTGACCCCTAAGTAGAAAGGAAAATGACTACAAATATGATCGAGACCAGGACAGAGTTACTGTTCATATAATGTTCATCTTTATGAGTGACGACTGTCTACCATGTAAAAAGTTCTGCTCCAATCATAAGAACAATTTTTGTGTGAATACATAAGAAACAGCATTTCAAGTGCATATATATTGCACAATTTACAGTTTTCTGACGTCAATGCAAAATCCATAAAATTAATTATAATTTTGCCTGAATGAGAAAAAATATGGAAAAGTACTTTTGATTTTCAAGATGATGAAAGCAATTGAATTCATAGAAATTGTTCGAGAAGCCTAAAGAATTTCAGAGAAAATGATATTTTTATAAAGATTTTAACTATCCTGTAAAATGGACCGTAGTTTCTATTACATCCTAGGGGATTATTTTTTAAATCCTATAGAAAATTATCATTTCTATTATATTTTGTGACTTTTCCATAAGGGACTTGAGGCCTACATTTTAACCTTCAATGGCAAAACCCAGGAAAGGTGGGCAGAGAGCACAGAAAACTACATTAAGTTCCTATTACTGAGTTCATTTTAATGTTAACTGCAGCAAGATGGCTTAGGAGACCAGAGAGGATACTGGTGTTATGGCCCTCCACTATTACAGAGCTCTGGCTTCACTGAGAGTTCTCAGCTCAGCTCCATGGATCTCCTCACAGAGGACCAATCTCTTTGGAATACACTGTGGCACTTTCTTCTTCCCTGGAGCTATGCAGCCGTTGGATGTCTCCCTCTGATTTCGTACAGCAG
Organism: Carettochelys insculpta; assembly: GCF_033958435.1. Lineage (NCBI taxonomy): Eukaryota > Metazoa > Chordata > Testudines > Carettochelyidae > Carettochelys > Carettochelys insculpta. Next base: position 173,192,865 of record NC_134139.1, on the reverse strand, counting down.
AAGCAGCAAAGCTTTGGAGGAGACGCCACAGCAACTAATGCCGCAGCAGCACTAACTTCATTTGGATATCTGCTAAGATATCCCTGGTTCTGAAGAGGAGCATGTTATTGGACAGCAGTGGCTGGCACTAACCTATATAGAGCCCTCATTCTTTCCCCTGTTGAACTGAGACAGAGGTGTTTCCATGGGTACCCAGGGAGGAAGGAGAGGAGCATACTTCTCTCCTCTTTCTGCAGCTTTTGGGGCATTTTACTCTGCTTTCTTCTCCCCCACCCTCTACTTCTTTTTTCTTCTATTGAGAGGAAAGCATCTGGGCCTGAGTAAGGTTTCAAGCTGAGCCCAGCACTGATTTGCCTTTCCTGTGGAGAACACAAGGAGCTGTGCTCATATAAGCATGCAGCAGAGAATAAGGAAAAAAAAAGACCCCTTCATTGTCAGGTCACCACATTTAACAAATTCACTAAGAGCACCATCTGCTGGTAACAGGATATTTATTTTCCACCTTTCTAAATCTTTTACAACAGAAGCAGACTTACCTTCAATAACAGTTCAGCGTTCATAAAACAGAGTTCAAGTCCAAGCTTCTTGGTTCTTTCATGTTTCATTATCTGAGACTAGACTCTCCTTTGGTGACTTAACTTCATGAATAAATTGCGAGAAAAATATATTTTTGATATAGGTTTAGAGATGCTCAGACAAATTTTCCACTGACTTATACCTCTCACAAACTAAATGAAGTTAATGAAGCTGAATGAGGTGTGAAGCAGCACAAAATTTTGTCTGCGTTGTGTTGACATTGAAAAATCTTCATCAACCATTTCAGTGCAAAATGCATATAAACAAAAGGGCTGCATTCTGCTGACAAAGTTGCACAGATAATTTTGGTTTATATTCTCCTCTTCCTACCTATGCCTATTAACTGATATCCATGAGAGTTCTGCCTATGTTTAGTAGGAGGAGAAGAATATTGGATATGAGATCATCCATACAACTTTGAAAGCAGAATGTTTCTCAAAGACATAAAGTCCTTTGTAGAAGAAATGTATGACAGAAAAGGTTCTGGAAACTTTTTCCCTCCAAATTCTTCCTCATGCTGGCTAAGGAGGAGAAGGAGTAATTGGATCAGTGCTATAATGTGAAACTACTCAGGACAAGGCAATTAAATTTCCTTTCTGTAATTGCAGCCTCTCTGGATGTCCTATTGCTGCAGCAGAGAAACTGGCTAAAGCTCAAGAGAAGCATCAGAGCTGTGATGTGTCAAAATCAAACCAGGCATCAGATCGGGTTTTAAGGTATTAGCAATCACTATAATACTCAATACCATGCAAAATTCATCACACATTAACTTAATCTGAGCATTTATATTGATACACATTGTATATACATTTATATATATATCTATATATATATCTATACATATCTCCCTCAAAGAAGAGTTTAGAATTAGGGCTTCTGGATCCAATTTTCTCAGCATTTATTTCCCAACAAATTTGCATGGGGTTGGGTTGGTAATTATTTTGGCAAATACATGTAAAGCCTGAAAAGCTCATTTTTGTCTTAGGCATTGTTTGGTGTAAAGCTGACTGCTGGAGTGCAAAGTCTAGGAACAGTGTGAAAAAAAGTTGATATCTTTTGGGAATAAACTAATATTTACCGGTAAGTCTTGTTTTTTTCACAGGCTTTTACTAGTAAATATCAGTTTAAATGAAAACCAGAAGCCCTACTTGTAGTGTTAAATTGGCAGCATAGCTTTTTATGGAGAAAAATACCTGATCTAGTTCAGGTTCCAAAACACTTAAGTGTTAGTTCATTGTCTCTGTTTTGCTCCCACCCCCACAGAAGGGATTAAAGGAATGTAAATTTTCATGGAAAGAGAAGATTGATCTAATCTGGCATAGTCAGCCCTCTCTCCATGCATTTGGTATTCAGCATTTATCCTATGCAAAATGGAGCTTTGCATTATTAAATGCCCCTAGTGCTGGGCCAGATGTGGGTGAAGGAAAATCTGGCTTCTGGGGAAACCGAGAGTTTAGGGAGCAGTGCAAAGACATTGGACTTAAGTATGATGTACCAGACTTACGTTGATGTCCCAAGAGCTGCAGAATTTCCCCATGAATATGTGATATCTGTGCATTAGGACAGCCACATCCTTCCCTTCTTCCCATGGGAGAATTTGAAGGACTCTCCATCACTTCCAGCACGCTGAATTTCCTGGGCCTCCCATAAGTTTCTCTCTGTCAGGCTATCATTGTGACTTAAATTTTGAAAGAGTGACTTTTAATGAACGTTTCTTACTCTATCAACATCTTTCTTTGAATATTATCTCAGTACTTCATCAAATCTTGAGCACATTTTCCAAACCCTTGTGTTCCTGTAGTTGAGAAAAGAGAATGCTGTCCTACATCAGCAAAACTGACTATTATATGGTGAATTTAGATTTTGTTTTCCTTTCCCCAAGAGTTTTCAGTGTCTTTATCTGGTCTAGACCCAGTTCTGCTTTCATTTTTTTCAGGTAGTATTCTAGATTCTTTACTCAGAGATTGGTGCTATAATAATAGTAATAATAATAATAATAATAATTGAACAAAATCCTCAAATCTTCATTAGCAGGATTTCACAGGCCAAAAATGCAATGGCTTTCAATGCTCTTTAGAGAGAAGTCAGAGGAATCAGATGCCATGCATAAAAAAACTACTTTTTAGAAGCAGCATCTGATTCTGTGGCTGAGTCCTTAGATAGTTGCGTTGTCAGATTTGCTTTTGCCTCTGGGTCTGTCTTGTTAAGCAGTCTGAGTTAAGACAGTCATCTCAGACACTATGTCCACTTTCCCTTTAACTCTTGGATCTATTTAAGATGAACATCCCAAGGGTTGTCTTATAAATTCCATACACAACAATTAATTGGGGTCTTTATGCATTAAAGTATAAATCCTGTGAACTGATCTTGCCCCTGTCTCCATCCCACCATCATTCAGTATGTCCTCACCTAAAAAGGAGTAAAATTCATAGCATTTTTGTTTTGTCAAACATTTGGGCTTTGTTTTGAATATGCATTATGTGAATTGTATTATTTCTTAAATGAGCCTAAACTATGTTGGGCTCCACTCCCTGAGGATCTGGCCCATAGTATTATGTGAAAAGTGAAGAAGCATTTTCCAAAGAAACTCAACATAGAAAGGAAAATCAAAGGGTACAATATGACTTATATAATTTCTTGGGTAATTTATACTTCAGTCTCTTGTCTAAATTCTATGAAAATGAATTCATCCAGAAATGCAAACTACTAAAAATATATTAGTATTTCTGGCTGTTTATTTTATTTCACTTCATCAGCCAGGTAGGTACAATGTTTTTTGATTGTGAATAAATTAGTGTCCCTAATGCCTCTTCAATTACCTCATTGTTATAATGGGGGGAGGGCTTGATCCTCTGATGTCCCAAGCACCCAAAGTCTTCAGTTAAGCACCTTGAATCCCTGTTAAAATCATTGGGCTTTAGGATGCTCAGAACCTCAAAAGGCTCACTGTCTAGGGTCCAGTCATGCAACACTTTCTCACGTGAGTAAGGCTTGCAGGATCTAGTCCTCATTTTGCATTCCTCACATACTGAGGGCTGCTAACCTCTGCATCCATATTCATAAGCCTCTGAGCAAGTGGAAGGGGTCTCTACAGCATCCTGTTTACTGAGCCTTTGAAAGTCCCACCAAAGGGAATAGGGCAGGTGAGCCAATTGAGCTTTCTCCTGATTCTCCTTCCCTTCCTAATGCACAGGGAAAGAGAATTTCAGATGACGCAGCCTAAGTCTGTTTCATGCTGCACCCCCTCCCTTACAGTGCTGTTGCCCCACCTCCCACTGAATGTGGTACACAGAGCAGCCCCACAAGTTACAGTTCATGCCAAAGCCTTGCTTGCGGGAGGCAGTGGGAACCAGAGAGACTGGATGGCAGTTCAGAGGCAAAAGCGACTATGTGGCTGCCTCTTGTGGATCTCCCAAGATCTGCATGAACTATGAAGAGGTGGGACCCAGCTTCTTGTGTGACACAGGACCCCACACATAAATACTATTGGCAGAATTCCATGGGTTGAGTGGAGACGGTAGTGGGATTTTTTGTTTGTTCGGTTTTTTAACTAGAGAAATTTGTCTAAAATTTCTATTAGTCTATTTGTCCTTCTCTAATCCACCATCCCAAAGAGAGTATTTTTATATAATGTAATTATGCAGGGGAGGAAAAGCCCTTAAGTATTTTTAAATAGAACTTTCATCAATTATATTGTTTTTAGTCACAGATTACATTTAGCACTATTCTCTTTAATTTATCCTTGGCTTTGCTCAAGAAAATATATATTGTTTGTTTGCTTGAAACAACCAAACCAAACATATACCATAATATATTGCTGTCTCTTGAGTGCAAATAATAACTCAGATTTTCTAATCTGAACTATAAACTATGCACAAACACAATAAACTGAACTGCGTCTAACAAACTGTACATATCTTTAATTTCTAGGCCCATGTGCTTTGTTAAGCAATTGGAGATCCCTCAGTATGGCTACAGAAACAATGTCCCCACCACCACACCCCGCTCCAACTTGGCCAAGGAACTAGAGAAATACTCTAAGACTTCGTTTGAATATAACAGTTATGACAACCATGCCTATGGCAAGAGAGCCATAGCTCCCAAGGTGCAATCCAGGGATATATCCCCCAAAGGATATGATGGTAGGAGGTGCACACTCTTATACATGAGAGACAAGTTTGTAGTTAATCATGTTTTTGTATATGTAAACGTCATAAAAATAAGGCATACTTCATGTTCATACAGTATTAAGAGGAATGCTATTCACCAGCATGACATTGTTATGTTTAAGTTATTTTTAAAGATCTTTTCTAAAAAGCATTATTTTATATGGTGCTTGCTGCAGAACTGTTGCACTGCCAGGAGAACATCCTTAGCTATTCGATTCTTAGGATGTATTGAGCCTGCAATAAAATCTAAATCATAGAGCCAGTCCTTGTGGCAGAGTAGCAGTATATTATGCTTCCATCTGGGACACCTGGCTCCATAGGTTGGATTAAGAATCTTGCTCTTTTACAGTAGTCTAGGAAGCTCATAAATGTAATGTGTTTGCTCTCTGGGGATGGGGAAGGAGAAAACATAGATCTCATTGCACTTCAGTGCTCTTCCCCCCATCCCACCCCCACTGATCTCCAGCTAATTAAGGTCCCTTGCTCACCTTATCCACATGCCAATTTCTGTTGAATTCAGTGTGAGAACTCATGAGTAAAATGATTGGGATTTGGCTGAAAGTGGCATTTACACCAGTCTCTGAGACTATTTCTTCCTTCTGGAAAAGGGGAAAGTGTGATAGTGGGGGCTGGCTGGCAGGGGAGAGGAGCTGGACCAGGGAACAAAACCCCCTATGGCCAAAAGAATGAAGGGCTTGAATTGTCCCATTTTTGGGTATTCCACACCTCTGAGAACAACATCACAACATTCTCTTCCTCTTTTTCTTGTGTAATGGGGAACAATTCATTTTCTTGGCATTTTCATTTTACAAGTTAAAGTACTTGGGATTGCTCACTGACTAGCCTATGAAATCCCAGACAGGTGCCAGATTTTGTTTAGTGAATTAGGAGTAAGTGTAGGTTAGTGGAAAATAGTCTCTCCTGTTGTTTTCATGCAGATTCTGACTTTGAAAAATAGATGAGTGGGGAAAGAGGAAATTACAACAGCTCCTCTCCCCCTCTTTGCTGTTCTTGGTAGTAAGTTTTCCTATAAAATCAGCTGGTAAATTGTCTCTGGCAACATCTACACTGCAAAATAAAGTTGAATTTATTAAAGTCAGCTTTGTAACACTGGGTTTTGTAAAGTCAAAGTTGAGTTTCTGCACCTCCCCACAATGTCAGCTTAGGCTGCTTCTACACTCGTCCCCTCCTGTCAGAGGTGGCATGGTACTGAGGCAATTTGAAGCAGGCTAATGAGGCACTAATATGCATATTCAGTGTCTCATTAGCATAATAGTGGCCGTGTGAATTTCAAAATACAGACTTCAAATTGCAAATTGACAGCATAGATGCAAGCAGCTTCGAAATAAATGCCCCACTTCGACATTCCCTTACTCCAATATAGTTTTGTGGGAGTAAAGGCATGTTGAGGCAGGGTGCTTATTTTGAAGCTGACCTCATCTATGCTGTCAATCTGCAATTCAAAATTGGCACTTTGAAAGTTGCGCAGCTGCCATTATGCTAATGAAGTACTGAATATGCAAGTTAGCACCTCATTAGCCTGCTTCAAGTTGCCTCATTACCATGCCACTTCCAACAGGAGGGGACAAGTGTAGAAGCAGCCTTAGTGTGTCTCTACTAAGTCACCAAAGTTCAACTGTTGCAGCACTGCATTGTGAGGACCTATCCCACAGTTTCCTCAGCAATGTGGGATTTTTCCTGGTACGTTATGGGGGAAAAAATGCCACACAAGTGGTTGTGGGTGTGTGATGTCATCTTCCCACACTGCATTGCCCTCACTCTCCTCCCATTGAAAGCAAGCAGCCATTTTTCAGAAGTCTCTCTCCCCAGGGAGAGAAATCGTTTGAGTTGTCCGCATTACGGACCTTTTAATCAAATATGTCCTGAGAGTACCCAGCTGACTAAACCATGTCAACAGGTTGCTTAACTATTTTTCCCTGAGTGAAAGAACACCAAACAGTGGAAGAATCTGGATCCATGTGAATAGGGAAATACTTAATATTATTGACAAAGAAGGAGAGCATGGGCTTCCAAGGGAAAGAAAGCCAGACAGGTGCTTCCAGACAGAAGCTGAAGCACCCTTCGCAATTGTGCTCTTGGAGCACCCAGCCGACTGTACCATGTCAACAGGTCACTCAACTAGTGTTCTCCTGGTGAAAGAACACCTGTCATTTTAAGGCAGTGTGTCAGGGAACTGTCAGTCCCACATACTACAACATTGTTTATAATGACAGAGGATTAAAACGAGATCCCGTGCAGAAAAGAAGGAATCACAAGGCGAAGCACCCAGATGAGCAGTAGGAGCACCCAGCTGACTGTACTATGTACCCATGATGCCCAAGTGGAACAAACTGGCTCCGTGTGACTAGGAGAAAAGAGCTGTGGGAGCACCCAGTTGACTGCACCATGTCAAGAGTTCCCAAGGAAAAGAAAAATGGTGACGTTTGAAAATCTTAGGGAACACCCAGCTGACTCTGTCATGTACCCATGATGCCCATGTGATTTGGGCACGTTGTCATATGATTCTCAAGCAAAGCAGGAAAGAAGGAAAAGTAAGGAATCCCAGGGGAAAGAAAAACAATGACTTTGAAAAATAAGGAAACACCCAGCTGACTGTGCCATGTCAATGGGTAGCTCAGCTACTTGTCCCACAGTGACAATACAGCAAGCAGGCCACTGAAGAGACTGTGGCTCCTCTGAGCCACACACTTTGGGAAGAGAATGTACTGGAGCAGGACCTGGGGGCTGGCCCCCCAAAACTCAGCTGGCAGGGGCCAGCTGAGTGACCCGTTGACATGGCTTGGTCAGTGGGTTTCTTAGGTGGTGGGGGGCAGCCCAGAAAATTCATGTTATCCTCTGTGGGGCCAGCCCCCCACATAACTTGTTGATATTTTTCTATCTGTAGTGTGCCTAGGCGGGGGGTGATATGCAGCCCAAAAAACAGGTGCCACCAGGGGCCAGCCCCACAACAATACTTTAGCTGGCAGGGGCGAACTGAGGGAACAGTTGACATGGAGCAATCAGTGTGTTTCTTAGGGAGGGAGCCAGCTCCCAAAATAGGTGCACTGGGAGAGCCATGACCCTGGGATGTGTTGCCTCTCAGGGGCTAGCTAGCCCCCCCCAAAATGTTTGCCAATGGGGGAGCCAGCCTGCAAGTGCTTGGTGAGCTCCCAGAAAATGTGAAGCACAGAAGCCTTCACCCCACGCAGGGCAGGACATGCCGCTGTCCGATGTGCCTCTGTCTGGTCCCCACAGTCAAGAGCCGAAATGCACTCCTGGCTCTCCTGATGATGCTGTGCTGGGGCTCTCTTTCATGGCTAGATGCGATCGCCACCCTGATCATAAAGAAATGAATTCAAAATGCCCAACTTCCTGTTTTCTACTTCCTGCACACCTGGGCCGCGTCTACACGTGCACGCTACTTCGAAGTAGCGGCACCAACTTCGAAATAGCGCCCGTCACGGCTACACGTGTTGGGCGCTATTTCGAAGTTGAAATCGACGTTAGGCGGCGAGATGTCGAAGTCGCTAACCCCACGAGGGGATGGGAATAGCGCCCTACTTCGAAGTTGAACATCGAAGTAGGGCACGTGTAGACGATTCGCGTCCCGCAACATCGAAATAGCGGGGTCTGCCATGGCGGCCATCAGCTGAGGGGTTGAGAGACGCTCTCTCTCCAGCCCCTGCGGGGCTCTATGGTCACTGTGTGCAGCATCCCTTAGCCCAGGGCTTCTGGCTGCTGCTGCGGCAGCTGGGGATCCATGCTGCATGCACAGGGTCTGCAACCAGTTGTCAGCTCTGTGGATCTTGTGTTGTTTAGTGCAACTGTGTCTGGGAGGGGCCCTTTAAGGGAGCGGCTTGCTGTTGAGTCCGCCCTGTGACCCTGTCTGCAGCTGTTCCTGGCACCGTTATTTCGATGTGTGCTACTTTGGCATGTAGACGTTCCCTTGCACCGTCTATTTCGATGTGGTGCTGCCCAACGTTGAAGTTGAACGTCGACGTTGCCAGCCCTGGAGGACGTGTAGACGTTATTCATCGAAATAGCCTATTTCGATGTTGGCTTCACGTGTAGACGTAGCCCTGGAGAGCAGCAGAGATGAAAGTGGACAGAACGTACACATTCTGGGCATTGTGGGATACACATTCTGGGCATTGTGGGATGCTTCTGAAGGCCGATAAAATCTATTTAAAGCAATGCTGTTTCCACACTAGCATTAGTTTGATATTTTAAATTCGAGCTAGGTGTTACACAGCATTGGATGGTCAATGCAAGAATGTCGATTTTAGCACCCATTAAAAACAACCTAATGATATTCGCAGTGAAGATGGTGATATTGTAAAATCGAGCTAACTGCCTTAAAATCGACTCTATGCTGTAGTGTAGACATAGCCTCTCTCACTACTAGAGATGGTGGAAAAAGGCAGATATTCCTGAGTAAATGTACCCTCATGTTTTAAACCCTCTACTACCCATCCTCAAAGAAGGCCACAAATTAATAGGGATATAGTGCAAATTCTGATAAATTGCAGCATTTAAGTAAACAGGTTTGCACCAATAATTTTGCCTACTGTGTTGATGCTCTGGTTAGTGTTCTAGAAGGGGAAGTCATAGTGCACTGTTAAAAAGTCTGCGAATACGCGTACGTTTAGGGATCATGTTCTCTGATGTTGAAGTGAACGGCAAGTCTGTGTTCTGTTTCAGAACCCATTTAATAAAGCATTCAAACATGTGCCTAACTTATTGATTAGGGCCTAAGAACATGCTTAAAGCTAAGCACACACTTAAATGATTTTGCTGAATTAGGCCTTAAATGATAAAGGATGCTAGGGAATTACTATCTGTAGACACCAATAGTAACAGAGAGTAAGCCGTGCTAGTCTATACACTATCAAAACAAAAAGCAGTCAAGTAGCACTTTAAAGACTAGCAAAATAGTTTGCTAGGTGAGCTTTCGTGAGACAGACCCACTTCTTCAGACCATATCCAGACCAGAACAGACACCAATGTTTCTCAGCTCACTGACCATTGAGAGCCACATGTGCGGCTCTCTATATATTATGTGGGTAGCATCCACACAATCTATATACTACCTGTGTTGCTCTGAGGATGTCACATGTACCACAGATGTGTGCTGACTTGGCCTCAAGTGGCCCATAGGCCACAGTTTGAGAACCGTTGACATATACATGTGTCTCCTATTGATGTAAATGAGATGTACCCCTTTGTCCTTGAAATAATGTTAAGGTGAGCTTGCTTTGGATGTCAGCTTTTCAGCCAACAAATGAGTAAGGAGTGATGGTAACACTTTAGGTACATGAGGGTCAGTAAAGTTTGTCTCCTGCACCCCAAAGCAAAATAGGATGTTGTCATTCCTAATGGGCTTATATACTTGATAGGTAAAAACCTGGCATTGTGTGGTGCATGTGGTTGTGAGTATAAAAAACCTGGGGTGAAGTGGGGGGAGTAAGTTTTGGTCTGGCCCCACTTGAAGTGAATGGGAAGTTTGTCTTTGACGTCAAAGGGATCATGATGTCCCAGCAGCCTTAGTTATCACAGCCATGAAAGGGAAGCAGCAATAACTTACCAGTCTTAGGAAAAAAACTTTCTCCCTAAGGCTATGCACTAACCTTGAAATAAGCTACACAAATTAAATAGCTTATTTCAAGTAGATTTGGCTATTTCAGCATGTGGTGCTGTCTAAACAGCACCATATGCTGAAATAAAGCCCTATGCAGAGGCATCCAGTACTTTTCATGCCATGAGGTTTACAGAGATGCCAGGATAGCACGCTTGTTATCTCGAAAACTGTTTTGAGACATTGGGCACGCTGCATAGGTGCAGGCAGCTACTTCAGAATATCTTTGTATCCTGAGATAGCACTTGCCAGGTAGACATAGCCTAAAAGAAGTTTTTCCTAAAGAAACTTTGCAGTCTCTAGAGTTGGGCACTTTATTTTTCAGTGTGTAAGTAAATTCACCTAAAAATGCATTTTTCAATTTACAACAACTATTCGTGAATTTGGCTTAAATATGGTAAATAGACGGTCTGAAAGAAATTAGGAATAAAGAACATCAGAAATCCCAGAGCAGTTTGGTTTTGCCATTTGGAAGTGTAATGTTTTGTCTTCCTTTTAAAAATGCTTTTTTTGACCATTTTCAAAAATTGTGTTTTGATTTTTCATTTCAAAATGGCATCTTGGAATACATAGTCAACAATGTGCTCTCAGGCTAGCATAGCAAGGTATGACATGATCCAGTGGCTGAAAGTCAAAACATGACAAATTCAGATGGGAAATAAGGTATACGGTTTAAACAGTGAGGATAATTAACAACCGGAACAATTTGCCAAGAGTTGTCATCACTGGCAATTTTTAAATCAAAAGTTGATGATTTTTTAAAAAAGATCTGCTTTAGGAATTGTTTGGGGAGGTCTTGTGGTCTGCTGATAGGTTTTGGAGGAGTAACTGTGTTAGTCCGTTTCAGCAGAAACATGCAGGAATCCTGAATCACCTCAAAGACTACCAAAGTCATTTAAGCATAATCTTTCATGAGCTGAAACCCACTTCATAAGATAATGAATATGATGAAGTAGTGTGCAGCCCATGAACACTTATGTCCAAATCAATGTGTTAGTCCTTAAGGTGTCACTGGACTAATTGTTGTTTCCCCTATGGCTTGTGTTACATTAGTGGAAAGATTAGATGATCACAGTGGTTCCTTCTGGCCTTCGAATCTATAAATCTTAGATACTTAGCTTTAAACAAAAAAGTGAAACACCCACAAATCTAAAATGAAACATTAAAGTGAAAAATGGTGAACTGTTCCACTGTCTATATATACACTTTTCTTCCATTGGTCTAAATAGAAGTTACCTGCATCTATGAGGGACTAGTACAGCCCTTTTTCATTCAAATAGCATTTTGAGGCTATCTTGGGAGACATATAGTACAACCCAGTGGTGTACCTTAAGGAAGAAAATTTTGTTTTGAAGAGGTGTTAGTTATGCATAAACTTGGTGGCAGCCTAGAATTCGGTGGATGACTGGTAATTAATTGTGTGTTCCTTCTGTTAAACAATGTAAGAAGAAAAACAGAAATACATGTAGTACTAGAAGATTTACACCATGAGAAAAAATGTTCTTGGGCCATTATATTCAGCAAACGGTTGTGAGTGGCATGGACTGTGTTCTTGTTTGCGTGGGTAAGAATTACTCAGGGAAGGTACTCTATGTTGTAGGCTATGATGCCATGATGATGTGACAGAAAGAGAATTTGTTTGGCTTTATTTTCCCATTAGGGACAGTGTCATAATTGTCTACATTCTGTGCTTATTTTATATGACAGTAATGATGAGAACAACTGGATCCAATGCCCATGGGAGCTCACAGGGCTCTGCAGTTGAGAACTCCTCAGGCTGAGTGGAGAGTTTGTGCGGATTTGTTCCTCTATACCCAAACAGTCCTGCCTGAATTCTTCCCCTTTCACTTCCTTGCACTGGAGCTACAAAGTCCTGAAGAGCTCCTAGGAGGATCAGAAGAAATGTTGGGTCTTCAGTTATCTTAAGCAATAAAAGTGGTACCAAGGTTGCTAGTGCTGAGGAGAGAATGCTGGAACTGGTTTCATTGTCTTACAACCCCCACAGTTTGGTTCTAAAGCGGAATTGCAAAATGCATTGTTTTTTTGGTATGCAATGTCAATACCACCCTCCTTCTCCACTGATGGATTTTACTCTTTCCGGATTTACTATAAACAGAAATTCTGAATTTCTTTTTCCAAACCAATGTGACATAAATAACGCAGGCTGCATGAAATGTTTAAAAACTGTCCAGCGACAGTCAAACTAAAACAACCAGCGCCATTCACTTATACTTAATATATATGGAGCATTAATTCTGTTCTACGGCGCTGTCTAAGCAGAAGTTGACTTTTTGGCTAATGGCTATAGATAGGTCCCAGATTCAATCCTACCTGCTAATGACCTGGGTTTGTCAGCTTTACAAGTGGGGGCTTGTCTGGGATGAGCTGCTGGGAGGTCTCTGAAGCTTGTGACATGCTTTCTCAGCTGAGGGATGTATGTAACACAGAGTCATTGATGAAATGAGGGTGAAGTCTCCTTTACACCCATAACTAAGAGCCAGTTGGCTTTTAGCTCATGTGGTAGACCCTCTTGGCTTTAACCCCTAAAGTCCCAGGTTTAATCCCACCTGCCAATGACACAAGTCCATTGGCTTTAGATATTTATAATGCTTTTCACCTTCAAAGTGATTCACAATCATTTATTAATCCTGACAACACACCTAAGATTAAATATTATGATTGCTTTTCCATTAATTGGGAAAATGAAACAGAAAGTTCATGCGATTTTTACCAAGGCCACAAAGGGAGTCTGTGTCAAAACCTGGACAAGTTTCTTGCAGCTGGTCCTCTTCTGAAGACCCTTTATTTCTCCTCCCTATTTTCTTCTCCCATCTTTCTCTCTCTCATTCTGTGAATAATACAGATATATAAAATGTCTTATCTCATATTTAATTTAATTTTAATTAACTTGATAATGTCTAATATGACTGCATTTTTCTTTTGTAAGTGATAGAAAGGCATGTTATTCATTCATTTGAAATATAGTCCTAATTTTGCAAATTATGTGTGCAAAGAGGTTGCTGTTAAAAAGTCAAGACACTGTGGTACTGGGATACTGTACTTATTTCCTATTGTAAGTTTATAGAAGTGGTTGAGTATCTTGGCTACCTAAATGTAGCAGCCATAGATAAATACTCAGTTTTTAGTGACCAGCATTGACTACTATTTTAAGAATGAAATTTGGTGTAAACTATGTCATGAGAAATAACTCATGGGATTATTAGCTGTGAATGGGCAGAAAACAACAGAGATCTAAAGGGTTAAAAACAAAAAGAAGCTTCATGAATCCTAACTTTCCATTTCATTAAAAAAAAATCTCACCTGCATATTATGTTGGTTTCCGGAGAAAATTCCAGGATATACTATGAATTAAGCATTTTATTTCACTTACAGTAAACAATGACTTCATTAACTTTTCCAAAAAATGTAAAAATGAAAGGGGTGAAGTAGGAGGTATAAGACAACAAGATCAGTTTTGCTTCAGACTGTCCTGTTCTGATTTTCCAGGCAGAATGTAATCCATAAAAAGGCTGCTTCAAGGGAGCAGATTACTGTACTGTATGCATGTCTGCTGGTTGGCATAAATTGAAACTCTGCAGAAAGCTCTATCTAGTGTGCTGACCTTTTATTATAGATCTCTATCAGACATGTGCATATATTCTATAGCACAATGACGTGGCATTGCAATGCTTTTATTATACTGTTCAGTATGATTTTTGCAGAATACAGAACTCCATGGCTGCATCTACACTAGTAAGTACATTTGGAAGTAACTTCGAAAGAAGGCTGTCCTTCAAAATACCCCACAGAGCATCTACACTGAAACTGAGGTCTTTCTAAATTAACCTCGAAGGAACGGGGCTGTTCCATTGAAGTCGTCCCTCCATTCTTGTGGTGGGAGGAGTGCCCCCTTTTGAAAGACTCTTTCAAAAGAGAGCAAATTTAGATGCTCCATGGATGGCTCTTTCACAAGATGGAGTCCTCAGTGGTGCCGATCAGCTGGTGGGTGGCAGCACTGCTCAGAGCGCAAGCGGAGCTCTATGGCTTCAGCATCCGCCCGTGTTTGAAAGTGCAGGCTCCCACAAAGCCCCAGGCAGGAAGCTGAGCTCATGCAAGCAGCAGGGAGCCCATGCTGCTCTACAACCCACTGCCAGCCGTGACACACCAGCCAGACCACCACCCTCCCAGAACCCATGGCTAGCCAGTCAGACCCCTGCCCACCCTAGAAGCCCCTCAAAGAGACTGGAGAACCCTCACAGAAGGCGAGCCAGGCCCTGAAGCACCAGGCCTCCTCCTGGATGGAGGCCGAGCTCCAGGACCTCCTTTCCCTCTGGGAGGATGAGGAGGTCCTCCATCAAATGGGTAGGTCTAGCACTGGAATGCCATGGTATTTGAGTGGCTGTCTAAGGTCCTCATCATCCCAGACCACCCCACCTGTATCCTGGACCAGGTCCTGTTGAAAGTGAAAGAACTCAGGCAAGGCTACTGCAAGGCCTGGGACACAGCCAGATGGTCGGGGCAGCACCCACCAGCTGCTCCTACTTTAAAGAACTGGACTGCCTCCTTGGATGACCCCCGGTCATCATCCTCGACACAGCTGAGCCAGAGACTGAGCCAGAGATGGCAACAGAGATTGAGCACTGCCCGGGACTAGTGGCCAGCACCAGGCACCCACGGACAGCATGCTGACTGGAGACCAAAAGTGATGATGAGGGCTCAAGCAAGGGGGCCCTCGTCATTGACATACTGTCCAGGTCATCCACCCAGGCCCCCTCCACACGTACTTTGCCCAAGTCCTTGGAGGGACCTACAGGTAGGTGTCATACGTGCTGGTCACTCTGGGGACTGGGGAGGGGGTGCTTGGTCCCTCCTGGGGTGGCTGCAGCCCAGCCACACAGATGCCGGCCCTGTCATTTGTGGAACCTGGACAGCCACAGGCCAATGTGCAGCACTCAGCACCATGCAGTTGGAACAACACCATGGACCACATGGCCATGGAAGGACAAGGGTGGCACAAGGGAGCCTGTGCCACCCATGCAGGGAACCCCAGGATGCGGACATCACAGGGGCCCTGGGATGGGGTGGGGAAGGGCAGGGACACAGGGGTGGTCACACAGAACTAATGGTCTGTTCCTCTCTACTCTTCTGTCTTCACAGCTCCAGCACCTGGATGAGCCCCGTCCACAGCCTAGGGAGCCCAGCCTACAAGGGTGAGGGGGAGCGGCTCAGACCCCAACCAAGGACAGCATGGGGCTGCTGCTGGGCTGTCCATCAGTGCCACTAGGCCATGGAAGAGGAGGCAGGGGACCCTGCCCACACTGCAGCCCTGCGAGGCCTCACAGGCATGCTGCAGGTGTGGCTCACTGTGAAGTGGCAGGCCTGGGACCGAGTGGTGGAGAACTTGGATGCCCTGACCTAGGATATGACTGGCCACGTGGCCCCAGCTGCTGCCCCCTTGTGAGCCAATCCTGCACCCACCCCTCCCACCCTCACACCATCGTCCCCCATCCCCCCGTCACCCAGCCCCCCTCCAACCTTCCCCCTCCAACCTCCCCCGTTTCACTCCCCCGTCACCCTCCCCCTCTCCAACTTCTCCCCCATTCCAGTCCCCCTGTCATCCTACCCACTGACCTTCTCCCCTGCTCCAGCCCCCTCACAGACCTCCCCCAGTACACTGCGCTCCCCCCCTCACTCCCTGCATGAGTCTGACCTCGCTGCCCTCGTCCCAACCCACCTTCCCCAGCCAGCCTCATGCAGCTGGCCCACATGCTACTGGCCAGGGCTGGCCATGAGGAGGTGGTGTGTCCCATTTCCCTCATGCCGACCCTGGTGAGGCTGTGAGAGCCGCAGCCCAGCCATGCCTCTACCTCCCAGCCCAGCCCAGCCCCAACAGGGCCCCCGGACATGGGGGAGCTAGGGGCAGCCACGAGCAATGGGGATCCTGTCTCTCAACCCCCATCAAGAGGTAAAGCACCCCCCTCAGCCCTCCCAGGGCATTGCAACCTGCACCACCCCTGTACATTTTTCCCCCAAGCCCCGGTTCGCAGTTCCCCCAACCTGCCTGTGTATCGTTCCCACATTTATGGAGAGGCAAACACAGTTGTAAAGTGCTCAGTAAACTGTTTGTTGCTGTTTAACCCTGTGTCCCCTGTGCATGTGTGTGAGTAGTGGTAGGGGATGTGTGTGCAGGGAGGTGGGGGTACAAGGGGAGTCAGTGTGGCTCCTGGGTGAAGGCCTGGAGAAAGGCCTCCTGTACCCCATCCTGCTGGCCCTGGCAGCAGGGGGCAGTGGGCAGTTGCTGATGTCCGCTCCCTGCCTCAGTGGCCCACCCTTGCAGCAACGGCTCACTTTCGCCTCCATGAAGTTGTGCAGGGTGCAGCATGTCCCGATCCCTGCTGAGATGTTGGGGAGGCCCAGCTCCAGAATGGTGAGGAGGTATCTGAAGTGCCCCTTCAAGTGTCCAAATGCCTGGTCTACTGTATTGTGGGTCCAGTTGAGCCGCTCATTAAAAAAGGCCTGAGTAGGCTGGGTATGACCCATGTATGTCCTCAAGAACCAGGCCTGAACGGGATAGGCCACGTTCGCCACGATGCAGGGTGGCATCATGGTGTCCCCGACGGGGAGCTCCTGACAGGGATGTAGGTCCCCACGGCCATCTGGCAGCCCAGCCCTGAGTTCCAGAACACCCTGGCATCGTGGGCACAGCCAGACCAGCCCACTCAGGTGTCCTGGAACTGTACCTTTGCATCCATGAGTGTCTGCAGGTCCACGGAGTGGTAGCCTTTGTGATTCACATAGGCCACCCCGCTGTGTTCCAGGGCCCAGATAACAATGTGTGTGCCATCCAGTGTCCCAAAGCAGTTCAGGAAGCCCAACTCCTTGAAGCCCCAGATGGCATCATCTAGGTCCCTGATGCAGATCAGCTGCCGCAGGAGGACCTTGTTTATGGCCCGGGTGACCTACAGGGCATGAGGGGAGAATGCGCTCATGGGTGTGGGGTGGGGAGCAGCATGTATGCCCATCCCCATCCCCACCACCCTGTCCCCGTCCCTGTCCCCTATGGGGCATGCCTCTCTGGGGCACCATCCCCCTGCACCCTGCATGCCCTCCTGCTTCTATCCCCTCC
Organism: Carettochelys insculpta; assembly: GCF_033958435.1. Lineage (NCBI taxonomy): Eukaryota > Metazoa > Chordata > Testudines > Carettochelyidae > Carettochelys > Carettochelys insculpta. The sequence goes on along the minus strand of NC_134139.1, from coordinate 173,175,359 downwards.
CCCATCCCTGGCAGGGGCTGGCCCCCTGGTTTCCAATGGTGGCCTTTGCTGGGGAGCCCCCTACCCCTTGCCCCACACATGTGTGTGGTGGGGGGTGACCCGGGCATGGCTCACCTCGTTCAGGGTGGCCCTGACTGTGGCCCTCCCACCCCAAACTGGGGGCTGATGGATCAGTGACTGTCCATGGTGGCCAGTTTCCAGAGGACAATTGCCACTCATTTCTGAAGTGGGAGAGCTGGCCTCATGTGGGTGTCACAGTGCTAGAGGGCTGGGGTGAGCCAGTAGCCCTGCTCCAGGAATGTCCCCTTGGTCATCTTGAAGTTCTGCAGACACCAGTTGTCACCCCAGTCCTCCAGCAGCAGCTGGTCCCACCAGTTGCTTCCCCAAGCAGCGGATGGCCCAGGAAACAAGGTGGGAGCATCACACCCTGAGGACCGCCTCCAGGAGGGTGGCCATGAGGGTGGCTGCCCAGAGCCGCGGTAGCACTGTGGCCAGCACTGTGGGTAGCACGCTGGCCACAGCCTCAATGTGGGGAGGAGCTGATCAGGGTCCATGGGCAAACCTGGGGTGCCTCCCCCACTTGCTGTCCCTCTGCCTGCCCGGGGACAGCTAGCCGTCCCTCAGCATGTGCAGTCTGAGGCTCCTGGGGGGCCCTTTAAAGGGGCGGCTGGCAACGGCCTTGGAAGGGCTTGGCCAGAGTGCAACTCTGTCTGCGGCATTTCCTGGCTCTGTACTTTTGAAAGGGTGCCCTGGGACGTGTGAGCACTCTCTTTCAAAAGTGCAGTGGGGCCTTCTGAGGTAATGGGTGGGGCCTTCGCTCCCTATTTGCCAGTGTGGATGCTCCTTGTTGAAAGGACATCTTTAGACATTTATTTTTGAAAGCCGTCCTTTTGAAAGGGAGTTGTAATGTAGACGCAGCCCATCTGGAAGGGAAAACATCACTATAACATGAATGAGTGTGATTGTAGTTGTGGGCTACATGAAAACAGAGCAGCACTTTAGGTTCACTAGACCAAATGACATTTTTTTCAGAGTCGTTTATTTGAAAACTTTGTGAGACGTTTGTTTTGGGTGAGGAGTGGATCTGGGGTTCTTTAACTGCTGTCAGTATAAAAGGTTAATAATCCCGTTAAAAAACAGCAGTATTGTCATGTTCTATATAAAGACTATGGGAATGGAAGTGTGCAGGCCTAAGCCTGATGTAGGCCTGTAGTTCTTCCTTGAGCAGCCAGTGAGTCTTTTAGTGTGTGTCAGCCATTATATAGTTAAATACACCTTTCTAGCCTGAATATCAGAGGTGCTGAGTGTACAAAACTGTTGTTTTCAGTAGGAAGCTTTGGGTGCTCAGCACCTCTGAAAATCACACTTGTTGAACTCATATTTTTTTTCTGTTTATATGTCATTTGCTTTGCCTGTGAGGACCCCACATCTAGATCTGGACAATACCTGCCCTTCATTCAATGGACACCTTCTTTTCCCATGGCCTCCTCCTCTCCCGTCTAATGACCAGCACAGGGTTAGCTCTTACTGTAGACTGGAGGAACACTTTGGTCAGTTTCAGATTACCAATGACAAATGGTTAGCATTCTGGTCCAGAGATCAAGCACATTATCTTCTCAATGAGCTTGATCCCCACTAGCTCCAGGGAGTGGGATACCTAATGTCTGCTGTGAATCTGCAGTTTTACTCGTTAGCCTGATTAGCTAGTGCAGTACCACTGAAGTGTCATATCATTATGTGCTCATGACTTACCAAAAGCGAGTGACCCAAACAGTTCCCAGCTCCCATAGAAATATGTAATCAGCTCTGGAATGAAAGGGGTGGCTTCCCGAGACCTTTTTTGGAATTTCATGAACAGTGTTAAATCTAGCTTGTTCATCACTACAATGTATAGTCATATCCTTCTGATTTATGTTTAATGGGATGTTTAATACACACCAAATTGCTTGTATTAAGGCTTCACTCACAAAATCATAGAATACCTGCATCCTTTCTGTTGCCTTTTTTTTAATCAGTCACTGTTGCTCATTATAAAATTCACCCACAGCAGATTGTTTTTCTTGTCATTTATGTAATGTGCTAGTGCTTTTGAGTCATCCTTGTCATATTTCTTCCCACAGCTAAGCGTTATTGTAAGAATTCAAGCCCAACCAGCAGCACAACAAGCAGTTATGCCCCTAGCAGCAGCAGCAATATGAGTTGTGGTGGAGGCAGCAGTGCCAGCAGTACCTGCAGCAAGAGCAGCTTTGACTATACTCATGACATGGAGGCGGCACACATGGCTGCCACTGCTATTCTGAATCTCTCCACTCGCTGCAGGGAGATGCCTCAGAACCTCTCCACTAAACCTCAGGATCTCTGTGCCAGGGTAAAAATGAGCAATTCTGTTTGTTGATGATGATACAAGCCTCTTTACTGCACTAGATTTGTGCCCTGACAGGGTCAAGAGTAGCTTTAATACCTCTTGCTTAATCTTTTTCTCATAATGAGCAAAATTTGGCAGCTCTGCTAGGGCAGCAAAATAAAAGATAATGATGCAAATTACTCCTCAGTTATTCTTGAAATCCAGATCAGTGTATAGGGTTAAAATGTTGCTGATAAAATATGTTGTTCTCTGTTTTAATTCTTCTCTTACTGATTGGGTCGGTAGTAACTATGGAAGCTATTGAGGTTGCTTGAGTGGTATTAATTGCACTATAGATTTTTTACTAACCACTATCTGAGTTTTAATTTTAAGAAAGAGGATGCTTTAATAATGTAACTTCATATATAACTCACACATGGGCCCCCAGGTTTTATGATCTAGTACAAAGAAAATCTGTAGCATTGCACACAATGTCTTACCTTGCCAGAATTATAAACACTCTCAAATAGATGCATAATGTGTTTGAAATGAAGAAAACAATCCTCTAGTGCAGATAAGTTTTAAGCTGAGTAACAATAATAATGAAATATCACCAATGCTCTATAAAGTGTTAGTAAATTCTCAGCGTATTATTAAATGGCCACACTAAAAAAGGTAAAAAAGATCCTGATGTTAACCTATATGTATTAATAAAAACAATAGTATTAATAAAATCCATTCAAATTTTAAAACTTTACAACAATCTTTTTATTTTGTTGTAACCAAATTAAATCTTGATTCAGACTTCTGAGAAGAAATGACTATTTAAAATACACCAGCAACCAATAAAGTGCTACCTATAGGAAGCCACTAGATGGCTAAATAGACAGATGCAGTGCAAGGGGAGCAGTTTTACTGTGCTCATATAAGAGCTTTTGAGCTGGCAGACATGTTCTGCTCTTCTCCAGATAAACAAAGGGTTTTTCCTCCTGTGTAAAGCTTCTTGATTATACATAATGAGCTAACAGTCTTACCAGTAGTTATTAGTAATGATTTTGACTTATAAGATTTAAGTAAGGTTAGTAATTTTGTTTTCAAATACTTCCTTTTACCTTAATTGATTTAATCCTATAGATGAAGGAAATTTCTTTGTGGCATGAAAATAAATCTGATTGTCTTCAATACCAACAGAAATTAGGGAAGTTTGAGCAATAACCTTACCATATTATGTGTCAGAAAAAATAAATAAAAAATCTGGGAAGCTAACCATAATTATCAAGCCTAAATTAATATCATGGCAATATTCAGGAATAAACTATGGCATAATATGTTTGTATAGAATAGTACTGTATGATTTAGCAAGACAATAACCAAAGTAAGGGATTTTCATTCAGTGTCTTGCTGCAGCTCTGTTATTACCTCAAGAGGAAAGAACTGCTAGACATCTGAGTAGACAGTACCATTCAAAGCAGTTTTGAAATCTAATTTGGATTAAGTGTTTTACTCTGAAAAAATAAGGATTGGTTGAGTATTTTGCTTCCCCATTCCCTATCTAAATGCCCTCCTGCTCCCTGGAGAGGAGAAAGAAGAAGTAAAAGAGGAAGATGATTTGAAGCGAATAATTATTGATCTATTTTCAAGCCAAAAACAAAAATCCCAAGCCTACTCACCGTATACTTCACAGTCCCTCTGTCACTGCAGGGAATGTCAGAACCAGCTTTGTTATACAAGCCAGCCTGGTTATACAGATAGTCTTTGGAAAGTTAAGCTATATTAACGCTGAACGTGTATGGAGGAGGAACTGTGAGATTTGGATGTATTTTCTCTTTATATGAAGGTAGAAAGCTCAGTATAACTGTACTTTGTTTTAGTTACCAAAGCTTTTATAAAAATTCTCTAAGGGTTACTGTAAGTGTGACACAATGTCACCAAAGGCAAGCTGTGATGGATGACCAGTGTTACCAGTTGAATGAGGGAGACTGCTGGGACTTGCCAGTGGACTATACTAAAACAAGTATTATTCTTTTTTAATGTAGCTGATGCAGCTGTCTACCTGATTTTTATTGTTCTTATTGCATAAGCAGGTGTTGGAAGGACTGGAAGTAGGCAGAATCATACAGATGTTCACTCTGGTAGACTAAGCTGTCAGGGAGTAAATAAGAGACACAAACATGGCAACAAAAAATACATTTGGGCATTGCTCATTTCACTGAAAAATTTTACACCATCATTTGGGTGCGATAGGTAGTGGGAAGTCTCCCCTTTTCATCCAAATATCAGATTAGCCTTTTGCTGAGATATGATTGAATCTACTTTAACAGCATTAATACTGTGTTACAGAATCATGCTGTGTGTGTGGGAGGGGGATTATTGCTTACAATCTATACAGCCATGATAAAGCCTTTTATGAGTCTACTAACCAATCAGATTAAAAACACAGGGAGGTGACAATTTGATAATCAAAAGCTGAATTAACAATATTTCTATTATTTTGACAGAATCCTGATATGGAGGTAGATGAAAATGGGACCTTGGATCTCAGCATGAACAAACAGAGGCAGCGAGATGGTTGCTGTACCATTTTGACACCACTGGAGCCAATGTCACCACAACGGCAAGCTGTGATGAATAACCGGTGTTACCAGCTGAATGAGGGAGACTGCTGGGACTTGCCAGTGGACTATACTAAAATGAAGCCCAGAAGGATAGATGAAGATGATTCCAAAGAGATTAATGTATGTCTTTTTTCATCTACAGGTTCTCATTGCAATCTGAATGCTTTAAATCGTTAGATTTCTAAAATCCGAATAGGAAGAGGAAACACAATGCGTGGGTAATAAACAAAAAATGGATGGGTTCCTGACAAGAGGACTTTCTTGGTTAATCTTTCAAAATATGTCGTGTTGGCACACATCTGATCGGTGACTAACTTCCATCTGACAAAACCTGAACCATGAGTGTGAATCATGTTTTCTAACAGAACTGTCTTCTTAACAAATATTTTCTTCTGTGAAGATGCTCTAATTTTCCAGATCTACCTTATTCCATCTGAACAAGTTGGCATAACATTTTTTCAATGTTGGTATCAAGTTTTTACCAGCTTTCAGGACAAGATACTCTTCTCAGGTTAAGGATCAAAAGCAAAGGTCTGAATAGTTGAGTGTGTTTATATATACACAAGAAACATGAACAGAGTACAATATAACTTTTCCATTTGTTCAGTTAACTAGGATATTGTCTTCAAAATGCCTGTTTCTATATTCCTTGATCATTCAGGAAAGTAGGAGGAGAAACCTTTGGGTGTCCAAGGGACACACACTAGGGCCTTTATACCATAGTAATCAAATACTTTATTTCAAGAGTATTAAGAAGGAACATGAGGTATGATAGTCTAAAATGGTGTGAACAGAAAGAGGTAAAGAAAGAAAACTTACTCCGTAGGGAATTTGTTTTAAGTTTCAAAGTGTGTGATATGTAGTAAGTGTTTTCAGCCACCTCTTCAAAAGGGTGGTCCTGACAGTTGCCAGACAACTGCTTGTTTGTGGGAAACAGGGGGAGGCTATTGTTTGTATTTGTCATGTTTCAGCTCTTGCTCACTAGCCTGTTTGCCATACTTATTCCATGGTAAGCTAAACATGATTTTACAATCCAAATAGCAACATTTTTCTCTTGCCTGATTTCCATTATAGATTAGAATTCTCATCAATTATGTGTATCAATATCTCTGTTTAATTTATTTTAATTAAAATATATGACGGCATGATTTAGAAAAGCAAATTTAGAAACATACAGTAAAGTGATTATTTGCTTTCTATACACTGGATGCAAGCCTAACTCTGCTGAAATTAGTGGGGGCTTTGCCATTGACTTAGTTGAGGCCAAAATTTCTTTCATTGGAGATATTAAATACCATACAGCACATTGACTGAAATAAGTAGAATCATTCTTTAATTCTGTTGCTCACAGCACCATCTGCAGGAGTTTCTGCCTCAGTGCTTTCTGCCACATTATCTTCACTGCTGAAATTAATGCTTAAGTTTCAAATATAAAAGGCTAAATCCATCTGTAAATTTAATTACAAATTTAAGTTTTGCCAAGCAGATCCATTGAGGTTTGCCCCAGATTGTGATACTGTATGTGAGTTTAGCAGTTGGCTGTTAAAATCATTCCTGATTCATCTTTAGGGGAGTGCTTCTTAATGATTTAAGAATGTTACTGAAGTTGTCATTTTGATGGATAAAACACTTATTTGGGCTTTGTTTTTCTGTGACTGCGGTTTGTAAAAACTTGTGACTTTGCGAAAAGTATTGATTCTTGCAAAAGAGAATGTTAGTTGACTGTCAGAGGCAGCTGCTGATATGATTGCAAATAGACACCGTATGAGAAAGGATATCTGATTTGTGCCTCTTTCTCCTCAAATTAAATAATATAATTATTTTTCTTGTGTTCCGAAGTGTGTGTTGAAATATAAATGTACTATATAAATGTCTAGCAGGTGAGAAAAAGATAAAATGTCAACATTTTTGATTGAGTGGGAATAATGAAGGAGATAAGTCTTATAGCTGTACAAGCATTATTTCTGTGTGTATTTCAGCCTCACCTAAGTGGGACTAATACCTGTGTTTGCCGGCAGCCAGAAGACTTGGATCCTTTCCAAGAGGCACTTGAAGAACGACGATATCCTGGTGAAGTTACAATCCCAAGCCCTAAACCCAAGTACCCTCAATGCAAAGAGAGCAAAAAGGATTTAATAACGTAAGCATAATGTGAGGTGAAATTATTTTTTTCTCTTTTAACCTTTTCTCTGTCTTTTTAACCAAACAAGTATATATATGCCTTGCAGTATGAGCATGCGACATTTGCTGCATATAAATGTTTCCAACTGCCAGTTAAGTAAAGTGATGAGCTAACATGTATTTGCTTGTTCTTAATGATGCTATATTGTACTGAGATGCCATTTTCATTTAATGCTGTTCATTTTGCAGCTTTTTGGTAAGATGCTTAAATCCCCTTGCAGTCATTGCAGCTAAACTGGAAACAATGAAACTTTTAAAAGTTTTTTTTTAAACATACTTACTATTTTGGCTGTTTTTGTTTTTGTTTGGTGGCAGATGTCCAACACCAGGGTGTGATGGGAGTGGTCATGTGACTGGTAATTACGCCTCACATAGAAGGTGTGACTTCATTTTTTTCATGGTGGATTCTGTCTTTTCAATTTATTGTTTTCAGCTTACCTCAACAATGCTGTCAAAGTAAAACTGTTGAACTATGTGTTAACCCTTTGAGTAATATATGTTGATATTAAAAGCATGCTAATTTGTGTGTTGTATAAACGTCTTTTATTTTAAATAGATTACTAAAATTTCCAAAGTTTTCTTAAGATTTTGAGTAGTTAACCCAGGATTGCAAATATTTTTGTTACATTTTAGTACTTAGTAAAAACAAAAAAAGTTCATTTACATTATGTGGTATTGAAAGTAAAATTCATATCTAAATATATTCAGAGGGTTAACTATATTACAAAATTCAATATTACAGCACTTGCCCCATCGCTTTTCTGCATTACAATTTTTAATTTTTATTTTTATGTTGTGTTTGTTTGGGAGAGATTAGCTTGTAAGAAGGTTGACTTACTGGGCTATCCTGCCATGTCTTACAGTCTGTCTGGCTGCCCCTTGGCTGACAAAAGTATTCGAAGTATGCTGGCCACGAGCTCACAAGAACTCAAGTAAGATATAAACAAAAATAATTTTGTTTACATATTTATTTGCTCAACAATTGTATATGATTATGGCATACGCTAGATATGCTAGTTGGAGAAGTACTAACTAGTACATAGGAACTGAACTTCCACAGAAATTGATAGGAGTTCCATGCAGTGATTGGGCTTATGAATAAGTCTATATCTTTCTTAGTTCTGGGGTTTGGTTTGGTTTGGTTTGGTGTGTGTGTGCAAAGAGTACATGTTAAGGATGGACAGCTTTAGAAATTTTGCAGTTCCCCTCTGGACAAGCATACAAATTTTAGAATCCCTATCCAAAGTTTATCTAAACTATCTAAGCCTCTTGAAGTTGCCAGTCTGAGCTGGAAATATCAAGGGAATAGAGTGATGAAACTATCTGATTCTGAAACTAGTCTGATTCTGAAATTGGCAAAGCAATTATCTGAGTATTTCAGAACCTCAAGGAAGGTTAATTAAAAAAAAATCAAAGGTCCATGGTTGGGTGTAAGGAGCAGGTAAGTGTTTTGTTTTGTTTTGTTTTAATGGAATCTGAACCAGTTCACCTATCCCTAATTCATGTATTGTTCTCCCCAGGTTTGTATCACTATTATCAGCCTAATGCATTGCCTCATTTAACTATCTTTTGCTTGAATTTCCTTGCTATTCCTCTGCATTTTTGCTTTCTACAAAGTAATGATTTCCTTTCAATACCTCAGAGTGAAAACTGTAAGCAATAGACATTAGTGTATTAAAGCATTATGTTGAATTATTCAATTAAAATAAAAAGAAATCTTGTCCTTTTATCTATGCTGAAGCAGGTTATTTTAATATTGATATCAATTAATATATTTATACCATTAGCTATTCTATTCTTATTTTTCAGATATTAAAAATCTGTGTAATATGAGCATTCTTAATGGTTGTAGGGAGAATGCCTACTAATAATTTTGTAATGTCCCTAGGAAATGTACATGTCCTGTTTGGGTCAAGGAATACTACTGATCCAAACTTACTGCTTTCCTACAGCCAGAGCTTAGCCTGAAACTATGCACCTGGAAAGGCTGCAAGATTGGATAATTATGTGTTATTCCTCAACATACCCCAAATACATAGTATAGAGGGACAAATATGTAAAAGGAGGACAGAATGGGAAGGGAGACTGTGGTAGCATGGACAAATACTTGGTGGTGATTCCTGACCATGCTGAGGACTTTTCCAAACCTTACTGTGGGGAAGAAGGGAATGGGCCATGGCTAGCATTTTCTTGAGATTCATTCATGCATTGCTAGGAGAACAGACCCTAAAGCCTAGGACAGGGGTCTGCAACCATATTAGTGAGAAGAGCCATTTTTTGAAATTCAGTTACAAAATCAATACTTCCAGAGCCACAATGCATGTGAATATGAGACAGTCATTCATAAATAATGTCATACCATACTTTTTGTAATCCGTGTTTTAAAAATAGCGCACACACAATGATATGCACCAGTTAGAAAGTTTAAGTTACGTTCACCCTTGGATTGGAGAGCAAATGAGGACAAGGAAAACGCTACACCTGTGGACAGGCTCTTAAGCCGGAAGGCGCAATGTTCACATCAACCCTCCACACACACACCCATTCCCAGGCTCTACCCCCCTTTGGCCCCCAAACCCGCCCCCCATCCCCAGGCTTTAACCCCCATCACACAAACCACCACCCCATCCCCAGGCTTAACTCCTCTCAGCTCCAAACCCACCCCTCTACTCCCAGGATTAACCTGCCTCAGCTGACGAGCTCCTCCAGCTGCACATGCTTCTGCTGCTCCTCCTCCTCCTCCACAGTCACCACCTCCTTCTCAATGGGGCTGCAGAGCTCAAGCAGGGACAGATGTAGGGGCTCCTCCAGTTCTCCTGTGGCCTTAGCACTTCGCCCACCTGCAGCACAGGCAGCTCCCTGCCCTGCTGCCACTGAAATAATGGAACTAAATTTAATTGGTTTAATTGCTGGATACCTCCTACCATCCTGCCAGATGTCAAACAAATTAAATTTAGTTCCATTATTTCAGTGGCAGCAGGGCAGGGACCCACAAGAGGAGTCAGTGGCAGCAGCACCCGGTGCCACAACTGACTTCTTAAAGTGGGTTAAGAAACTCCTTTTGCCTAATTTCAAATCTGTTGCAAATTCACAAATTTGAGTGCTCAAACACTATTGAGATCGCATTCCACGTAAAGGCAGTATGATGTGTGGGAGCAGTGAGGGGGCATGGAGAAAAAATCAAATTAAACCAGAGAGTGAGAAATAAAGTGTGGGCAGAGTGATTCTTGGACTCAGAACCACATGATGGGTGTGCTCGAGGCTATCTACAGCCATAGTTGTTGGAGGCATCACGCCTACATAAGGGTAGCACAGGCATGCCGGGGGAGCAGGGAAAATGTGTTTACTATAGGGCCTTCCTGCTGCTTTAGAAAGGTGCAACATAGTGAGACATAATCATAACAACACTACAAAGAAGTTCCTTCTTACACCATACTGCCTGTGTTTCCCTCCAAAACATCCCAGTCTATGTGGCCAACAAGTTTCAGTCTGACCGTACCAATCCTCCAGTTCCCTCCACTCCTGGCATTTTGTCCAATCTGTCTTTTTTCCTTTCTGGTCTCTAGCCATCCCACATCTATCTCATGTTTCTTGTACCACTGTCCCTTCCTGGACCAGTCTCTGCATTTATCCATCAGAGTTCATTGTTCCAGGTTCTTTTCCCAGCTTGTTTCTCCCTGCCCTTGCTTACTTGTCAGATCTGCCTCCCCACTGATCTCCTTTCCCTTCGCATCTTCATCTCCACAGCTACATCTACACTAGAAAGTTTTCTCAGCAAAACTGATGGAGCATACACACTAAAAATGTGTTCTGTCATCAGTAAATCAGCAGAAAGTGGCACTTTTGTCAACAGCATTCTGCCTACCCCCCATGAGGCAGAGCACCTTTCTCAACAGAATCTGTCGACAAAAAAGCTGTGTGGCTGCTCTGGTGAGCCCTCTGTAGACAGACAGGGCTTCTGGGTCACCGGGCAGCCCTGTCTGCACTGCTTCCAGTCATCCATTCTGTCGAGAGAGTGACTGAGCAATCTGGCCACTCTCGGTTGACAGTGTGGCTCACTTTTTCAATCAGCTTTTATGTGTGGATGCACTCATCTACAGATCTTGTCAGAAGATCTGTTCTGACAGTGGCTTCTGTAGACAGATCACTGTAGTGTAGACATAGCCCATGGCTCTCCACCCAACTCTCCACCCCGGCTCCCAGTCACAGTCTTTTTTCTCAGCCAGCCCCAGTTTTCTTGTCACTCTATGCCCTGCCAGTCTCCACTCTCAGTCACACTCTTCTTAATCATCTTTTTTCCAATATACTCCCTGGCTTTGCTTCTCCCTCCTCTGCATTTGAATCAGGCATCTACTTGGGCCTAACAGGGAGAAGGCGCTCAGCATACATGAAACAGTGTTCAGATGCCCAGACCTGGTATGACCTTCAGCAGCACAGAGCTGCAATTGAAGGAAAAATCCTGCTCAGCCCCAAGAGGAAGCTTGCTCAGCATAGATGGAACCATCAGGAATTTAGTTGCTATTATCTATGAAGTCCTTACTAAGCATGTATGAACTGCAATTCTGAAAGGCTTATAACTTTGGGCAAATCTGGACAGGTTTTCATAGTGGTGAACAAGGCACATGCCTGATATAAAGGGTACCCCATGTCCAAATGCCATGTCACTGCTCCAAAATGTGGGTGTCCAGAACTTTTCAAAGAATAAGTCACAAGAATTTTTATAGCGTGGCCAAAACACAGTACTTTTCCTTAGGATGATAGGTGGAAACAATTAAACTGCTTTGTCTGAAATGTTCCAGAAAAGTTCATCCTGATGGGTTAAAGTTTGACGAAAGTTATGAAATCTGATAGTGTGATGTTCTGGGCGACCTTTAAAAAAAGTCCAGTACTCCATCAGTAGTTCATATGTGAAGATGATAGTCATGTAATCAATTAATATATCAATCACTTTTGAGTTACTCTGTTACCACTAATGCATCTTCTCTGTGCTAGTTCTAATGTTCTTAACACACGAACAGCATCAAACAGCTGCCATTTTTTTAAAGCCAACCTACCAGAGAAATGTCTTCTTCTTTCCCCACGCTGTAGAATTTCCCTCACAATAAATTATACCTGCCTGAGCCCCAGCAAAGGTAACATTCAGTTGTGTGCCAAAAATGGATCAAAAGATTGGTATCTCTCATCCCTGCGGATCTAATTGTTTCTGTACTATCCCAATGGAAAGGCGAGATTTCCAGCTTGCTTTTAGCACTTGTTTCCTGCCCTGAAAATGTCCAGAACAGCAAAATTTAACTATAGGACATTTCTCCATGTAAACAGATGTTTAAAATATTTTCGGAAGTCTTTCCTTATTTATATCTCTAGCTACATATGTAAATATAAAGAATGCAGCTGTTAAAAGAAAAAAAATACAGGTTGAACCTCTCTAGTCTGACACCCTCGGGACCTGACCAATGCCAACAAGAGAATTTGCTGAATCACAGGAGGTCAATATTGTCTAGCACATTACTAACAATTCTACTGCTTACTGGGCTCTTAGAAGACATTTAGGGGTAAATTAGCACTAAATAACAGCACAGAACACTAAGAACCAGGACTGATGGCTGTAAACAAGCTTTGTGAGACCATAGGAACCTTGGCCACACACATTGTAAGTGGACTTCCAGCTAATAAAAATCATGCTGGATGATGGATGCTGCTGGACTAGAGAGTCCAGATTACAGAGGTTCAACCTGTATTAAAGCAAAAGTTTCATATCACATTTGGTCTAATTATCAAGTGTTCAGAATTTCTCCCCCTCCAAGCCTGGAAAAAAAAAAAAGAACAGATCTTACAAAGTTACCAAGTCTACTGAATGCAGAAAAAGTCCAATAAAATATTTCAAATCTCTACAGCATTTGTAAATTATTTTTCTCTAAAATATGATGCAGAATACATGATACTGTTGTGAGACATAAAGATAGTATTGCTGAATTGTACCATTTGGGTTGACATGCATAATTCCTTCATGGCTTCATCATTCATGGGTAACGTGACAAATCTCAAACTCATGCTGATAAAATCTTTATGTGGCATCCTACAATTATGTATTCTCTCATATATTTGTGTGTACACACACACACACACACACAAACCAATGTATTTAAAATATTTTCCAAAGTGGAATTCTGTCAGGATTCCATGCCTAGCACGCCTGTGCAAAAAGTCCCATGAGATAGTTAACGAGCATTTTTGGCTTTGTATCTGCTCTGGAAGGCAATCTTCCAAATTCACTACCCTAAACACCCATCCACGCTTTTTGTCACACACTGTGTCATGAACAATTAAGCATGTTTGTTTGCTGTTCTTCACCTGTCTTTGAGTTTTTCCTAACCACATCCCCTAAGCACACCAAACTATTCACAAAGGGTGAAATTCTACAAGTATTTCCGTAACCCCACATGTGTTGGTGCTGGGATCAGCACTAGCTCTCAGTGTGAAAGTTTGGATGGGAATAAGAAAGTTGTGTGGTATAGCTCAAATGTGTATGTTCAAAAGGAAGACTAATCATTGGTTACCTAAATTATATTGCAGCTTTTGTAAAATTGGTTGATATGTTTATCATAGATATTATTTGTCCTGTGTCCATACATCTGTCTGTCTGGGCAAGATTCTAACATGTTCCTCCACCCACTGCACTCTTGTGGCCCCAGGTCCTCCCCTGGCCAGCTTGGGGCCTGGCCCAGCCCCCAAACAGATGTTTCCTTGCACTGTGCCAGCCCCATCCCCTCTCCCAGCCCATGTGGAGCCTATCCCAGACCCCCGACAGAGACCCCCCACACACACACCATGCCAGCCCCTTCCCCACCCAACACAGGACCCAGCCCAGCCCCCGACGGAGTTCCTCCCCAAGCCAGTGCAGGGTCCAGCCCATACACTTTGGATGTGTATTACAACAAGTTTCTGTCTAGAACTTTCTTTCAGCCCAACTTCCACCTGCAAACAGAGCTGCAACCAGGCTCTTAGAATGTACTGAACCTGTTTGTCTGCTTTGCCTCACACAAATTTCATAGCTTTTTTCAAGGTTAGAGCTCTGTGTAGACATTGCCATAGTGGACTCTTTGAGCTGTTCCACCTGCTCCTTCTTGGTTTCAGCACCTCTCCTAGTATTCTGTTTACTGAGTTTTAACTAACTGAAATATTCAAAATAAGGCTGAGTCATCGAAGTATGTAAGTCTTTTAAGACATAAAGGCCGTGTCTACGCTAGTCAAAAACTTCGAAATGGCCATGCAAATGGCCATTTCGAAGTTTGCTAATGAAGCGCTGAAATACATATTCAGCGCCTCATTAGCATGCGGGCGGCTGCGGCAATTCGAAATTGACACGGCTCGCTGCCACACGGCTCATCCAGACGGGCCTCCTTTTCGAAAGGACCCCGCCTACTTCGAAGTCCCCTTATTCCTCTGAGCAGATGGGAATAAGGGGACTTCGAAGTAGGCGGGGTCCTTTCGAAAAGGAGGCCTGTCTGGACGAGCCGCGTCAATTTCAAAGTGCCGCAGCTGCCTGCATGCTAATGAGGTGCTGAATATGTATTTCAGTGCTTCATTAGCAAACTTCGAAATGGCCATTTGCATGGCCATTTCGAAGTTTTTGACTAGTGTAGACATAGCCAAATAGTGTCAAAAAAGTGGATATTGGGGACTTCCAAGAATTTTCAGGTCTTCAAATGAACAAAGTAGTTTAAGCATCCAAATCCTCTGATAGATAGAGCAGAGTCTAACTGATTATTAGGCCTGTCCTACAGTGGAGGACTTGTGGTTTCCTTTCCCTCACTGCTGTGACACTTTTTGCCCTAACTTCCATATTGTTGAATGCCTAATTTCTATATCCCTCCAGCTGTGTCTTTCCATCACCCTTGGGTTTGCATTTCCTTTATCCCTTTATCCTCTTTCCCATCCGTGACATCTTGTATCTCTCCCCTAACTCCTCAAGAGGTGGGAGAAATGGGCCATTCTGCACCCCTCTGCCTGTTACTTTCTGCAAACTTAGAGTGGGAGATTAGGCTGGTGAATCTTTGCCATTCCCCAGTTATCCTCTTAGCTCATGTGCTGCTTTGTAGCCTGCAGCAGAGCCCAGATGGTAGTTGCTGAGAAAAGGGAGCAAGGTAATGAAAAGGGAGGTGATTGACACAGGTCTCTGATTGATTCCCACAGTGACCCCTGTTGGCAGGAGGCAAAAAGTACGTGTTTGTGTGTGTGCGCGCGCACATGCGCCTGTATCCACACTTGCAAGTTCTTTCGAAAAAAACAGGCCTTTTTTGAAGGAAGCCATGGAGTGTCTACACACGTAAAGTGCTCTTTCAATCTGAAATCGAAAGAACATAGCACTTTTTCTGATAGCCCTCTTTCAGAAAAACACATGTGTAGACACCCCGGGGGCCCTTTTTATCGAAAGAGTAGTCTTCATGATGCCTGATTTTTCAATCCCTGGTCTGTTCTTTTGGAAAAGCAAGGGCTGTGTGAACTCTCTCTATCGAAAGAGCAGACTGATTTTTTTCAATCCACTTTTTTGTCTATGGACACAATCTTTTGAAAGAAGCTTTTTTGGAGGAGCTCTTCAGTGTAGACTTAGCCTGTGTGTGTGGGGAGGGGTAGTCAACATCTGAGGCAGAAACATATCCGGCGGTTTTGGCCAAGACTGAAAATATTCAGGACACTCCCAGTCAAAATGGGGCAGCTAGCAAGCCAGTACTAAATATAGCACTTGTTCGTTTTTAACTATTCACACTAAACAAAGGATATTTGGAAATCTCTAAATCTTCCCTCAAAACTCCCAGTGACTTCAATTACTCAGAGCAGTGTGATTCAGTGGGAGCTGAATGAGTAAGGATTAAAGACAAAGATATTTGGCATGAAACAAATTATTGCAAATAAACAAAAATCTGGACATCAGGACGAAATACCGGCCTTTAATTGTGAATTTTGAAGAGTTCAAAAATAGCTTATGTTCCAACTCAATAATAAAACAAAGATGTAAACATTACAAATATGTTTCTTGAAGCAATAAGTATGTAACCCCAGAGGCTCTGAGGCCACGTACTAGCGAGAGTGAACTCTCTGCTCTACAGCCTTGGCTGAGAGCCAGCTGGGCTTTAGCTCATGTGGGAGAGCACTTGGCTTTAGCACCTAAAGTCCCACGTTCAGGTCCATCAGCATTATATATGTAGAGGACCAGATTGTGATGGGGTTTTGCTGGGATTGGATTAGAGCATACAAAGTACCTCCCATCTTGGTTAGCTCATGCAAAGGCTTGTCCCAGTGGTTTAAGGGAGCAGAGAGACTTTTCTCTCAGGCTACGTCTAGACTATACGGATCTGTCGACATCAGTTTCTTTCAGAAGATCTCTTCCGACAAAACCTCTGTCAACAAACTGTGGCTGGATACCAAAACAGATTGATATTTCAATAGTCTCTGTTGATAGAGAGTGGCCAGACTGCCCAGCCACTCTCTCGACAGAACAGACCCCAGAATCCCATCAGAAAAGGTTGCATAACCTCAAACCCTTCTGGGAGCCTCTGGGAGCTGCATCCTTAAAGGGCTGCCCCAGGCACCCATTCCCTGACCATGCTGAGGTTTGCCTACCTCCACGACAAGCTGCTGAGAGACATAGCACTTTCCAGATAGCCATGGTGCCAGAGCAGCCCCCCAGGCTTGCACTGGCCCCAACCAGAGGTTCTTCAGCATCTGGTGCTCCTCATCACAGCCATCCTCCTCTTCTTTTGGGTGGGTGAGCCTAGCACCAGCTTTGAGGAGCATGCCATTGCTGCCACATGGGCCCACTGTGCTCGACCCCCCCACTCCTGCGTGCACAAGCATATCTGGAGGCACCACACCAGTTCCGACTGGTGAGACTAGCTGGTCTTGGGGCACTGGAGTGACCAGCAGTGGCTCCAGGACTTCAACATGTGGAAGGACACCTTCTTGGAACTCTGTTCCTGGCTCACCCCCATCCTCCAGAGACAGGACACCCTCCTGTGGCCCACCATCCCTGTGAAGAAGCAGGTCACCACCACTGTCTTGAAGATTGCAACCCCCAACAGCTACCACTCCATGGGAAGCTAGTTTGGTCTGGGGAAGTCCACCATCAAAGCCCTCCTCATGGAGGTAAGGCACTCTTGGGCTACAGTCTCAAGGGGGACCCTCAGGAAGCAGGGTTGGAGGTACAAGTGGGGGGAAGCCTCATCCCTGGTGGACTGTGCCATCCAACCCTCACAGAGCCCTGCTGCTGGCCAGGGTGGCCTGTCAGTGGGGCTCCTGGAGAGCTCCAATGGAGGGAACGGGTGGGGGATGGGAACTCCCTCCCTCAGTCCCTGACTTTTGTTTTTGGTCACCTTCCTTTGCAGGTTGTGCTGGCTATTGATGTGCTCCTGCTAGGGAGGATCATCCATCTGGCAGATGTGGACATGACCGTGCCTGGATTTGCCGCCCTGGCTTCCCAAACTGCTTTGGGGTTGTTGACGGGATCCAAACCCCTGATCCATGGCCCGGACCACACCATGGCCAAGTACATCAACTTCAAGGAATATTCCTCTGTGGTTCTACAGGCCCTGGTCAACCACCATGGATGGTTCAGCGACATTTACATCAGGTGGGCAAGCCGGACGCATGACAACTGGGTGTTCCGCAACTCTGGCCTATGCCAAAGGATGGAGACGGGCACCTTCATTCCCCGCTGGGAGCTGGAAGTTGAGGATGTGCACATGTCACTCTGCATTGTGGGGAACACAGCAGCCTGTCCCCTTATGCCTTTGCTTATGAAGCTATACACCAGCCAGCTGGACCCGAGCCAGGAACTCTTTAATGCCCAACTCAGCTGGGACAAATGCAGACGCAGTGTGCATTCAGCCACCTGTACACTTTTGGTGCCTTCTCACCTGTCTAGATTTAGGGGTGCACAATGTCCCCCAAGTTGTGGCCGCATGTTGTACCCTACACAACATTGTGGAGGAAAAGTGTGAGGCCTTCCTCCTGGGGTGGGGGTGGATTCTGGCCACAGCTAAGAGCAGCCAGGTGCACCTCCAATCCCCCTTGGCCCATTGGGATGGACTGTAGATTCATGAGGCCCTGAGGGAGAACTTCTCCCATGGCTCCCAATTATCCTCCCCAGGGCACGTCCAGTGGGGGCCTGGGGTCTGCAGCCCTGCCCTGTCCCCACCACAATCCCTCCCTACACCCCTTAGCCCCTCTCTGACCCCTGCATGATAATCACAGACACAGTGGTGGTGCTCAAATACCTTTTTTAATTTAACAATGAGAATTTTTTTAAATAAACAGTGTAAGAACAAACTATTTACAAACAGTGAACTATATACAGTGGGGGGCTTGGGACAGCAGGTGGGGGCATAATAACTTGAAAAGGGGCTTGGAACATAGAGTTGGGGAGGGGATGGGGGGCCGTGACCTCATCAGGGAGCAGGACCCCAAGCGGTGTCAGCCTCAGGATCCCCTCTGCTGCCGGCTTATGGTACCCATCAGGGCTGGGTTGGGGCAGGAACATGGGGAGATATGGGTGGTGGGTTCAGGCTCAACAGGGGGAGCAGGCGGTCCTAGAGAGTGGGGCATGGGCATGGCTATGGCCTTCAGCCCTGCCAAAATTCGAGGAAGCCTTGCAGGGTGGCCAGTGTGGGAAGGGGTGTGGGGGTGGGGGCAGCAGGGGCAGAGCTGGGGAGGTCAGATGTGGGGGGAGTGGTGGAGGCAGGGTTGGAGGCCACAGGTGACTGGGCCAGTAGGTCCCATCAGATGCCGGTGGCAGCATCGAAGCAGGACATCAGCTGGTCCCAAGACCGTGACCACCACACCTGGTTGTCCCACAGCCAATGCTCCAAGAGGTCGGTTAGCCTCCAGAGGTCAGCAGTATGGGCCCTCTGGAGGTCATCGTTTGCCCAGCGATGGCCCTTCTGGTCATATGTTCACCTTCTTGGTTGGAGAATGTTGGCTTACCCTGGTGCTGCCTTGGGGCTTGCTTGCTCCAGTGCTGGGGTGGGGCTGTCTCACCTTGGTAGGGAGGTGGGGCTGGCTCATCCCTCACACAGTGAAGGCCCAGCTGTTAGGAGTCATTCACACAACACAACCCCTAAGGCCCTGCCCTGCACCCCCACCCCCTCCCCCGTGAGCAGCAACCAACACCTCCCAGGCCACGGGACAGGGATGTGTGGCCTGCACAGCAGGCCCTGCAGTACGGGGACTCCATGGTGCCTTAAGGTCCAGGCTAACCACTGCAGGCTCCCACCCCCACTAGCAGCCAAGAAGGGGTTGTTTGGCCACAGAAGGGCCCCCTATGGGTGGTGGGTGGTGGTTGCCCCCCTCAGGCATGTGCGGCTCACTGTACTGTCCCCAGAAGTGGGTGCTGACTCTCACCTGTGGGCATGCTGGGAGCCACACTCCTTTGTGTGTCTGGAGTCAGGCTAACACTCGTGTGGCTAGCCCACTTCCAGCCATGGCAGGGCCCCCACTCCCAGGGCCTGGGGCTTGTCCAGCCTCCTGTGAGCTGGCAGGAGGCTGGTGCCCACATCTGGAAGCTGCCTGCTGAGTCCAGGTGGGACATGCTACCTTGCACTTGGTTCCATGTGCTGGGACCACAGCATGAGGTCCTGCCCAAGCCGGCCTGGTGACACTCGCAGCGTGCCCTGTCTGTGCCTAGCTCCCATGTCCTTGGTGTGCAACACACAGGGTACTTACCAGAAGGACCCTCCAGGGCAATGATGAGGGTGTTCCCATTCGCTTCGGACTCACTGTGTGCCTCTGGCTCCAGTGGGGGTTGGGTTCTGGGGTGCTCCTCCACCTTCTCCTTCTTGGGCTCCAGCTGTGGGGGGTGGTGCAGCTCCCCATACTAGGGGAGGGGTCATGGGTCCTGCCCTAGATATCACAAGCCCATGTGTAGTTCTGATGGAGTTCCTTCACCTTCACCCACATCTGCTCCATGGTCCAGGAGGTGGCCTGAAGCTTTGTCCCCTGGGGTGGCTCCTGGGACCCCTCCAGCTGCTCTCTTGAAGTGCCAGGGGGTTGTGAGGGCCCTGGCTTTCTGACATCTGTGCAATCTGGCTTGACTGGAGTGGTTCCAAGGGCATGGGGATGAGCAGCATGCTGCTGGGCTGATTCCACACATTCAGCCTCCTGCCACAGGGTTTCCAGGGTTCTCCACGCCTCTAAGAATGGCTGGAGGCAGGGATTGTAGATCTCCACTTGCTGTGGAGAGAGCATTCCCCAGGATATGTGCACAGCACCCTGGAGGCCTTTGTTGTTCACAGAACGCAGCATGGATCATCCAGACTGGCTTTCTGTCAACGGACCTCTGTCGACAGAGGCATTCTTCCTTTTGGGGAGCAGGATAAGACAGCTGACAAAAGTTCTGCATTCTGTTGATCTACTGTCAACAGACCTCCTTGAGAATATGGATTCTCCCCAGGTTTTGTTGACAAAATGCCAGTTTTGTCAACAAAACCCCCGAGTGTAGATGTAGCCTCAGTGTGGTCCTAGAGACAGCCAGTGTTCCAAATGGCTATAAACTAATATAACCAAATAGTAAAATGCAACAGCAGGAGAACTCTAGGCATATAGGTTTGACGCTCTTGAATCAATGCCAGATAAGTGGATTGTTCTGTCTCCTCCATATCTCTAAACCGTGACAGCTTTCTGATTACATGGTTATAGAGTTACTTCTGCAGTGGCAAGTCTGGCGCCTGAAGTGAATCCAGTAGCTAGAACTTGTATTTGCCATTTCTGATATATTTCACTGTCACTGACTAAATCGTGTTACCTGTCAGCATGAAAGGTCCAACACTAGCATTTTGGATACCCACAAGAAATACATCACTAGTGTTTTAATTTCTCTTCTCTAGCATTCTTCTGTCCCTCCTCTAGGACTGCCTCTCTGGGTAGGGGAAGGGGGCTTAGGACCTTGCTGCAGATGAGATGAAGGGTATGTTGGCGTGTCTCCAGCCAGTTTTCTGTAAAGTTCTAACATTTTTTCTCCCCAGCAGGGTTAACTTTTTGGCATCCTTGTTAGAGCATTTCTTCTCTACTTCCCTAGTGTGTATCTTTTATGCAATTGTTTTTGACTCTATAAGCTTGCTAAAGCTTTTGTCTGTCTGTCTACTGAGTATGTGAACTGGTGAACCTTATAAATAAATGTGTGGTGTATTGCAGTTCTTTAACAAGGCCAAGTGTGGACACATTGAATCTGCCACACCTCCTTTTTTAATCAAGTTCTTTGATGTTTGCACGTGACTTTTCTGCTCATAAACTCGATTTTAAGGACTTGATATGGTCTGCTTGAACTGATATTCAAAGAAAATTACCAAAATGAGACATCTATAAATTGTTGGCTATTATCTATTGTCCATTAACTCATCTGGAATCCCATGGTGAAAAAATTACAGTTTACATTGTACTATTATTTTGCTGTTCAATGTATTGTGTAAGAGGTTAATTTAAAAAACAACAGAATAATATTCTGCCAATAAGAGGTAATCATTTTCATTCATTCAAATACATCTGTGCCAACCTTGGGCCAAGTGCGATCAGGAATCTCATGTGGTTTCAGTGGGTTTTTTTTGCATTCTGTTTCCTATATTTATTGCAGATTTCCACTTGGATACCTTATCTTTGATGGCAGCATGCATGCCTGGCCAGAACAGAACACCTTGGGCTCTGTTCCTGCACTTCTCAATTCTCAAATGGGCACTGTAGGTTATACTTAGCATTTCCAACCTCATGTTGTGTGGTGCTATGATAATGTCCTTTGTACAGAACCTCATCATATGGAGCAATTTCATCTCTATGGTCACAATCAGTTTTCTACTTGAAGGTGCCTAGGCTTTTCCTGTTAGCCTTCTGTCTGGAATAACTTGCTCAAGCTCTTGAAAGGTTGGATCATTTCATGTTCTTGCTTGAGTTTGTCTAATTTTCTATTATAAATGGGTAACACTTGAGTCATAGTTGCATAAAACCCTTCTTCCTTGTTGTCACTGCTTAAAAGCAGCCCTAAAAGCATGGCTTCTATAAGAAGCTCTTTACCAGGCATCAGCATTTCACTTGTATTTCTAACACTACAAAGTACTCCTCAGGCCCAGGGTCTGCCCGCATGAAGTACCTTTGCAATTTCACTCTAATTTTCTCAAGTCTGGGCTGCGCTTTGCACGGTGGATATCTGTAATATCCCAACAGTTTATGGTCTGTTTCTACACTGACTATTTTTTTCCTACAAAAATATTAATGAAATCATTCACAAACAAAACCTATTGCCAGCAGTTCTTTTTCTTGCTGGACGTAGTTCTGTTTTGTTAGAATTGGTGCTTCAATCCCAGTGATCTTGAACTGTTTTAGGACAAAATGTTGAGAAGTCCCTGGCTGACTTAAGAACCTATATCCCATTTTCAAAAGTAATGTAGGTATTTGTAAATCTAAGTCTCATTAACTTTCAGTGGTAGGTAAGCTCCTACTTATGAAAATGGGACTTAGGGCTCATCTACCTGTCATTAGTCTGAGCCAGAGGGATGTTAATTCTAGCATGCGCTACTATATTGTGCAGTAACTGGTCACTGTGAATCCATAGCATGTGATAATATAGTACTGTAATGTGTACTAGAGAACTTTTTGTGTGTGCCATTAGATGCCACAGGGGCGAGTTAGTGCACAGTGCAAACTAGAATAGGATATGCTCTGAATAGACAAGCCCTTGGGCTCTTGTGCCCTTTAGGTACTTCTGAAATTTTCACCTTAGTTTTTAGGCTCTTTCTTAATCTCAAAGTATTTCAGCACTGATGCTTCTGTAACAACTTATTTCAATTTCCAAAAGCTTTTCTCCTGTCAGTCATCCCAGTGCTGTTCTGAACTGTCCCCAGGCAGCATTCTGAGGGGAGGAATTAATTGTGACAAATTAGTGATGAATTTGCTTAGATATGTTAACATTCCCATTAATCTCTCTAAGGCCTTCTTGTTTGCAAGTCATTTGTACAATTGCCTCCACCTTCCTTGGGTTTGTTGCTGAGTATGTGCCCTACATAATTTGTCTATGTGCAATTCAAGGGTCATTTCTTTGGCACAGTGCAGTCTCTCATTGTTTTGTTGATCATTTTTGCCTCAGGTCAGCAGATCATAAACGATTGCTTTCATCCCATCCAGATCCTCAAAGACCTGGGACATGATGCTATGGCATACCCCAAGTGCCAAGGCAATCCCAAAGGGAAGTTGCTTAAGCATATATTTACCAAAAAGGGAACTGCAGAATTTTGCATTTTCTGTGGTATGTGAGACCTGTCAAAACTGTTAGCTTGCAATCCAGCTAAAACTAACCTTGCATTTTGAACTTTCAACATGCTCATTCACATCCTCAGGTGGATAAGTTAGCATAGCTAGATTAATTTTAGCAGACTGTCACTGAAACACAGCTGCTGAGGATTTAGCCAGATGTCCTCAGCTGTTTTCAAGGGTTAGCATTAATATTTGGTTTCATTACTACACAAATCCTTAACCTGTTTGACTTTATTATGGAGACTCTACTGTTAATTCAGTTGGTGTCTGTATTCACACAGTAACATCTAATTTTGCCATCTGGTCAATTTCATCTTTATATTTTCTATCCCATTGCTAATGAGAATTTATATGGTGCATATATTTTTGTGATACAGTTGTATCTATAGCAATGTGATATTTTACACTCTAAATACATGTTCCAATCCTTTTAAACACCTTATCATATTATTTAAAATAGTATTTTTATTGTCATGTTCAGTGAAACTTACACACACATTTGCTTATCTACATTTGTAAACTACTCTCCAGTCCTAAAACAGATGGAACCTTTTCCCCTTTTTCAAAATCTACTGAATGATTTTGCTTCTTTCACAGACATGCCAGTGTGGCTTTGCCACATGGGCTGATTTTTTGCCCACTCACTGAGACAGGTTTGTTGTTTTATTTGAACATTGGCCACCATTAATCTTTTTGTGTACACTGACTCTGCTTTCTTTGCACTTTGCTCCATTACTGATTTTCAGATTATTTTTATTCCTTTATTTTCTATGTGCCAAACCCATATGTTGCATAAACATGTTTTGTAAATTATTGAAATTCAATAAAGAGTATCATTTCATCATAATCATTGCAGCTTTTTCATTCAGTTGTTGTATGTGAATATGTTTTGTTTTATTATTTCTTTGCAAATTCTGCTGAAAGCAACAGTTTTTTTGCAAAATGGTTACAACTGACTATAGTATAGCCAAGGTCCAATGTATTCAACAGGAGGCTAGATATAAATTCAGTAACAGGGTGTGTGGATTCTGTGGTACACCAATGCAGCACATATGAGAAGTTCTGCAATGAAATCATTTAAATTTAAATACTGATAGGTTTATTTTAGTTCAGTCACTAGGAAAATGAATGTCAGGACTGTAGCCATTTTGCTATTCAGTTTATTTTACGATGTCTCTCATTCTCACATTGCAATATGCTGTAGAGTTTTGAAGTGACAACTTCTAATTGCATCGTAGAATATATCAGTGGAGGCTGCTGGTTAATGGAGATTTGTGAACCTGGAGAGGAAATAGAGGCTATGTAGGATTTGGGTCATATTATTAATAAATTACTATTATTACTTATTTGTTCTTTGTATTGCAGAAATGCCTTGAAGCCCCAATTATGGGCCAGGACTACATTGTGCTAGGTGCTGTACAAACAGAGTAAAAAAGACAGTTCTTCCCCCAAAGAGTTTACAACCTCAGT
Organism: Carettochelys insculpta; assembly: GCF_033958435.1. Classification (NCBI taxonomy): domain Eukaryota; kingdom Metazoa; phylum Chordata; order Testudines; family Carettochelyidae; genus Carettochelys; species Carettochelys insculpta. The sequence continues at coordinate 173,150,459 of NC_134139.1, read as the reverse complement.
AACTTATATTTAAGTATATTATACATACATCTATTACTATATGTTTCTGTTAAAACGATTAGTAGTGAAATAGTCAATATTATCAATATTTTTGGGTTTAAGAGTTAATACCACACTTCGATGACTGAGAGTTCACACTCCATAGAGCTATTATTTCAAGCTGTCTGCAGACTCAGGAACACATCGCTAATTTATAATTAGTACGTGCTTTCCAGGTTATCTTTATCACCATTAGAGCTCGAAACATTTTTTCCAAAATAAAATACAGGTTGAAGCTCTCTCTTCTGGCTCCCTCAGAACCTGACCGGTACCGGACAACAGAATTTGCCAGACCATGGGAGGTCATATTGTCTGGCATATTACAGAACTTCCACTGTTTAGTGGGCTTTAAGAAGATATTTAGGGGTAAACTACAGCTAAAAACAGCACAGAACACTAAAAGCCAGGACCGGTGACCGGAAACTAACTTTATGGGACCACAGAAAACTTGGCCACATTCATGATAAGCTGTTGTCCAGCTAACTAAAATCATGCTGGATTACAGATTGTGCTGGATGAGAGAGTTCTGGGTTACAGAGGTTCATCCTGTAATAAAATCTGAAGCACTTTTCTGCAAAAAGAAATGGAAAAGGAGTGGATTCCCCATTACATTCTGTGGCTTCCTTGGCTAAACCTGCCTTAAGAAAAACAGTGAACTTGATGTCCTCAAACAGCCAGTCTGACACCTTTCTTGAGTACTTAATTCACACAACTGTCTTTTTTAAAATAAAAAAAGAGAATAAATGTTTCAAAAGCAGAACTCATTCAGTGTACCACCCAGACTATGACTTTAGGGATCTGTTTTTCTCCATATAATCTTATGATATCTAAAATTATAAAACAGTGAAGTGTCAAGAGCAGACTGAATTCAAAATTCTGGACTTGTTAAGTAAAAAATAACATCTTTTCAAGACATTTTGCTTTAAGCCTGAATTTGTAATATAAGTCTCTATGGCTGTTCTGTGGCTCTTAGACTTAGTTAATTTTTTGCAGACACATTGAAATTGAGGCTTAAGTACTTGAGATATTCTTTGAAGACTTAAATCCATTCAAAAGATGACACATTAATTACTGAACAATCTCTAAAAGAAGTGGCAGTTCCAGTGAAATTTGGTTTCACCCGCTTTTAATCTTAAATTGCAAATTCTGAGTTTTTTATACTGTAGACTGATTTTTGTTGTTATTTTTTGGAAAAAGAGTTAGTATGAAAATAAATTATGGGTTTCTCCTAAAGACAAACTGCAAGGATCTTCTCTGGTAATGATTCATTTTCTTCTGAAGCATTAATCAAGAATCAGATGTCAGGAAAGTGTAGGTCTATCCCATATGAGCATCTGCCTGCATATTTCTACTTCTTAAAGTATTTCTGTGTGAAGGGTCTCCTGGGATAGGAATATAGATCAATGTTATTTTTATTAATGTTTTTTAAAAATCCCTACAGGTCCAGTCTTGCTAACTCTCATGCACAAAAGAAGACCTTTAATGATGTCAAGACCTAATGAGCGACCCAAACCAAAGCCCGTTGCAAATCAATGAAAAAGTTCCTATTGACAGCATAGACTTTGGATCTGGTCCAATATAAGTAAGGGTTTGGAGGATTGGGTTCTATATTGCTGTGAGTGCCTAGAGCTCCCTGAGCAACAGCATTTTAGTGGAAAGAAAACAATATCATAGGGACAAAGTCTATTCACTCAGCTCATGCTAGCAGAATTTGCAGACTATTCTTGACAAAACCAGTTTAGATGGTGGGTTTTTTTTCCCATGAAAAAATTCTGTTATAGATCAAAGCTCGCTGCACAATTAGCTTTTTTAGAAATAACTTATATTTTTATAACTCACTAGCTAGTGAAATATATGTAATTAGAGAAATAACTTTTGTCTGATTACCATTTAATGCTGTGAGCCTTTGAGTTTGATATCTGAATAACAGTTAATACCTATCAAACAATAGTAAATCTAGATCATAGTCATATAAAACGAATTGCTTATTTAACTTTGGTGGGCCTGAGTCTTATCCCATTTACATCAATCTTACAACACTGTAACTCCATTGACTTCAGTGGAATTACTTCTGACTTATACCTGAATAATTAAGAAGAGAATTCAACCCATTGTCTCAATTGTCTGTTAAAATTCCCATGAATGTTAATGTACCACAAACCCAGCAAATTAGTCTTAAATCTTCATCTCAAAATGTATAATTTAGAATGATTTTAAAGCCATCTTATACTAACTTCAAGCTTGAAAGCTTTTGTTTTATGACAGTGACAGTAATAATATCATTACCATTGGTAAGAATCTTTTTGATGTACATCAGTGACTCTACTTTTAATAGTGGAATAAAGTGGGTATTTTGAATAACTTATTAAGCCCAACATTCTCTCTTTCTGGCAGTAACTTATATTCAGAAACTGACCCTTAGAGTCACTTTCTTTGTCACCACTTTCTCAGGTTTTCCACTTCTTATAGGTTCAATTTTGCCTTGAAGGCATAACCCACATTAATGGGAGGTATGAAGCTGTAACTCCTACAGGAAATGTTATTGTGGGATGTAGTTTACTTCTCAACGGCAGCCAAATTATGCACTCAAACAGCCCTTGGAGATGCTGTGCTCCTCTTGGGGTTATAGGATAAGTCCAAGGACTGGAATTCAGCCTGGCCATAATTCAGGCTCCACAAGGGAGGCAGGAGACTAATAACTCTTCTTTGCTCACCACACAGGCTGTGTCTAGACAGTGCAGTAAGCTCAAAAGAAGCTACACAATTTGCACTAAGCAAATTGCATAGCTTATTTTGATAGATTTCAAAATGGGCTATTTCAAAACATCCCTGTACTCCCCATATGATGAGGTGTAGAGGGATGTCAGAATAGTGTGCCTGTTATCTCAAAAACTGCTTCAGGACAACGGGTGTGTTGCATAGACATGGGCAGCTATTCTGGGATACCTGTGTGTCCCAAAATAGCACCCAGCTTCTAGACATAGCCATGCTGTGTATCCTGTGTGAGGCTCTTATACTTTCAGCAGGGAGAAACAGCAACATATTTTCTGTGATATGAACCTTTGAAGTTTCAAACCAATCTCTTTCAGCTGTGCTTCTGTATTATATTAACCCATATTCTAATGAGTGAGTTAACTGCCAGGAAAGCTTGTTGAGATGGTGAATCCTGAGAAAATGTTTTCAGAATGTGAATTTTGAATTGCAGATATTCACCCCAGAAACAGGATTCTAAGATTACTCCAGTGCAGTCTGGCAAGGAAAATATCATGCAGTGTTTCTATCTAATCAAAACTAACCCGCTCAGCTTGAATTTAGCTTATAAAATAATTGTTCACATGTAGTTTGTTATAATCACAGAAGAATCAACAAATGATTTTGAAAAAGTAAGTTTTGAAAATCAAAAAACACAATGATATTTTGCAAACAATAAATAAGACTGAATTTCTCAAATAAAGTATTACCAGTTGTAAGCCCAGTCCTACTCATATTGGTTTTGATAAGAGGGAACCAGGTGTCTTTGAAAACTGGTTTTTCATTTGTATCGCAAACTTTTTTCTTACAGAAGCTCTTGTTACAGATCTTCATTCTCATGTCTGCTTTTCCATATTTTCTCTGGGCCCTAAAGTGTTTTAGAGTGTGGGATCTTTCTCATTCTGCCTACTTTCCTGGAAGAGTATGAGCAAAGTGTTTGTAACAAAGAGAGCTGTTCCAGTAGCACATAAGTCCCATTGCTCTGCATAAGCATTTATCCCTGTTCATAAACTTTGGCCTTTCTGGTGCTCTACATCGCTGTTTCTGCAGCCTATTCCCGCTGCTGTTAAAATGTGGAATGAAAGTGGTGCATTCTTACTTGAGCACTCTGAAATGTTTTGCAACCAAAGAAAAGATTTATCTTTTCATCATATTTGCAAAAAAAAAATCTCATTTTTACCAGAATGTTTTTGTCTCTATTTATTTCAAAGAACAAAACAGTTGTTGCTGAAAAAGCAAAGAGAAGAGTCATTGGTGAGCATTATACAATAACACATTCTCAGATTGCTAATTACACAGTCCATGACACCTCACAATGCTTCTGTGAACCTACTTTTATTACTGAGAAACTTCGGCCTAATCTAGTCTTTACATTAGTGTATCCAACTCCTTTTCCTTTACTGGGATTAGGCAGGTGCTCAGTACTACTGAAATTAAGTTAAACATTTTCAAGAATAAAACAGAAAAGCAGTCCAGTAGCACAGCTTTCTCTCTGTTACTAGTCTACATTTTCAAGAATGTTCATCACATTTTTGGATGTCCACTTAGAGCCAAGATGTCCCTCTTGAAATAAATTGGTGCTGAATCTCCTTGAAAATCAGGCCATAAATGTCTCATGTCATCCTCACCCAAACTTAAGAAAGTGTATTTGAAAATTTGGCCATGGTCTAGTCAGTATATTGCTGCACAATTAATGAGAAACAGTAGGATCCACGGCTGAGATCTCCTTTGCCTATAGCCTACGTTCTATTAGAACATACTGCCTCATAATTTGATATAATTCACACTTGACATTTTTGTTCACCATTTTTCATCAGGCCAAGGCCAACAAAGCCTCCATCACTAGGGCTTCCAGCAATACATGCAGGTCCTGAGGAAAGCCATTTGTTTTTGCAAAGTGAGAATGCACCATTTTCCCCACTTCTGTTACTGCCTCTTCACCCTAGAAATAGCACCATCTCTGCTTTTAGTCTCTCGGGAAGCCAGACTCTCAAGGCTCTTCTTAGCTTGCATCCGCCACATGACAGCCTGCCCTTGTCATCAGATGACAAATCCTTTCAATTCAGGGTGTATAAATATATATAATCCGGTGAAGATTTCGAATCTGTTTAATATTTTAACTCTGGGGTCAGGGCCATCCTTAGGATTTATGGGCAATACTAGGCAGTACTATTATACTGGTGCCCCTATGCCTGATGCCAGCAACACACTAATGAAATATTTTTAAACAAATTTTAAAGCTAAGGCCTTGTAGACTAACACAACAGAGTAAATTCAGAAACTGACAGTATATATCTCAGGTTGGCAAATGTCTGTTGAATGGCTTCATTGCCCCGTGAATGGCTCTTTCACAGGTTCAGTGTTCTGCTAATATATCTGGCAGGCTTTTTCATTTTCAAGTTAACTAGATCTTCTTGGGAGGAAGCAGAACCACAAAACAGAGATAGGAAGAGGCAGGTGAGTGGACATTAAGACCCCAGATTTTCAGGCGCCCTACTCAGCTCTGTGTAAGGACAGCTAGGTCATTGATGAAGATGTTAACACCAGACCCAGAACAGGCATTTGTGGAACTCACTTTAGACCTCCCTCCAGTCTGACATAACTTCATTAATAGTTACTCTTTGTGATTGGTCAGCCAGTAATGTGTCCATTTAACGGTGGTTCCACCAACACCATGTTTCTCCAACTTACATATCAGGATGCCACATGGGCCTGTGCATAAAGCCTCACTGAACTCCTACTTTGTCCACTGCATTCCTGCTTTCTACTCAACCATATCAAGGAAGAAAGTCAAACTCGTGTGGAATGATTTGTTCTTGTTAAATTTATGTCTGGAGTTAGTGATTACCTATTCATCCTTGAAATGAAACATTCACAAATTCAGTTTCCATTGGATCCTCATCTCACTAGCAAAAGTGAGAACACAGAAAACCATGAACACAAACAAATTCAGTGTTTTGTGCATTGCTGTAATAGCTTTCCCACTCTCAATATCAAGCTGACTGGTTCATAGGTACCATCTTTATCGGGAGCCATTCCACCTCAGGCCCTTTCATAGAATCATAGAATCATATGGCTGGAAGGGAGCTCAGGAGGTCTTCTAGTTCAACCTCCTGGTTCAAGCAGGATCAACCCCCACTAAGTCATCCCAGCCTGGACCTTGTCAAGCTGTGACTTAAAAACCTTGAGGGGTGGAGAATCCACCACCTCTCTAGGCAATGCATTCCAATGCTTCACCACCCTCCTGTGAAGTAGTTTTTCCTATTTTTCCTTTCCCCCTTCCACTCCTTCCTGCTAGACTGTACTCCACCTCTTCCTGCACACTTCCCACCCCATCCATTCCCCCAGGCATGCCCTGTCCTCACACCTCCCCTTTTCCCCAGCATTTCCTGCATGCTGCTGAAGGATGGATTCTGGAGGTCAAAAGATGCCAGAGTGAGGGAGCGGAGCTGACTAGGGGGCTGTTGGTGGGTATTAATTTTCCCTGGGTGCTCCAGCCTCAGAGCAGATATAGAGTCAGTGCTTATGGACTGGTCTATAGTTTCCTAGTTCCTCTTTTTCCCTTGTTTTAAATATGGGAACTAAGTTAGTCCTCTCTAGTCTTCTGGGATCTCTCCTGTTATTGAGGAGTTTGTAAATATTATTGCAAGTGGCTCCAAGATTTCTTCAGTTAAATCCTCCAGTATCCTTGGGTGAAGAGCAACCAGTCCCTCTGATCTGAATTCATTCCAATTGGTCTACATCCTTTCACCTTTATCGTCTGTGTTAACTTTGCTCGTCATCTGGTCACAGTTATTTTTGGCGAGACTACTGAAGCATAGTCAACTCCCTGGGAGTTCTCCTGCAAACCTTTTTGGAGTAGCATTAACACGTGATTTGCTCATTGGTTGCAAAAGTCCATGGAGGGATTTTGGTGCATTTGTAGATGCTCAAGGCTTGCTTTGTTAGTATTCCATGGATTAGCATTTGAAATATCATAAATACTTGACTCCAGCAATAATACTAATCATTTGATAATAGGTGTGGTGTGTTCATCCAATTCCTGCACTTCCACAATCGCCATAAAGGATGAGGATGTACACTAGGAGCTTAATAAGTGTAGGAACATCTCAATCAGGAAATTCTCCAGTTTCTGATTGGTTGTAAATGGTGTTAGATGTGAAAGATTCTTTTTCTCTAAAGAAGGAATAAAATGAAGAAAAGAGACACATGCCTCAGGCTGCCACTGTGGTGAATGGGGAAAGTGGAAAAGTCAGGGCTGTGTCTACACTACCTTCTTCCTTCGAAGGGAGGATGGTAAGTGAGGTGTCGGCAGATTATTAATGAAGTGCTGTGCTGCATATGCAGCACTTCATAAAACTAATTCTCCCTCACGGCAACTCCGAAGTGTTAAACTTGGAAGTGCCAGCTTGCGTGTAGCCACAGCTAACCCACCGGTACTTTGAAATGCCTGGGTAACGTCGCCATTTTGCTTAATGCAGCAGAGCATTTGATTAATAATCTCCCGACACCATACTCACCACCCTCCCTTTGAAGTGGGGAGGTAGTATAGACAAGCCCAGGGAGACCTGTGGAAGGAGGTACATTAGGAAGGATGAGAAGACATGTCTCACCACCACAGTGGAGTCCATGGTGTAGACAGCTCTGTTAGGGAAGTTTGATTTTGGCACCTCACCTTTTTGGGGGTGGAGATTTGAGCATTTCTGGACAGCTTCTCTTTAATAGAGAAAGCACAGAAATCAAGATGAATGCCCTAATATTTGTAATGGATGAAGATGTTGATGGCATCCTAACTGCATGATCCAGCATGGCCCAGGAAAGCAAAGAATGTGCCAGTGGGAAAGACATGTTTGATGCCCATTTCATAGACAGAGAGAGTATTGCGCCAAATTTAACAAGAGGTGTCAGGAACAAGGAGAAACACCTAAGAATTCTGTTACTGAAGTTCATAATCTTAATGATGTTGCAAATATGAAACTTTTAAAGAACTAATAAGAGTCAGGACAGTTGGTGGTGTAAGTTTATCAGCACCACTTCCATTGTGAGAAAGTGAGAAAACAAGAAACCATAAAGAAACAGTATGCTGGCAGCAAAAGGAAGACTGAATCAGACAATATTGACACTATAACTGTGAATGGCACAGTCAGATCAAATTTAAGGGAGTGGGAAACCAACCAACCAAAATATGAGGGAAGGTTTGCCACACACCAGGAAATAATATGTGTAATAGGTAGATGACTGTGAGTACACATATATATAATTTAAGTTTTAATATTTTATTATAAAGAATATAAATAGAGTTATTTAAGCATTCCTGGTCTTCAGTATTTACTAGAGAGGATGAGGGAGAGCTTAATAAACAGAGGTACTTCCCAGTCAGTGAGTTCTCTAGTTATGGCTTAAAGAATGTCTCTTTGTCTTTATGGTTTCATGCTACATATGTAATGTGTGACACATGTACTATGTCATTCACCTTTGGGGAACTACATTCAAATCCTTTTCAGATTACAAGTAAAAAAATCAGCAGTCTTGCCTTGTTAGAATTAGAATCAGAGAACCACCAGAGATTTAGACTGGAATATTATGGACATTTGAGGTTTGTGGGATTTTCAGAGTTCTGAGCCCAACCCTCCATGTGCTAACAGAATTATGCCTTCCCATGCAACACCTGCAAAATTTGTTTACATTATTTTGGATCTGAGTAGTTGCTGCCAACCTCAGCAATGTTTTACTAGTTTGGTTATTTTGAGAGGCCAGCCTTGACAACAGGCAATTTTGGGGGCTACAAATTACTTTCTTGGGATGAAATATGGGTGCTTTTACTTAAAGCCTTGCTCTGGCACTGCCCCTATCTCTTTGCTACCACCTGTTGGTCTCTCAAAAGAGCAGCCACCAAGACACATGTGCAGCAGGCTCAAACCTGCCTCCCTCAGCCAGCAGAAACCACTCAGGAATGAACACAGATGCTGGAACTCAGGGTGCTGGGGGGAGGGAGGGGGACTGCTGCACTCTGTGGCTTGAGGTGGTTTGCATCATATACAGGGTTTACAGTTTGGTTCAATGGCTCTCAGCACTTCCACTATAAAAAACTGTTCCAGCACCTCAGTGGGGGAACAGAGGCCCATTGGCCTCAGCAAAGTGTGGTTTCAGTATGCATCCAGTCAGGCGAGGAGGCAGCCAAATGCAAAGGCGAGAACAGGGATAAATACAGCAGTGGCCTACACACAAGTAATAATTACATGCAAAAAATAGCACTAAAATGTTGCTGAATGGCAGTTTGCTTCTAAATTTTTGCCATTTAAGAAGGCTGGCAGCACTGTGCAGCAGCTGTTGCTTGTATGTGGGCCAGGTATCATATGCTGAAGGCAACTGCTCTCTGCAGACAGCCTGGTGTGGTCCTGCCCACACTTCACCCCCAGACCCTAGTCCTGCAGTTCCTCAGCACTCTGCCATGGCCCAGGCTGGCTAGGGCTGGCACTGTTTGGCCTGCCTCCTGCAGGAAGTTGAGGCAGCTGGCTCTGGGGCACTTGACTGCCTGGTGCACCAGGAGTGGGGGGTGCTGGACCCACACCACCTAGTTAACCAGGACTGGGAGGGTACTGCAGCTGTGCTACTTGACTGCCCAGTGCTGAGCTAGAGATAGGGGTGTGATTGGGGTGCTCTGGGATCCTGTGTGGAATAGGGTAATAGGGGCAGGGGAGGAGGCATTGGGTACAAGGGGCAGGGCCAGTGGCTACCTTCCCTCGATGACCAGGTCACAAGCCTCCCATGTTCTGAAGTCCTTTAGATTGTGGACTACATTCTATTTTTGTGTGCTTTGTCCAGTTAATGTAATTCCCTCACTTTATAAGTAACGAACTTTTAAAAGAGACTTTTAAAAATGAACATTTGGATTTACATGTGCTGGGACTTATTCATTCCCTGATTGCAGGAAGTCCACTCTTCCGGGAGCTCTAAGCAAAGCATTGCTGCCTCAATGGTGGGCATTTCTAGCTAGGGAGAAAGCATGGACAGGGTGCCCAGGAAATGGCTAATTCACATAACCATGCCCTTGGCTGCTGGCATGCTGGGCAGCACACATAGGTGCTGGAGACTAGCACAGTGGGCATTACACCATGGTACTAGCTACTGGCATGCTAACAACTCTGGGCTGCTGGACAATGAACAGCATGCTGGGATGGTAACTGAAGGCACAGTAATATTTTTCTAAACAGGTACAATTAATTTGAAAAGCGGCATGTGTGTCTGTATGGCCAAACGCTAAGGTATAATAAATACCAGTGTGCCATTGATTAGTTTGCTTTTAGGAAAAAAGAGATTTCAGTTTAATTAAAAAATTTATCAGGCTTTGGCTCATCGACACATGCAGTTTATGGAGTGCAACAAGAATGTCACACTGGTAGCACCAGGAATTAAAGACATAGGGCATGGGAGCAGGGGGAAAAAAAGGGAATATATTATTCATGGAGGAGCGAATGTAGTCAGCCATTCTCAACTTAAAACCATGCATTTGCTGTAGATCTCTGGAAGCAAATGCAAGGAGAGAGAAGTCTCTCTGCAGAGATAGAAAACCTCAGAAGCAACTCAGTGGAGCCTCTCTGCCAAGCATCAGAGGGGTAGTTGTGTTAGTCTGTATCTGCAGAAACAACAAGAAGTCCTGTGGCACCTCAAAGACTAACATATATTGGAGCATAAGCTTTTGTGGGCAAAGACCCGCTTTGTCAGATGCATTTAGTAGGTCTTTGCCCACAAAAGCTTATGCTCCAATATATGTTAGTCTATAAGGTGCCACAGGACTTCTTGTTGTCTCGTCTAAGATTACTTCAGTTTAAAAGCTAAACTAGTGCCACAGTCCTGACTTGGCTCCACTCCAGGTGGAAAAATTAGCATAACTGGGTGGTGCAAATTCTCCCATTCCACATACTCTTCCACTCCCCGATACTCCTCTGTTGCAATTGTCTCCAGCAGAGCTTTGCACCATTCCACATCGGAGAGTGCCTTGCTCAGTACATCTCCATACCACAGAACTGCACTGGTTCCTATCCCAGGAGGCCCTCAGCATCCATAGAGATACAGGCAAGGATTTCCCTATTGTTCATTCAGTCACATTCTGCCACAAGATAATTAGGCTTCCTCTCTTTAGCCGTGTCTACATGTGCACGCTACTTCGAAGTAGCGGCACTAACTTCGAAATAGCGCCTGTCACGGCTACACGCGCCAGGCGCTATTTCAAAGTTAACTTCGACGTTAGGCGGCGAGACGTCGAAGTCGCTAACCCCATGAGGGGATAGGAATAGCGCCCTACTTCGACGTTCAACGTCGAAGTAGGGACCGTGTATTCGTTGCGCGTCCCGCAACTTCGAAATAGCGGGGTCCGCCATGGCGACCATCAGCTGAGGGGTTGAGAGACGCTCTCTCTCCAGCCCCTGCGGGGCTCTATGGTCACCGTGGGCAGCAGCCCTTAGCCCAGGGCTTCTGGCTGCTGCTGCGGCAGCTGGGGATCCATGCTGCAGGCACAGGGTCTGCAACCAGTTGTCAGCTCTGTGTATTTTGTATTGTTTAATGCAACTGTGTCTGGGAGGGGCCCTTTAAGGGAGCGGCTTGCTGTTGAGTCTGCCCTGTGACCCTGTCTGCAGCTGTTCCTGGCACCCTTATTTCGATGTGTGCTACTTTGGCATGTAGACGTTCCCTCGCAGCGCCTATTTCGATGTGGTGCCGCGCAACGTCGAAGTTGAACATCGACGTTGCCAGCCCTGGAGGACGTGTAGACGTTATTCATCGAAATAGCCTATTTCGATGTTGCTACATTGAAATAAGCTATTTTGATGTAGGCTTCACGAGTAGACGTAGCCTTTATTGCCCCCTAAACAACATTGTTTTAAGTGTCCTGTTTCTCCTGGTTTTCCCTCTATTTACACAAATGTAGCTATCATATAACATCTTAACATTTAATATATAATACTTTAAAATCAATTTCTGTACTGAATTTGCCACCCAGTTTCTAGACGTTCAGCATGTAAACATGGAATTAATTCAGTTTTAATCTCACTTAATGATCCTGAAATTTTCATAAGGAAGAAAATTTCCATCAACTTTACTGAGAGCATGGTCCAGTGCTGTGCACTTTTGAAAATCACACTTGGTGATTCTTGGCAGTCAAGAAGAGTAAGTACCTGACTGATTCCAGAGTGACCTAGTGTGTCTCCTCTAATGCATTTGGTGGTACAGTTGGCCAAGTTACTTCTACATACGCAACACTGAACAGGCAGAGGATGCATAAGAAAAGAGAATATGAACTGAGAGAAAGGAGTGAAAGACATGGATGGCAGTGAAAGGAGGGGTAATGGAGTGACATAGTGGTGGAAGAGAGAAGGAAACAATTGTATAGTACAAGTAGTTAAGAGACAGTAAGGACGGAAAAACATAAAATAAATGTATTGGGAAGAAGGGTTCAGAAGAAAGATAGAATCAGTAGAGGAGACCAAACAAGAGAAAAGACAACAAGATGGCATAAGGGAGAGTGTAGGAGAAGGATCAGAGAGATATCGTGGTGATAGAACATAGAATCATAGAATAGTAGGACTGGAAGGGACCTTGAGAGGCTATTGAGTCCAGCCCCCTACCCCCACGGCAGGACCAAGCACTTTCTAGACCATCCCTGAAAGCCATCTATCTAACCTCTTCTTAAATATCTCCAGAGATGGAGATTCTACCACCTCCCTTGGCAATTCATTCCAGCGTTTGATCACCCTGACAGTTAGGAACTTTTTCCTAATGTCCAGCCTGAACCTCCCCTGCTGCAATTTCAGTCCATTGCCTCTTGTTCTATCCTCAGAGGCAAGGAAGAACAAGTTCCCTCCCTCTGCCTTATGACACCTTTTTACATACCTGAAAACTGCTATCATGTCCCCCCTCAATCTTCTCTTTTCCAAACTAAATAAGCCCAATTCTCTCAGCCTTCCTTCATAGGTCATGTTCTCTAGACCTTTGATCATTCTCGTTGCTCTCCTCTGGACCCTCTCCAATTTCTCCACTTCCTTCTTGAACTGCAGTGCCCAGAACTGGACACAATACTCCAGCTGAGGCCTAACCAGCGCAGAGTAGAGCGGGAGAATGACTTCTCGTGTTTTGTTCACAACACACCTGTTTATGCATCCTAGAATCATGTTTGCTTTTTTTGCAACAGCATCACACTGTTGACTCACATTTAACTTGTGGTCCACTATAACCCCTAGATCCCTTTCTGCTGTACTCATTCCTAGGCAGTCCTTTCCCATTCTGTATGTGTGACACTGATTGTTCCTTCCTAAGTGGAGCACTTTGCATTTGTCCTTAGAAGAGAAGGTGATAGAGGACTAGGGACAAAACAAGAGGAAAGAGGAAAGGCCACAGAAGAGAAATAAAAAGTCAGAAACATCAGTGGAGGGAAAGAAGAGTAGAGATGAGAGGAGAAATAAAACAGCCGTGGAAAGGAGCCAAGTAGAGGTAGAGATGGGGAGGGGAAAAGGAGAGAAAAATTCATGCATGTCAATAACAGGATGTTCTATTTTTAGAAAACTGATTGAGAGAGTTTTGCCTGGGTTAAAAACAGAAGGATTGACACTATCTGAATCAGAAAGTGCTTGGGAAGCACAATTCTACTTAGCAATAGTGAGACAACTGAAAACAAATTAAAATAGCAAGAGAAAAGGGAAGAGGAAAGGAAAAGAGTCTGTGTATTTATTGGGCTTTACCACAGACAGGTGCTCTTCTTCCTCTTCTTCTTCTTCTTCAGTGATCTCCTTAGAAAGACCCCCAGCCCTGTCCTTCACAACACAGGATTAGATGGATTGACAACCTATAGGAGCACTTCTCACTGATAGGCGATATCATAAATAGCTAGTTCAGTAATGACTAAACAATGTTACCTGCCACTGATGGTTCAGACATGTAATTAATTTGTGGTTTCAGTCTAGTTCCAGCTGAATGGATATCCACATAAAATTAACCAGCATCACAGCTGTTATTGACAGACTTGTTGACAGTCTCAGCAAAAAGGAGAAGGAGCAATAGCACAAAAAGTGAATTGTATTCTCATTCCTGAAACAATGTCTTGAGGGCTACATCTACACGTGCACGCTACATCGAAATAGCTTATTTCGATGTAGCGACATCGAAATAGTCTATTTCGATGAATAACGTCTACACGTCCTCCAGGGCTGGCAACGTCGACGTTCAACTTCAACATTGGGCAGCACCACATCAAAATAGACGCTGCGAGGGAACGTCTACACGCCAAAGTAGCACACATTGAAATAAAGGTGCCAGGAACAGCTGCAGACAAGGTCACAGGGCAGACTCAACAGCAAGCTGCTCCCTGAAAGGGCCCCTCCCAGACACAGTTGCACTAAACAACACAAGATCCACAGAGCCGACAACTGGTTGCAGACCCTGTGCATGCAGCATGGATCCCCAGCTGCAGCAGCAGCAGCCAGAAGCCCTGGGCTAAGGGCTGCTGCCCACGGTGACCATAGAGCGCCGCAGGGGCTGGAGAGAGAGCGTCTCTCAACCCCTCAGCTGATGGCCGCCATGGAGGACCCCGCTATTTCGATGTTGCAGGACGCGGATCGTCTACACGTGCCCTACTTCGACGTTCAACTTCGAAGTAGGGCGCTATTCCCATCCCCTCTTGGGGTTAGCGACTTCGACGTCTCGCCGCCTAACGTCGATTTCAACTTCAAAATAGCGCCCAACACGTGTAGCCGTGACGGGCGCTATTTCGAAGTTGACGCCGCTACTTCGAAGTAGCGTGCACATGTAGACACAGCCTAGGTCTGATAGTTTTTCCTGGAAGGGTAGTGACAAGAAACTTGTTCTGCTGTCACCTATAGTTTACCTGTTCTAAAGTTACCTGTGTTGAAAACTGTGTTAAAATCTGATGAAGTGGGTCTTTGCCCACAAAAGCTTTTGTTCCAAAATATGTTGGTCTATAAGGTGCTACAGGACTTCTTGTTGTTTTTGAAGCTACAGACTAACTTCTCTACCCCTCTGATACTTGTGTTAAAATTGTAAATTGTCATTTTAAATTTCATGGGATTTTCCCAGTCTTGCTTTCAGGCCATGGGGGTTCTAGAGGGAAATCAGTCAGCAAACAGCTAGCCTCATGATAAAATGGACTGAGCTGTGTCTCTGTATTTTAGGAAGCAATCTGCTCGCTAGCTTACTCTCTCTCTCTCACTCTCTCTTGAGGTTGCCTTTTATTATCATTCTGAATTGTAATAAATGAAATAGAATTTGAATGCAACCTTTCAGTGAAAGTACTTTTGTTTCCGTTTATTGCTGTTAGTGTATGCCATGAAATATAACATAGAGGAATTCTGGTAAGATGCTGTAAGTCAACCGCCTTCCAGAAGGACTACAATTCTCTCTCTCTCTCTCACACACACACACACTCTCTTGCTCTCTCTCTCTCTCTCTCTCTCTCATTCCACTTCTTAATTTCTTCTTCTTCTTTTTCCTTTCTCACTTATGCATTCCATTCAATGATCTGAAGAGAAAGTGTCATTAGGACTTTGTTCCTGGATCTGACAATGATTATCTAAGAAGTCTTTAAATGACTGACTAGATAAAGCTATATTTTGTGAATGAGGCTACCTGATGTACCCCAAGTTTGAACTGGAAAACCTGGTTCTAGTTCCAGTTTTTCTTCAGACTTTCTTCTTATCTGCAAAATGCAAGTAATACTTCCCTTCTTCATAGCAGCACTGCAAGACTGAATCCATTGATTTTAATGAACCAGTGTGCAATCTTTAGATGAAAGATACTATGGAAGTGCAAAGTGTTATTAATAATAGACATAAATGTCTTCTCTACGATGTACCAACCTGTGTATTCCACTCTTTGTGACTAATCAAACTAAGACATCTACTCGAGAACTAGTGGGAAACAAAAATGCTACATTATATTATAAAGAAGTTCCAAAGAATTTGATCAAAAATAATATTTTTCTATACCCTTTTTGAACTGGCCTATAGCATTTAACAGCAAACTATGGAAATAGTGTCATTTTCTATTAAATTCTATGGTTTTGGAATGTGGAGGGCTCTAAAGGCCCTATTACATTTCTGTACAACTGAGTAACTTAACTGCTGGTAAATTCTATATGGACTTATGGACTTTTCCATAAGGGTCACTATTTATACCTGACCTAACTCTCTAAGCATAAATTTACTGCTTAAATAGTCATTTTGGTGTACTTACACACATATAATTAGTATAGTTATTTCTGCTAGTGCAGAAGACTCCAATGATGATTGGCTCCCCATTGGGTGGAGTAATGCACAAAAACAGGTAAAGAAACAATCCCTGCTCTGGACAACAGATCACAAATGAGTCCATATATTAGTAGCAGGCTATGAATATTTTTTTTCATTGGGATAGCTGTACATGACTGGTTCAAGTTCAGCCCCATTTGGTATTGAGTAAAAATGACTACTATTTGCTGGCTCAGGGGTGGTTTGTGTGAAATGAATTAATGGTCTAATTTCATTTCCAAGGAATTAAGGTTCCTCAACATGTAACTCATAATCACAATTGGCAAGGAGCTTCCTCTTTGTTAGCAGCTGTTATTATTTATTGATTTGTTCAACACCCAGGTTGCTATGATGGGACAAAGGGCCTTACAGTCTAGCTAGAGAAAGATAAACAATATACAAATCCATCACAAGAAGGTTAGAAAAGCAGAGTGTTTGAGGTGCAAGTTCAGGAGGAAAAAAGTTAGATAACTTGACTCAATGTGAGGTAAAATCACAAGGGAGTTTGTAATTTTCACCCCAGTGAAGATGATGGGGGAGCTTTGGACTTATCTTCGCCTACTAACTTACAAGGAAAATGCAACGCAACATGGGTTAAGAATACATTTTTTTTCTTTTAGTGAAGACAAGGACTTAGTGCAGTAAACCTCAGTTTGAGGCCCAGGAGTCATATGTGGCTGCTTAATGGAGCTCTTACAGCACTTTGCAGCACATGCTTTTAAACCACTGTGGGAGTGTCTATACTAGCACCCTACTTCGAAGGGAGCCTGGTAAGTATGGTGTCGGGAGATTATCAGTGAAGTGCTGCGCTGCATATGCAGCACTTAATTAAGCTAATTCTCCCCCATGGCAACTTCAAAGCGTTAAACTTTGAAGTGCTGCCTTGCATGTAGCTGCCACTAACCCACTGGTACTTCGAAGTGCCTGGGCAACTTCAAAGTCCCTTTACTCCTCAAAATTTTGAGGAGTAAATGGACTTCAAAGTTCCCCAGGCACTTCGAAGTACCAGTGGGTTAGCCACAGCTATACGCAAGGTGGTACTTGGAAGTTTAACACTTCGAAGTTGCTGCGGGGGAGAATTAGCTTAATGAAGTGTTGTAAATGCACTGCAGCACTTCATTAATAATCTCCTAACACCCTACCTACCATGCTCCCTTTAAAGTAGGGAGCTAGTGTAATCACAGCCTGTGTGAGTTAATTATTAACCAATCAGGATGCTTTTACCATGTTATTAACCATTTGGCTCTGAAACACTGAGGCCTGACTATCACTGTTTAGCGTTAGTGCTAAGCATTATCATGCCTTCTCAGCAAAGAACTTAAATATGTTCTTAACTTTAGGCATGTGAATCCAGTGGGAGTATCGTTAGCATCAGTGCAGTGGTGAATCTGTGCCTATTTCAGGCTATGTCTAGACTAGAGGGATTTGTTGGAAAAATGGCCATTTCCTCGACAAAGCCCACAGAGCGTACAAATTCCCAAGGGTGTTCTGTTAACAGTCAGTCAAAAGAGCATGGCACTTTTGTTGACAGCTGTATCCCGGTTGCAGTGAGGAAGAATGCCTCTGTCAACAGAGATATGCCAACAAAAGCCGGTCTGTATGTTCCGAGGGGACTTCTGTTGACAGAAAGGGCTTCCTGGATACCAGGCAACCCTGTCTACTATGCTTTGGTTGGCAGTTTTGCCAACAGAGTGGCTGGGGAGTCCGGCTGCTCTCTATCAACAAACCAGATTCCTCTTTCGATCTGCCCTGTGGTCTGGCCACTATCTGTAGACAGAAGTTTTGTCAGAAGATAACTTCTGACAAAAACTTCTGTTGACAAATCCCTCTTGTTTAGACGTAGCCTCAGTAATTCTGCGATTATGGTTTGTTTGGTTTTTTTAAACAGATGTAGCTTTTCAGTTACCTAGTGGTATCTCTGCTGTTTGGAGAGTCTCTTGGCACTGAGAGCAGGAAAACTAATGATTTGACTGGGACAGCGATGGAACCCAATGACTTACTGAAGCCAAACTGAATCTCACTCCTAAGAGCCTTGAAGTTTGAGGTTAAGTAGTATGCACTGAGGAAGCTGGCCCAAACAGCACCTCTTCTCTGGATAAACTGAACATTAATCCAGACCTTATCATGGATCATAAAATCCCTGAAAGCAAAAATTGAAAAATGTGTATATCATGCTGCAAGTTAGCAATTTAGTGCATATTTTAGTGATATGTTCCATTGGCTAAAAGTGGTGTTTCTAGTTTGGACAATCTGCTTTAAAAGAAGGACTCTTCCAAATCTGAACAAAAGAATGAGGCAGAAAACTACTACGGTCTCCTTCTGTTTTGTTTAGGGAAAAACTCTTTACACACACTGTAAGATACTAGCTGGATAAACACTTGTTAAGAAAAATATCCATGAAGCTTAGAGAAAAACCTTGTGCATTCATGGTAGCATTATTTTATTGTTATTTTTAGTCAATTAATCTGGCAGTAGTCATCTTTTGTATTTTTACTTATTATTTTGCTTGAGTCTTTTGAGTCCAAAACGAATATAGAGTCCTGCTGTCCCAGCTTATTTGTATGCCTCACTGTTACTGGAAGCAGTTTCCTATAGTAAATCTAGTGATTATGAGATTAAGGTGGTCTAAATAGAGACTTGCCCAAGGTCACTCAGACCCAGTGACTGAGCCTACATTAGAACCCAGATTTCTTGAGCAACTTTTGTAATTGTAAAGAATGATGTATTTGGAAATAAAATATTTAAAGGAGCTTATAATTTATCATATTACTTGGTAATTTTAGGTTTTTTACTTAATGTGACCATTATCAAAAACAATTACACATTCCAGAGAGTGTGTGTGTGAAATATCTCTGTCTATTATGAGACATGGTGAGAACATTGAGTGTGTGTGAATATTGAGTAAGGAACTTGAATCCTGTGTAAGTTACTCACTTATGGACAAATTCTCACCTACATCTCAGCATTCCCAGTAAATTTAGTGGGGATACATAGGTGTAGCCTTGAGCAGAATTTGGACTTCTATTGCCTACAAAATAACAAGCATAAGGTGAGATAGGTCTGCATATCATGCCTACAGATCATCATTTGATATATTATTTGTACCACAGTATTTTTATAGGCATCAGCCCACGTGAGAATCACTGCATGCCACATGTTTGTACAAACACACAGGAAAGAACAGTGCTGCTACAATATGTTTCAAATACATAGTCCCTTTCCATTCAAAATTCTGATGTGGAACCAGTTATTATGCTACATCCACTACTTCCCCAAGTTTAAGAAACACCTGTTAGCATTTGCAGCCTCAAACACACCAAGGCTATGTCTACACGTGAAGCCTACATCGAATAGGCTATTTTGATGAGTAACGTCTACACGTCCTCCAGGGCTGGCAACGTCGATGTTCAACTTCGACGTTGCGCGGCACCACATCGAAATAGGCGCTGCGAGGGAACGTCTACATGCCAAAGTAGCACACATCGAAATAAGGGTGCCAGGCACAGCTGCAGACAGGGTCACAGGGTGGACTCAACAGCAAGCCGCTCCCTTAAAGGGCCCCTCCCAGACACAGTTGCACTAAACAACACAAAATACACAGAGCTGACAACTGGTTGCAGACCCTGTGCCTGCAGCATGGATCCCCAGCTGCTGCAGCAGCAGCCAGAAGCCCTGGGCTAAGGGCTGCTGCCCACGGTGACCATAGAGCCCCTCAGGGGCTGGAGAGAGAGCGTCTCTCAACCCCTCAGCTGATGGTCGCCATGGCGGACCCCGCTATTTCGAAGTTGCGGGACGCACAACGACTACACGGTCCCTACTTCGACGTTGAACATCGAAGTAGGGCGCTATTGCTATCCCCTCATGGGGTTAGCGACTTCGACGTCTCGCCGCCTAACGTCGAAGTTAACTTCGAAATAGCGCCCGGCGCGTGTAGCCGTGACGGGCGCTATTTCGAAGTTAGTGCCGCTACTTCGAAGTAGCGTGCACGTGTAGACACGGCTCAAGAGAGGTATGCCTGGGTATAGAAAATGACACTTCCTACCTACCTTTCTTCCTTCCCATTCCTACATATGCACAAGTCCACGGAAGAGCTAGGTAGCCTGTGTTGCAGGAAACACAAGTGATACTTTTTACATGAGCATTATACATCAGTCTGCTTACTGTAAAGTTATAGGATGGAATTGAAAATGTGTACAGTGATGATCTAACTGAGATCCTATTGACATAAGTAGAAGCAGAGTTAGGCCAATTGTGAGCCAATACATTTTCTCCTGTTTTTTGCAGACAGTGTATAGTGTATATCACCACTTTCTGATACATAGTACTGCCTTGCTTGTCACCTCAAAGTTGTTCTGGTTCTAAACAATCTAACCTGGGTGAAAAAAATCTTTGATATTCCACATATAGAACCCTTATTTATAAGCTCTTTCCTGTGAAGCAAATAGAAAGAAGTGAAGGTATGATTTATAACTGTTTTAGTGATTTTGGTTTTGGTTCCTGTGTAAATTGGTCCTTAAACTCCATCAGAAAGGAAATCTTTCTGCTGGTCACTTATTTTATTCTGAGTTTTATCATCCCTTGTTGCTTGCCTCTCTTTGATCACTATCACTGTAAGAAAACACCTTGCCAGGTGCAGAGTGTACCCCAACAACAGTTAACACAAGCTCTAATTTAATTTGCTTCTTGTAGATTGCACCAACTACCTTTGAACCTTCAGTCCTCTGAAGCTCCACAATAGTAGGAGGTGATTTTGAGTGCCACAGAAATTTAATTTAAGCCTTATGGGGCATAGTTCTTCATCACTGAAGTTCATTGTTATTTTAATTTCTGAGTTTATGTATGTTTCAGGTTTCTTAAGAAACCTTTGTGAGATAAGGGCTCATCTGTGTAAGAGTTTAGGACTCTGTTCAGGAAAGCACTTAAGCTTGTATTTAGCTGGGGAGATCAGACAAACATGTTGAGACAGATAATATTTCAACAGTTTTCTAAATAGTGATGCTTATCTGGACTGAATTCTTAAAGAACAGTTAGAAGTCCACAAATGTACAAACCTGGTGTGTGTCCTGGAAATGTATAGTATTTGATTGTATTATATAAAGTAGTTTTGCTTCTCTTCTTATAATTAATTAGATTTCTTGCAGTAGTTAGTATGTCTTATCTCTTATGAGATCAAGTTCAAGTTCCCATACACACTGATTATTTTAATTAAGCATTCTAATTTAATTTATTCTGTAAGGTGCATGCCTGTCCTCTGTGTCTTTTTCTTTATTCATTCATATGCTGTACAATAATTAGAAGTTCTACAGAATATAAACATTAATGGCTGTTTTGTGGTTTGCTTGTTAGTTAAGTTGCAAATTTGACCACAAGAGGGCAGTATT
The DNA here is from genome assembly GCF_033958435.1 of Carettochelys insculpta. Classification (NCBI taxonomy): domain Eukaryota; kingdom Metazoa; phylum Chordata; order Testudines; family Carettochelyidae; genus Carettochelys; species Carettochelys insculpta. The sequence goes on along the minus strand of NC_134139.1, from coordinate 173,128,996 downwards.
CCTTGTTGCCTCTGCCTGCATTTCTGGCCTTTTTCAGAGGCATTTCCTCTAGTAAAAAGAGACCAAGTTGTATGAGACTCCATGCAGCAGGTTACGAGCGTCAGCCATACATGGTAGCAGGATGTCCAACATGTAAAGTTATCCTTATTTTAGTAAATGGAAGTACAGCATAGGCCTGCCCTGTTTCAGTATTCAGTAGCTGTGGTGAGGTGACATCTGGCTGCGGCTAATTACTGTGGAAATCCCTCCCTCATCTACTAATGCCAGCATTGGCCAGATGCTGTCTGAGTGGCGATGTGGCCTGGAAGCCAAGTAAAGAGAGCTTTTTGCACCCACTGCTTTGGGCTTAAGCTCTGAGGAAACAGAGCCAAAGGAGCCCATGGGGCCTCCCTGTTTGGCACCTTTGGAAATGACATTCCAAGCAGCGAGTGTTTGGCTGTACAGTTACCAGATGGGTTTTATTTCTTCCAAGCAGTTTCATTTTTGGCTTTTAATTTATTGTAGGTGTCCTACACCTGGCTGCGACGGCTCTGGGCACATTACTGGGAATTATGCTTCACATCGAAGGTACGTAAGGAGACATATTGGTCTTTATAAAACATGAATGTTTCAAGTATATATATTGGTTGGGGAGGGCATTATATTACTTCATGGGAAGGAGAGCTAGAGTTGGGGGAGAATCTGGCACCTGTGCCTATTAAACTGTTATAATTTGGGTCAGGCTGAGGACAACTTGGCATTTACTGGTCAAAGTAATAACATCTTCCCATTCTTGGAAGAGGAGACACTACATTAGTATAGTAACTAATGAATGGTATATGCTGTGTAGTTAATGCGACCTTCAATATGTGTGTGAAACACTGTAAGGTAAGAAGAGCTGCTTTATGTTTAATAACAGGATCGTACCCTACAATGTCTGACTTAGAGTTAGTAGTATTACAAAGTCCTGCTCTTATTAAAGTAAAAGCTGTTGGGCCAGGCTATCTGCTCATGTAGATACAAGCCTGCAGGAACTCTGTTGAAGCCAGTAAGGAAACAGCAGCGTATAATAGGTGTAAGTGAGAAAGGTAGTTTAAAACCAAAGCATCAATGAAACTGGCATGAAGAAATCTGCCACGTGGTTGGCTTCAAGACCAATGGCAACTAAATCACAATAGAGATTGAATTCCCTTTAAAGAACCATTTAATTAAAGAAAAATAAAGATCACCTTAACAAAGACCAGGTGTAAAAATGTTAAACTGCCTCAGTAATTTAGGAGCCTATATCACATTAGCAAAAGTGACTGAAGGTTGGATATTTAAAGCTATGCGGGCATCTAATGATGCAGATAAGTGCCTTTGTAGAATTTTAAAGTTTAGCTGCTTTTGAAAATTCTGCTAAGGACCTAACTCCATTTTTAGGCATTTCAGTATGTTTAAAATCTGGCTTTGGGCATTTAGGAGTCTAAAGCTCATTGAATAAGACAGACCTGACTCATGCATCTGATGAAGTGGGTCTTTGCCCATGATAGCTTATGCTCCAAAATATCTGTTAGTCTATAAAGTGCCACAGGACTTCTTGTTGTTCTCTCCGATTTACATTGGTATAGCTATCTTTTTAAGGCATGTGAAAAATCAACAGCCCTGAGAAAAGTGGTTATACTGACCTAGCCCCCTGAGGGAGATAGAACTATTCTGTTGACCTAGCTTCCACCTCTTGGAATGAGGTGGGTTACCTAAACCAGTGGTAGAATCCTGCCTATTTGCATAGGGAGTGACTGCAGTGCTACAGCCACTGATGTATTTTACATGTGCACGAGTTCTTTGATTGCGATGCTGTAAGTCACTTTTGAAGGTTGCAGTTAGGCACCTGTGTCACTTAGGTGCTTAAAAATGTACTCTGTCAGTTGCATTTTCATTTTAAATGAAAAAAATCAATGTAAGTGTTTAGTGGCAATTTATAAGGATAATGAACAGCAGGGTGGAAGATTCTAATTCTGCTGTGTAAGAGAGTTGCACAAAACGTTTTTTCTAATGTTCACTTAGCCTGGATCACCTCAATTGAAGGCAGGGGAATGAAGATTAGTACAATACGGATACAAAAGGAGCATAAATCATATAGAACTAAATAACAGCAAGGGCACATCACGGTTGGCATTGTTCTAATGTACACACAACATTAAACACAAAAGATCTCTTAAATGCAGATTGCTATGAAGACTGGCATTAAGATGCTCTGCCAGATCAGTGCCCCCAAACTTCTTGAATCTGTTAATGCAATGTTGAGGATTTTTTTACAACTGGGGGAGCAGAATAGCTCAGTGGTTTGGGCATTAGCCTACTAAATTCAGAGTTGTGAGCTCGGTCCGTGAGGGGGCTGCTTAGGGATCTGGGCCAAATAGGCTGTTTAAAAAAAAAAACAACAACAGAAACACATTAGGGATGGTGATAAGTCCTGCTGTAGACTCAATGACCTCTCAAGGTCCCTTTCAGTTCTATGAGATAGGTACACGACAGATCCATTATGTTTTGGCCAGTCTCTGAAGACATCAAGCAGCCACACCACCACCTGCTGTGGGCCCCAGGGCAAAGTGAGACAGACCCCCCTAAAGGAGTGGGGCTAAGGGCAGAAGGGTTGGGGCTTAGGGTAGTTTATCCTGGGCCTTCCCCATTCTCTCTCAGATCTGCAAAGCAGCAGCACAGCACTCCCCAGCATTTCAAAGGGGCTTGGAGCTTCAGGCCTCAAGAAAACTGTCCCTTAACTCATCTTTCCCCCCACATCAGCAGGCCTGACATTGTCAGTTTGAGAAAAAAGGAAGGGATTAATAACATCGAATGAAATTCAGAGGACTATGAAGAGTTTGTGGAGGGAGAAATATATCTCCACCCACAGAAAAGGCTCAAGACCATTCTGCCTCAACTCTGTGACTTAATCCAGCCCTGTAAAGAAGGACTATGACCCCTGTGTTAATACTGTTCAAGTGCTTGTAGCCACCAGTATGAATAAATTTGAATCTATTAGCCATATGTCATCACCAGCCTCCTTTCCACAGTGAGCTATTGGAAGCTCATGAGTAGCACAAGTCTGTGATGTACAGAGCATGTTCATTGGTGCATTCATTTAGAGGGATTTAGGATCCACAGAGCTCAAGGTGCTAATATAACCCAATCAGTGTCCAGCATTAATTTGTTTCAGACAAGATTCAGGGTTTGGTACAGAGCAGTTGTTCTTCACCTTTTAAGGGGTCTGATTTGTCTTGCATACCCCCAAGTTTCACCTTGCTTAAAAACCTGTTCAGTGAAAACAGTTAAAAATCCTGTAATCCTATAACTCACAATACAGAAGAGAAGAGAAAACATTTAAGGTGTCTGAAGTGAAAAGTATTGTATAAGGTTTTCATTTTAATAACATCCTTGTTCTCTTTTTCTTTAGCTGGAAAGAGATTTTAAAAGGAGAACTTCCCTTGCTTAACAATCCTTTAGGAAGTATCAAAGAGGGAAACAACTGTCCTTTTGAAGAAAACAGAAGTTAGTTCTGATGAGCTATAGCTATTCTTATTTTTTGTTAAAGTCCAGTCCTATTTCCTGTAAGACAAAATAAGACAAACACACACACAAAGGTGAAAGAAAAGAACAACAAAGATAGAAAGTTCAGCATCTCTCTCTAGTGCAGACTTTCTACCTTTCTGTTACTATTTCTCTTGAAACCTCACTGCTGGCAAAACACAGGTGCGGAACATGGCCTTATCAATCACTCCAAGACCTGGCAAACTTGTATAGTATTGGGCTGTTTGGGGTGCTGCATTTAGTCACTCTGTCTAGTCACAGGCAAAGAGTTTCAAAATATGTTGTATTGTCCAGCTTAAGTCACATGCTTGTTAGACAAAAGGTAAAAGGAAAGAGATAGAGAAAAAGAAGAAGAAGGTTGGGAAGGAGAGGGACACATAGGGTTAGGAGGAGTGAAAAATCTTGCATCCTGGTGGTGGTTAGGATTTAGCCAAAGTTGGTGGAACTGACGATGTCTGTCCCAGTTTGGTCAGGATAAGTCTGAGGTCCCAGTACATGGTGGGTGTGGCAGCCATGATGATGAAGCTCACTGGTTACTCATCTCTTGTTTGTCAGTCAGCCAGAATCATAATCTGTTGACATTTTCCTCCAAATCTTTTTTTTTATAACCCCATAAAGTAGTGAAGGTGGAATATCCCATTCTCTCATTGTTTTGCCCCTGGATTAGGTCTAGTTTCCAGCTCACTGATTATGATTTATAATTCCACCCTTTTCTTGTTAAGCATGATCTCAGCCTAGTCCTTGAATTATACCAGTAGATATTTTTGTACAAACTCGTTCAGTGTTTCTGCCTCCATTGAATACCTTTCCCCACTGACATTTCTTGTAATACATTATTGGGACATTTTATGAATATTCACTTTTCACTGCTGAGTTCACAATAGGGTAAATGTATAGGCCCAGTTATTACAACAACAGTTATCCTATGTACTTGTTCTACAGTCATTAATCACTGTGAATCTATTGAAAGTAGGCCATTAACATCCCTGAAGCCCAATTAAGAACAATATTTGCATTGTGTAGGAAGTTGCATAAATGAGGAAAAAGTGTACAGGTGTGAGTCTCTAACATCACAGTATCCGTGTGCAGTAGCTAGTCTAAACATTTCTGTTTACAACACGGTAAACAAGGCCACACACCAGCCATCAGTAATAGATCTAGGCAAGAGCTGTCTGGGTGTCATAGTCCCACACTGACCTTTCTGGCATGCAGAGGGGTGCGCAGAGTGCACAATTCACTGAGATGGGGCAGCCTGTTACCCTATCTCTGCTGGAACAGCACAGATAGCTAGAGCAGAAGGAGGGCTGAGGCCAGAGCTTTCCTTTTCCCTGCCTGCTTTAATAGGGACTAGATAGCCGGAGACCTGGGCTGGGACTGGGCTGCTAATGATTCTGGTCTACTTTTTTAAGGGCTGTTACAGTTCTGATTTGGGGATAGGCCCATCCCATCTTACTGCCTCCAGCAGGCAGCCAGCTGCTCTTTGACAGAGCAGAAGAGGGTTAACTTGCAAATGGTCTGGCTAGATAAAATACAATCCATTTACCTACCAAGCTGCAGTGCGTCCTATCTCCCTGGACTAACCTGCCCCCATTTTAATGCTTTCATACCTGCTGCCTCTGGGTCTTGGAACTACTTCCCTTTTCTTGTGCTTCCAACATCCACCTTCACTTAACTCTGTCACTGAAATACACTTCTTCAGTGTTTTCATTTGGCTTTCAATAGGACACATTTACAAGAGTCCTGAGATTAATCTGGAATTTTATGCTGTGTGTGGGAGGTGATCCAATATTTATGACATACCTACAAGGGAAAAGAAAAGATGCTTTACAGTGCTACTGGGATCTACCCAGTGCTTTGAGTTTCTGAACTGTTCTGTTTTTCCTAATTTAGATTGGATAGGTGCATTTGACCATATTTTCTTTTGTTTCTTTAGAATACCAGCATCCAAAGGGACTGACAAAATAATGCAATGTAATTACTTGATCTGGAATCTGTGCAGTTATTAGGATTAACATTCCTACTTTTTTTCAAAAGTGCCATGAGAATGTCTTCAGTGACCGCTAGGCTCCAGGATCTTGGTTTTGAATCATGTAGGAAAAAAAGCACAATCTGTACCATACCCTCAGCACCAGACCAGAGTGCTGACTTTGAACTCAGAGGAAGGCATCCTGTCTACTTTCAGACCTACTTCCCATAACAACCTTGATTTTCAATGAAGATTTTTCACCTGTATATCAAGCTAGCCCATCATGGCTTCAGATCTGAGGTCACAGTCTATGAGTTGCCCAGGACCTGTGCTACTGACTAAGGTGCCCAGTGTTACACTGATATATATTTTATCAAATGCCGCTATTGGATTAAAGGAAAAGGGGCACTGCCTTTCAAACACACATCCACACCCTCCTGCACTCATACACTTGCACATACAAACTCAGGCAGGGGAAGAATTGCACAGGGAAAGTGAAAGAAGCCAAGGCATAGAGGGTCCAGTATGTCTGGCTGCGGTCATGAATTCAGGGTGGCAAGCTAATTGTATGACCCCCCCTTGTCACCTTGCTCTTTTGTCTTCTTAGTACTCAGGAGCAGTCAATGTCATCCATCCTGGGGAGACAGTGAGGGACCCTCAGCTTCCTCCTGCCTCCCCAGCCAGACAAGACTAACTCCTGCAGGGAAGTGATGGCAAGAAGCAGAAAAAGGACTCCTATAGCTTTGCACCCAACTTTTATATGTTTCAGTCCATTAGCAATTGTCCTGTTCCACTGGCCCAGGACTCTATATGACCGTGAGTCATCAACTAACAGCAGATGGGACCTTGATCTACTCTTGATGGGACCTCTTTCTCTTTCCTGAGTAGATTCCTTTGCAGGACTCAGCTCCTATTATTCTCTGGCCGTCCAGGTGCTGCTTCACCTGCTTCCATTCTCGTTCCATTCTATTCTCTGGCCATCCAGGTGCCGCTTCATCTTCTTCACCTGCTTCCATTCTCGTCCCACTCTACCCACCCTCTGTGGCTGGAAGCAGCTCCAGTCTGTTCCCACATTCTGATATGAGCCTGGACAGAAATACGGGGAGAGCAAGTGGCCTCATGTGGGTTGCTCAACATATTGCCTTGGGTAGATCTGGTTCCAGATACCAGGAGAGACAGGTCTGTCCCAGGGGGCCAGCCAAGCATGGAAGTTGGGGAGCACCAGGTAGGGACGGTCACATCAATCAGTCACCTCACTATCCCTTGTGTGACAGAGGTGTATGGGAGTGTTTCTATGTCACTTCTCCCTGCCCCCACCCCATTCACCCTCGAGACGGAAAGCCTTAAAGATAAGAAGGTAAATTAAAAGAATAAAAGAATCCAGTTGCAAAATATTTCTTTTTATCAGGGGCTCAGTCAATTATCTGTTAATTTAAATATTTGCACTGCATAGCTTTGATTGATTACTGTTGAACTCTCTTGAATACGAGTAATTCTACCAGGTGTCCTATACTCAGCATAGGAGAATATGGTTGCCCTACTTCTGATTAGGAAAAATATATTGATGAAAGGATTAATGAGCTGATAACCTCTAAGAATTGTTATATGTGATGGACTTTTGATATGTCTAGAACCAGTATTCCTAATTCTCTCCTTGAAAATTAGCACTACTTTCTTCCTGTTTAGAGCTCATTAAGTAACGTCTCTTTAGACTATATCTGAGAAAATGACAATGAAAGGATGCTGTCTTAACTGATTGACAAAAATGTCTAGGTGACAAGGTGAATGAAGTAATATCATCTGTTGAACCAACTCCTGTAGTCTCAGAGGGACGTTCAGAACAGCATCTGAAAATCTAAATTTCTTACCCATGAAAGCTCATTACCTAATAAATAAATTTGTTAGTCTTTAGGGTACTAGTGTACTGCTTGGTTTTTTTGTCCAACTCCTATAGGTGAGAGACAGGCTTTTGAGATTACATAGAGCTTGTCTTCAGATTTGGGTATCATTTATATTGCCGATAGCTGCTGAACAAGGCTGTATGTACACTTGCAATTTCTTTTGGAAAATCTGGCCCATTTTCAAAAGAACCCACAGAGTGTCTGTTCACAAATGTACATCTGCAGCATCTGATGAAGTGAGTCTGTGCTCACGAAAGCTCATGGTCAAAACTTTTCTGTTAGTCTATAAGGTGCCACAGGACCCTTTGTTGCTGTTACAGATCCAGACTAACATGGCTACCCCTCTGATACTGTACACAAAAAGCGCGCTTTCAATCCAAAATCAAAAGAACGTGGCTCTTCTGGAAGCTACCTTCCACTCTCGGATCAGGAAGAGAGCATTCTTTTGAAAGCTTCTTTCAAAAAAAAATAAAAGCATGTGTAGATGTTCCACACCCCCTTTTTCTGAAAGAGCAGTCATCATGGCACAGGAGTTTTTGATTCTTGGCCTGGTCTCTCAAAGGAACGGAGGCTGTGTGGACTCTCTCTATCGAAAGACCGGGTTTCATCTTTAGATCCACTGTTTTGTGTGTGGATGTGCTCTGTTGAAAGAAGTTTTTTCAGAAGAGATCTTCTGGAAGAACTTCTTTTGAAAGATCTCGGTAGTGTAGACATAGCCTACAGGTATGTCTACATGGCAAAGTTATTTCAGAATAATGGCCAGTATTCCAAAATAATTTTGCCAGTGTCTACACAATGCAACCACTGTCAAAATATTTTTGATATCATGGACAGCTTATTTTGAATTTAGTAAATCTCAATCTATGAGGAATAGTGCCTATTTTGAAATAGGTATTTAGAAATAGGGGCTGTGTAGACAGGGAATATGGGCTATTTGTCTGTGTCTACACGCGCCCCCTCCAAAAGGAGGGGGCATGTTAATGAGGCAGTTTGGAAGGTGCTAATGAGGTGCTGACATGAATATGCACGTGATTCGAAAGTGCAGCTTTCAGAATGCATGCTGCCCATGTGGACGGGGCCTTTCACAAGGACTTCGAAAGCTCCTTCTTTCCACATGGAGGAGACATGTATAGACACACCTTTCAGGATAAGTTATAAGCTTATTTTGAAATAACTTTGCTATGTAGACATAGTATTTTGGATTTGAGACACTGAAAGCAGTGTTTCCAGGGGCTTTAATCCCTAAAAGGCTCTATTGTGTGTAGACACGCCATTTCAGAATAAAATTTTCTTATTCCAGGGCTTCCCTGTTGTGTAGACGCCTTATTCTGGAATGCCTTATTTTGGAATAATAACTCTGGAATAACCTATTCCAGAATAACTCTGTAGGGTAGAATGCCCTATTAAACACCTGAATCTGAAGACAAATGTAGCTCTGGTTTAAACCTGTGCACCTCTATTTTAGTCAACGAAGCCGTTCGGTGCCACTGAAGATGTTGAAGTTACACCTGTGTACGTCAGGGCTGATTTTGCCCTGTCATCCTGCATCTTAGTGTATAAGCTGATTTATCAAGAAAAAATGAAATAAATGGTGCATACTCTATAATAGTTTTTTGTTATAATAGGGTAACGCATTAAAACAAAAGTTCATATTTCTCATGTGTTTTCGTAATGAATCTTCTCTAAAAGGAAAATAAATTAATTATAAATCCGAAATTATGAATTTTAAAGGTACTAAAGAAGCTGAAAGGTCTTCAGATTTGCTAATATGTCAGTGTCGAAAGTCAAGGAATCATTAATCAAGACATAAATGGTTAATTTGATTCTGTAATGAAAGCTATATGACAATTTCATGCACCCATCCTACTGTATATTTAGTGTAAAGTATTTTGCTTTCCTAGGCCGTGTCTACACGTGCCCCAAACTTCGAAATGGCCACGCAAATGGCCATTTCGAAGTTTACTAATGAAGTGCTGAAATGCATATTCAGCACTTCATTAGCATGCGGGCGGCGGCGGCGCTTCGAAATTGACGCGGCTTGCCGCCGCACGGCTCATCCAGACGGGGCTACTTTTCGAAAGGACCCCGCCTACTTCGAAGTCCCCTTATTCCTATGAGCTCATGGGAATAAGGGGACTTCGAAGTAGGCGGGGTCCTTTCGAAAAGGAGCCCCGTCTGGACGAGACACGCGGCGGCAAGCCGCGTCAATTTCGAAGTGCCGCCACCGCCCGCATGCTAATGAAGCGCTGAATATGCATTTCAGCGCTTCATTAGTAAACTTCGAAATAGCCATTTGCGTGGCCATTTCGAAGTTTGGGGCACGTGTAGATGTAGCCCTAGGCAGTTCTTGTAACAGTCGAGCTTTCAGCTACAACAACAGGCAGGATTTGTTGCACACATGATCTGGATAAATATCATTAATGAGTTACTTCTTCCACACAAGTTGGAACATTCAGAACTCTTTGGCTATGTCTATATTAGAGCAATCTGCCCACAGGAGTTTTTGCTGGAAGATGTCTTCTGTCGACAGATTATGGCCAGTAGCAAAGTGGATCACTCTGTCGATCCACTCAGTCGACAGAGAGCAGCCAGACTGCCTGGCCACTCTCTTGAGAGAACGGCCACCCGGTCACCATCAGACCCAGTGAGATGAGCCCTTAAAGGGCTTCCCTCAGATACCCGTTCCCTGCCCATGCTGAGGCTTGCCTACTGCCACGAGGGACAGCAAAGCTCCTACAGCAGGGCTTCACCACTTGCTCAGAAACAGCGTTTTCCAGTTAGCCGTGGTTTCAGAGACACCCCCTGGCTTGCACTGGACCCACCCACAGGTGCTTCAGCACCTGCTGCACCTTCTGACAGCCATCCTCTTCCTCTGGGAGGGCAATCTTGACACCAGCTTTGAGGAACTCACCATTGCTGCCTCACAGTCCCACCTGTCCCTGCCCCCTGCCCCCCACCTGGGTGCACAGACAAATCTGGAGACACCTCACTAGTCCAGCTGGTGAAACTGGCTAGTCGTGGGTCAGTGAGACAACCAGCAGTGGCTCCAGAATTTCTGCTTGTGGAAGGACACCTTCCTGGAGCTCTGTGCCTGGCTCATTGCCTTCCTCCAGAGACAGGACAACAGACATTGTAATAAAAAACTATGTACAAAGTGCATAACTAGTGAACTGTATACAGTGGGGTGGAGAATGGGGGAGCATCAGAATTTGGACGGGGGTGCTTGGGACAGGGGGTTGCGGGGCCTCAGTCCATGGAAGGGGTGGGGGCCATGTACCCAAGGGGGGGCGGGACCCCAAGTGGCATCAGCCTCAGGATCCCATCCCACCATGGATTCAGGGCTCCTGATGGGGCTGGGTTGGGGCTGGGAGCAGGAGGCAGTGGCAGGGTCTAGATGGATAGGGGGAGCAGGAGGTGTTTGGAGAGCAGCAGGAGCAGCCATGGCCCTCAGCCACTACATGAGGTCTAGAGTGCCCTGGAGGGGAGGGATGGCTCAGTGGCTTGAGTATCGGCCTGCTAACCCCAGGGTTGTGAGCTCAATTCTGGAGGGGACCACTTGGGGATCTAGAGCAAAAGGGATGGTGCTTAGTCCTGCCCAGAGAGCAGGGGACTGGACCCAATGATCTCCTGAGGTCCTTTCCAGGGCCATGAGATGTGCCTCCCTGTATATTATATTATATTATATTATATTAACAGCTATGGGCATGGCACGGCAGGGCAGCCATGGATGGCTGGGCTATCATGTCCCTGTCCTCCTGCACCTGCTGCTCCATCAGCTCTGTTATCCTCCAGAGAGCAACGTTATGGTACCTCTAAAGGTCCTCCTGCACAAGGCAATGGCCCCTCTTGCTGCTGGCCTACCCCTGGTTGTGGTGTGGGACTGGCCAAGTTCTTGGACGCCCTGTGTTGGGGGGATAGCTCAATGGCAGGGATAGCTCTGCTGCTTCCACACTTTCAGATGCCTCACACATGGTTTCCCAGGCCCCCTGTGGATTTAAGACTGGCCAGAGGCAGGGACCATAGAGCTCTGCTTGCTGTGTGGGCAGGGTGCCAGCCAGGGCATCTGCACAGCACCCTGGAGGCCTTTCTTCCTCATGGTGTATGACACACAGCTGTCAACAAAACTGCTGAGTTCTGTAGATTTACAGTTGATGGAATGCCTTGGTAATCTGGACACTCCCTGGGTTTTGTCAATAAAACTCTCTAGTCTAGACGTAGCCTTTGTGAAAAGGAAAATAGTAATCTCTCTTCTGCTAACAAAAACCAATTTCAGGAAGAACTCGCCATATGTTTGTATAATGTTCAGTACATTGGGATCACTACCAGCATGGATGCTACAGCAGTTTACATAATAAATAATACCACCATATAACTGGCAACCGAAAGAATTTTGAAAAGACAAATTGAACTGAACCCAAAATTCAGGCAAAATTCTATTCTCAGCTATGATTGCAGTTAAGCCAGAATTACTCCACTCAGGTCAGTGGAATAACTCTAGCTGTACACCTAAAAGCACAATTTAGCCCTTCATCCATATCAGATGTATGGAAATTGTGATGACATTATTGCAGGGCTACTGATAAATGGGGGCAAGGGGGTAGTTGCCTCCAGGGCCTGGCAATTTAAAAGAGCCTGAGGTACCATGGCAGCAGCGGGAGACCTGGACCCCGGCCAGGAAGTGCTGAAGGGCTTTCCGGGGAAGCCTAGCACCAGACATGCCCCTTCTGTCTGAGGTGCTGCCATTTCCAAGGGCCTGAAGACACCTGTCCCCACAACTTCCCCAGAAATCCAGCAATTTTGTCAGCAGCTCTGCAATCTTAGAGCTAGTTCTTGCTGAAATAAAGGTAGGGAAGGATACTGCTAGATAGCTTTCTAACAAAATGCAAAGTTTCACAAAAAATCAGATTTTTGCCAGTAATATTCTTTCTCTATTATTTTTTTCAAATCCTGGCTCCATTGAATCCAGTAGCAAAACAATCATTGACTTAAATGGGACCATGAGTTTATGCATAGCCTTTTAAAAATATTTAATTAAAAATCCAATTTCTATTCTATGAGAAACACAGGAATTTCCAGACTGGACCAGACAGTGTCTGTCTGATCCTGTTTCCTGTTTGTAACAGGAAACTGCACCAGTTGCTGCAGAGAAAGGTGTTAAAACCCCACAATGGCAGAAAAGGAGTAATCTGCTTTCCTGTTAGTGCATCCTGCCCTCCTATAGTTGGAAGTTGGCTAAGCCTTGGATCATGAAGTTTAATATCACTGAGGGTATTTTTGTTATCATTAGTATGAAAGTGCTGGATATTTGTGGTGACAATTTAAATATTGTTCACTTTTTAAAATCTTGTTAAGTTCTTGACTTCAACCAATACCAGTAGCAAGGAGTTCCACAATTTAATCACAATTATATTAAATCACAATTTTTAATTTCTCACCTTTTAATGTAATTGCATGCCCTCTACCTCTTGTATATGATGGAGAAAAAATCCACACTATTTATCATACATTTAAATTGGTATTTTATTATTTTAACAGTGTGACAAACTCCAATTAATTGTATTTTAAAATCTAATAGTTAATTGTGATTTTTATAATTGTTTGACAGCCCTAGATTTCATTTTTCTCTTCAGTAATATCTTTATCTTCCCCTTTAACTCCTTGTGACCAATTATTTTTCCTATCTTCCTGTTACTCACAGAGACACATATTAATGCAAAACTGAGCCATTTTGATTCAGTTCAGCAGTCCAAAAACTCTTACTTTGGGTTGATCGACCCTCCCCCCTTTTTTTCATTTTTATATTTCCAAAAGGAATCACCAGAAAAACTATGTTCCTGAGGGAAACCACAATTTCTGTCAAAAGATCTTGATGGAAAATTCACAGCCAGCACTAACTTTAAGAACACAGTATACACCAACAAACAGAAAATGAAAAATGTTGTGTTTTCACCATGGGAGTAAGATACCTAAATTTTGAGATCTTCTCTTTAAAAGCACTCTTTAAGGGCTAAAAATAGTATTGTAAAGGAATAATTTAAAGACCAACAAGTTAGATAAATTTTAAACATGTCCTAAGATTGTTAGAATTATCTCCTAAATATCTGTCTAAATAATTTGTATATGTTAATACTGTACTATCAGTAGTTGCTGCATCATGTCAGTGGGACAGAGAAAACAGTGAGATTGTTGACAGTGATGGAGAACTGAGTCAGCGGGAACAAAAGTTGAGGAATTCAAGGTGAAGTTTTTCTGTATAGAAAAGAATTTAAGAGCCACCTGTGTCAAAAGTTCAGAGAAATGTTCATGATTTCCATATACAGAACAAGAAGCTAACACCTGATAGGAAGAATGATTAAATATATGTAATGTACTGATTTTATGTACAACGGTGTAGCCCTCTAGTGGCTGGCCCACAGTGTGACTCAGGCTATGTCTACACTACATCAGAAAGCCAATTTTAAGTCAGTTAGATTGATTTTACAGTGTCACTGTCTTCACTGTGAATGCCAGTAGGTTGATTTTAGGAGGCGCTAAGGTCAATATTATTACACCCACAAAGCGAGACGACTTAACATCAAGTTCAAATTAGCATGGCGATCGCATCTACCCATGAAAAAGATAGCCCTAAAGGGGTGATGGCATCTTCTCTGAAGAGGATATAACAGGAGAATCTGAGATTTTTTTTCCTGCAGTGGCGCCAGCCCCCAACCACTGCACCACATGGCGGCTTGACTGTGGGGCTCATGCTTGTCTGAGAGACCAAGAAATTCCATTTTTTATTATCAGTGCGGTGATGGCATCTACCCATGAAAAAATAGCCCTAACACAGGGTGGTGCCTTCTTCCCTGCACAGGATATTGCAGGAGAGGCTGAGGTTGCTTTCACTGCTGGCGCCAGCCCCTGCCCCACCACACCACATGGCACCAAGGATGTGGGGGTCATACTTGTATATAAGGCCAAGAAACTTCTTTTCTGCAGTTCACATTTGTACAGGGGCAGCCTTCTCCACCCCACAGGCAGTTGCGGTCTGTCCACCGCCCAACCACGTCACTTGGCTAGCCCCTGGCACAATAGAAGCACATGCCTGAAGTGCAGTACAGACCATGCTGCCAGACAGCGCCATGTCCTGGCTTGTGCACATTGAAGGCTCCAGGTCAGGAGAGATTTACGGAGGTTGGCTGGATATCACCAGGGGGACATCTTCTCCCCCCTCGCGGCAAAGATTTTGGGGGGAATGTCTCAACTGGCCCTTCAGACAATTTCCCCCACGACATCCCTCCTTGACTGGGTGGTGGCCAGCCCTCACAGTCATAGGCATTTGGGGCTGGCCTCCTGCCAGGGAAAGCTGCTGAAGGACCCCTGTCAGCTGGCCCTTCAACCAGTTTTTCCCATGACATGCTTCATTGAGTGTGGGAGGAATAGCTGTAATCTGTTCCTGTAATACTTTCAGAGAGGATGTTTCTGGTAGAAGTCACACCATTCTGGCTGGGCAGGAGTGGTATCGGAGTTGGGGAAGTGGCTGAGGGGGCCAGTTGAGATGGCACAGTCACAGTCACCTGGGTGATCCCAGGGCAGTATGACAGTCCCCTGCTTGGTGCTCTGTTTGACTTATCATGTAGAAGTTGTACGATTCTGACTAGGCAGGGGTGGTTTCAAGGTGGGAGAGGAGTGGCAGGGGGGCCAGTTGAGATGACACAGTCATGAGGGTGATCCCAGGGCACGGATCTCCCAGGGCACTTCTGACGAGCTCCATGCCCCATGTTGGACACATCTGTGTAGTGAAGTGGGAAGCCAAAAATCCTTTCTAACTCAGTGCACCACAGATTGTCTTCCTCCCATTCATGAGTACAGGGAGCTGCAGGCTTTTCCCCTGACTGAGGGAGTCGGCTTTAGTTGTTGTGGTTTGCACTTTCCTCAACTTTACTACCCTACTCCTTCCTCAACTTTGCTATTATCCTACTGTACTTCAGGCAGATTGGCCCCGAAATAGCTCATCACTGGGTTGCACTCCAGCAAGCAGTGTGAGTCGGGGCAGGATTTGGAAAAATGGTGTGAAAATTCCTTTGGCTGCTTGTTTTCAACTGGCGGGCAGGGGGCAGATATCACAAGGAGTAATCTGTTCCTGTAATATTTTTAGGGAGGATGTTTCTGGTTTCCAGCAGGGTGGAAAAGTGGCTGGGGCCAGTTGAGATGGCACAGTCACCTGGGTGATCCTAGGGCACAGAGTCATTCTGGCATGTGGGTTTGACAGTGTCCTGCCTGGCGCGCTAGCTGGCTGATCTGGCAAAAGTTGGACCTAAAGGTGTTCTTTCTGTGGGAGCAACCATTTAAGTAGTTCAGTCACCTTCTGAAGCTGGCTTAGTTGGTGTTCTTTTGCCTGGGATTCTTTCTTTCTTTCTGAAAAAAAATGGTCATTTGCTTTCCGTGGGAGGGAAATGAATGTGGGATGATGATCACATACCCACAACCACTTGCAGGGCATTTTTTTCCAATACTGCACCAGCGAAAAAACCTAGAATGCTTTGGGACTGAGGGAACTGCGGGATAGGTTCCCACAATGCACTGCTGCAACAGCCAGTGTTTGGTAATTCAGCGTAGCAGCACTAACTTGACTTTGTGGGGATGTGGGGATAATCAAAATTGAATTTATAAAATGCAGCGTTATAAAATCAAATTTAATAAAATTGAATTGATATAGTAGTGTAGATGTAGCCTAAGAGAGCTATGACTAGTGATAAGCAAGTGCCAAAGTTCTAGCCACAATTACCAAAGTCAGATGTCTGGGTGCACGTGTTGTGACACGTGCAGTAATTATGTCAGTTGTCAGCAAGAAATGCAAACCTAACAAATGCCTGCTACCAATCTTGGAAGATCACCTGGCAAACCACCTACCCCTGGAATTTTTGTTAATTGGTAAAAATGGCTGCAGAATAAGGCTGCAGAGGCCAACAGTGAAGAAAGGTATCTGAATCCTTTGTGTGCCATCAGAGCTATGTCTACACTAGAGCGCTTCTTCGAAAGCGAATCTTTTGAAAGAGAGACATCAAAAGACGCTCCTTCGAAGCGTAGCATCTGCACACGGGCTGGGGCTGGTGCCGTCGACGAGTGCCATCAAAAGAGCCAGACGTGGAAAGAGAGTGTCTACACTTACCAGTGGCCTCTTTTGAAAGAAGGGGCGAGGAAAGGCTGCAGGTGTAGTCGCAGGGTGGACAAGCCCTTCCAGGGCCACAGCAAGCCTCTCCCTTAAAGGGCTCCTCTCAAACACACTTGGCCTGCACAGCATGAGGCCTTTGGAGGTACTACAAGGCTCTCAGACACAGTGCCTGCAGGAATGGACAAGGACCAGCAGCAGCTAGACACCCTGCTGGCTGCCACCAGCAGAGCAGGCAGCCTGCTAGCCGCAGCACCAGTGGCTGCTTCGCAGCTCCTGGCAGGGGACTCCCCCCGGGGCAGAAGGGGGTCACCCCAGACCATCGGGCCTTCCCCCCACCCCGTGTGCCCTGCCAGCTCTGGAGCCACCCCACCAGCTCCTAGTGGTGGGAGCAACTGGTCATGGGGGAGTGGGACGACGACCAGTGGCTCTGGAATTTCCAGATGCGGTGGCAGACCTTCCTCAAGCTCTGCCAGTGGCTGATCCCCACCCCGAGACACTGGATGTGGCACGCCTTCCCCATCAAGAAGAGGGTCATGATAGCTGCCTGGAAGTTGGCCACTCCAGACAGCTACCACTCCATGGGACACAAATTCAGTGTGGGCAAGGCCACAGTTGGGGCCGTCGTGATGGAGGTAAGCGACCCTGACACGCACCCACTGGGTGGTGGGTGGCCCAGGGTGGGGAGCTGGGGAGGGGACCTGGGGATGGGGCCCGGAGCGGGATTGGGGGGGTGGGCACACCCCACACACCCTCACTGTTGCTTATGTCCTCTCCCCACAGGTGGTCCACGCACTCAACGCACTGTTCCTCCAGAGGGTCATCCGCATTGGGGACATGGATGTGGCTATCGCAGGCTTCAGCGCACTGGGGTTCCTGAATTTCTTTGGGGCCCTCAATGGGACCCACATACCCATCCATGCCCCAGAGCACAGCAGAGGATAATTTATAAAGAGGAAGGGCTACCATTTGGTGGTCCTGCAGGCCATGGTGGACAGCCGGGACTGGTTCCAGGACATCTGTATGGGCTGGACCAGCTGCACCTACGATGCATGGGTCTTCCAGAACTCGGGCCTGTGTCACTGGCTGGAGCCAGGGACCTACATCCCCCAGAAGGAGATCTTGCTGGAGGACACCACCATGCCCCTCTGCCTGGTGGCTGATGCCGCATACCTGCTCCAGCCCTGACTCACATGGCCCTATACAGGCCACACCATCCTCAGCCAGGAGCGCTTCAATGGCCAGCTCATCCCCACCCACCAGGTGGTTGAGTGCACCTTGAGCCGCTTGAAGGGGCAGTGGCACTGCCTCCTCTCCCGCCTAGACCTAGGCATCCTCAATGTCCCCCAGGAGGTGGGCACCTGCTGCAATCTACACAACATTGTAAAAAGCAAGGGGGAGGCTTTTGTTCAGGTGTGGGCAGTTGAGGCCGGCACAGGCTACCCCAGCCAGCTGCTGCCCCTAGCCACCGGGCCCACCAGGATGGGATCCATGTCCAAGAGGCCCTGCACGAGCACTTTGACCAGCGCCCCAGGGAGCGCTGCCCCGGCCACCTCTGGCGGGCCTCCCACGTGTTCCTCCCACCTCCCACACACTTCCCCCACCTCCTGTGCACTCCCCCCATCTACCACACACACACAGCCTCCCACATGCTCCCCCCCACCAAGCACACAGAGGTTTGGGAAAAATAAAACAATGTATTACAAACTACTAAAACTGTGGTTAGAATGTATTTGTCAACAGAACAGTGGGATAACTATGTACAGGAGGAGGGGGACCTAAGTGGCCCAGGCATTGGCCCATCACTCCGGGGACCATGGAGGGTCATGACCCCCGCCAGCCCCATGCCCCTCCTGTCCAGTGGGGGGGTCATGGGAGGGGCAGCGGGGGGCAGCAGGAGGGAGCAGCTGGGCCAGGAGCTCCTGATAGGAGCCTGCGATGTCCCTGAAGGTGGCCATAAAGCACCCCCCAGGCTGCCCGGCTCCAGGCAGCCTCCCCTTCCTTGAAATGGAGGCACTGCTCTGACAGTTCCACGTGGCACAGGATGGAGGCAGTGATGTGGGATCCTTGGCCGGCCACCTCTGGCTCCGCTGAGAGTGGGCCTGTCCCTACACTGGTGGTGCTTCTGGGCAGTTGCTGTCCATTGCCTCCGGGGGGCTGTCTGGGATGATGGACGTGGCAAGACTCTCCTGGCCCACGGATAGTGCAGCTGAGGAAACGGGGAAGGAAGAAGAAGGCCATGAGTACTGACCCCTGCCCCATGTCCCATGCTCCCCATCCCCGCCATCCTCCTGGAGGTGCTGGGTCCCCATACCCTGTCCCCCCTCCATGAGTTAGGTAGCCATGTGGGCAGCCCCTTTGTGTTGTCCACCCTCCCTCCAGGGGGCAGGGCATGGCACTGTCCACAGGAGCGCATGCTGATGGACACTGGCAGTCATTCTGCCATCCCAGGGCTGTGGTCTGGATGGGCCCAGGTGGGCCGGGGTGTGCCGAGCATGTGGGGGGTCCCCAGTCATGTATGGTGCCCCTGCGCCATGCCCCAGGGATGTGTGCCCTCTGGGGTACATATCTGAGGGTCCATCACCGAGGTCGGGGGACAACTGTCAGGTGGATGCCCGTCTGGAGGTGCAGGAGGGGAGATCAATGACCACCTCCCCCTCCTCTCTGGACCAGTTCGCTGCTTCGGTGCCCAGCTCTGGCTCCGGCCCTGGTGTTTTGGGGCTGAGCGATGGTCCTGGCTCCTGCTCCTCGACCTGCTGGGGCTCCTCCTCGGCTTCGGTGTCAAGGATGGCCAGCAGGAAGGAGGCATCCTGGGGGCCCAGGATGGCCCTGAGCTCCTGGTAATAGGGGCAAGTGTCAGGGGTGGCCCCTGACTGGCTGGCTATGTCCTGAGCCCGGGTGTAACCCTGCTGCAGTCCCTTGACCTTACTCCTGACATGGTCAGGAGAGCAGGCAGGGTGACCCCGGGTGGTCAGGCCTTCGGCCAGCCAGGCGAAGGCAGCCACATTCCAGTGCTTGTTCCCCATCACCCAGAGCACCTCCTCCTTTCTCCAGAGCCCCAGCAGGTCCTGGACCTTAGCTTCTCTCCAGGAGGGGCCACGCATCTTCCATCCCTGGTCAGACTCTTTCGAGCCCTGGGGTCGGTCGGAGGGGGAGCTCTGGGACCATTCTGGTGGCCGGCTGGTCGTCATCCCTCTCCATGGGCTGCTGGGGCTCACTCTGAGGTGAGTGTGTGATGGCTGCTGCCTGCACACTCTTAGCTTCCTGCCACAGGGTGTCCTGGTCCATGCAGCTTTAAGAGTCACTGTGTGCACAGACCATAGAGCCCCACAGGGGCTGGGCAGCACATCTCTGTGTGGCAGCTGATTGCCACTATGGTGGACCCCGTTCTTTCGAAGTAGCAGGACGCAGAGCATCTACACACATCAATTTTTGAAGATAGATGTTGAAGTAGTGCCCTATTCCTATTTTCTGGTTGGAATAGCAGTTCCACATCTGTGGCACCTAATGTCGATTTCAACTTCACAGTAGCGCATGGCACGTGTAGACGCAACACACACTACTTCAGAGTGGGGCGTGGTCTTTCAAAGTAGCAGGCTAGTGTAGACGCAGCTCAGATGTCTTAGGGCATAAACAAGTTTCTATTGCCTCTGTTTGTGCTGGTCCAGTCTTTGCCATGTTATTGATCCACATAAATTTTAGCTGCCCTCCACTCTGTTTGATGGAAGAATTCTTTGTGTCACGTTGCTCCACTTGCCCAATGACATGCCCTCATGGCATATGCTCTGACCTCATTCTTAACACATGTCCCAGACATTTCCATCTTCTTTTCTGGAGAAAGAGGTTGTTGAACACGCTCACAAATCCTGGCATTTGTTGTAAGTTAATTTCATTTAATAACTACTGTTTTCCTGAGGCACTTTCTTTGGAAGGCAGTTAGACGTTTGTCTGTACCATTGGTGATTTGTCAGCTTCCACATCCATGGGTGAAGGTGAAAATAACATCTGATTTAAAGATTGAATATAGTTTTTCAGATGCATGCATTTATGTCACTGACACACAGTAACTGGTAAAAGTAACTTTCCTTTAACGCCCACAGGGTAGCCCAATGTGCCCAATTTTTACAAACTTAACCCAGTTGCTGGAAAGCTTGCTAAAGAGTTTGTGTAAACGACACCTTATATAGTAGAGAAAAGCATAGACTGTAAGGTCTTTGAATAGAGACAAGGGAGCCAACAGCCTTCCCAGGCCCAAGGGCAAGGCAGTAGGGGTGGGGGATGGCTCTGGACTCCCAGAAGGGGCACAGACTTAGGCAGAAGGGCTAGGGATGGGGACAGCCAACTTTCAGCACTGCCCAGAGCCTGCTGTGCCACGTGCCCCCATAGGCTACACTCAGACCTGCCTGGGCATGCATCAGTGGCACTCCAGTGGTAATGTAAAGGGCCCAGGGCTCCAGCTGCCTGAATTGACAGGCCTCAGGGCAGTTGCTCCCTATACCTCCTTCTGTTGCAGGCATAGATAGAGAAGTATATGTCTTTGCATCTTGTATGATATTGAATATATTTTCAGTGCCAATAGATGGTACTTTTACTAGCTTTCTAGTTACCTTTATTAGATTTTCCCTTGGCTTATATTACTTATTTTTCAGGGAAGTCATTCCACAACTGCATAATGTGTGCAATATCATTGTCTATGATTCTTTAATAAATTGCTGCACACATGTTCTGCAGAAAAAATTCAGAATTTTAACTGATTTAATAAAGCCCCTAAAATGGATGGGCAGACTTTTTTTGGGTTGGGGGCCACTGACCCACAGAAAAATCTGTATGGGGCCACATGAAAGTCAGAAGCAAAAAAAAAAAAAAGAAAGAGAGAAAAACCAACAAAACCTCATGTAGCATCTAACTAGGACACTGCACTCCTCTCATGCTCCAGCACCACGGGCATGAGGGTAGAGACGAGGGGACTGAGGTTCAGGACTTCCTCCAGGCCGGATTAACTTGTCTGGAGCTGGAGGCAGGACCAAAAGTTGAGGGTTTAGGGTCTGAGCAGGAGGGAGGGTGCAGGAGTTGGCTGGGATTGTGGGTTTAGGATCTGAGTGAGAGGGAGGGTGTAGGAACAGGCTAAGGGTGGGTGTTCTGGGTGGGAGGGGATGCAAGAGTGGGTTGTGGCTGGAGGATCTGGGTGGGAGGTGAAGTGCATAAGTGGAGCTGGGACAGCAGTGGGGAGTTTCAGGAGTGGGATGTAGGTGAAGGGCCTGGGCAGGAAGGAGTGTGCAGGAACAGTCTGGATCTGGACGGCAGGCTGGGGGTTCCCCATCCTGGCCCTAAAAGGATCTTCGAAAGGTCTGCTTTTTGACTGACTTAAGATCTTTTGAAGAGCTGCTTTCTCTCTCCTCAAGGGCTGTGTGTGTAGTGTGCAAAGTACTCCCTGTCCCAGCCTTTGGTCAGAATCTAAGATACTTGGATCCCCCTGTGTGGTTGTTTATTGGCAGTCTTTATTCTTTAAATCGTCAGTGCTATAACTGTTGAAAACAAGACAGCATTGTCTAGCTTGTAGTATTTCATGTGCAAAGAATGTCCCTTTGTAGAGCCCTTGTAAATTATAGTCAGCAATGAGAAATTACCTTTTTAAAACTTGCTCTTTCACTCAGTCTCTCAGGTTGTCCACGAGCAAAGAAAAGTGGAATCAGGATAGCACAAAGCAAGGAAGACAAAGAAGACCAGGAGCCAATAAGGTAAGTTCAAATCAAGTCAAATAACCTTTGTGTGTATTACAAGACCAGGCATATCTGCAACCTGATTTTTTTACTTTATATTTGCCAGAGGAATTCAAGAACAGAGATACACTGAACTCAAGAGCGCTATTAGTTGTTTTTAAATAAATGGAACAGTTATATCTGGTTTGCTTCAAACAAAATACATTTTTCTCTAAATATTAAATGCTGAATCTTCCACTGATATAAATCCATAGGCTCCTGTGACTTGACTTCAGGTAAAGAGCCATACTTATTTACACGAGCTCAGGATCTCTTCATTTGTATTAGGAAAGTTTGGAAAACTGTAGTTTTTAAAGTGCAGATACTAGTCCTCTGCAGCCTTATTCTGTGAACACAGTGAATAAACCCTAAAGACAGACTACATCTGACACACAAATTATTTAAAGTGATTCAGAAGCCAACCAAAGATGTGAAAGATTACCTCTGAAATTCAAGCCAGTTACTTCTGTGCTTACAAATGGAAGCAAGTCCCTACATTTCTCCTTGTGAGACATGGAACGACATTAGAGGCCACTGACATTAGTCTTTGTGGAGGCTGCTCAGGAAGTTTCAGGATCAGACTTGAAACATTGCAGCATTGCTTTAGTGCAGGATAATCGGACAATGAAATTGAGTACTCTGTTTTGAATGTCCAAACTGCACAAATTGTAAGATTTAATGAAGAAGCAACTTGCTGAAAAGTGCATTCAGTGCTTCATACTCTAAACTGCTCTTACTAACACAAGATGTTTATTAAAATAAGAGGGGTCAAACGCACATGGGGGAAAATTCTGATCAAATGTGAGCAACCAAAACTCCTAACATTGATGTCTCTGAACCTCATTCTGAGAGATTTTAATGGCCTCTAGAAGTTGAGTGGTGGGAGAGCACTTACCACATTTTACAATATGCTGCCATAGAGGTTGTTGGGATTTATAATCTCTGAGGATTGGGTTCATGATTTTTTAATCTGACAATGTCCCTTTGCAGTAACAACTATGGCAAAGGTTAGATTGATCTCCAAGTTTTTATGACATCATAATTTTAAAAAAGTCACGTTTGGATATCATACATGGTATTAAAATGTATATACAACCATGCTAAGCGGGATTTAAACATTTTAGAGTTTTAAAATCTCACTATTTAGTCACTGAAGCTCAATAGCCATCATTTCAATCCCAATGTACACTTTGCCATAATGGATAACTGCCTTTCAAAGGCATACCTTCCAATTCTCTCTCCAATATGCAGTGAAAGTAGAAAGACTTGGACTTTGCCATTGATCAGCACAGTTAGAGAGATGCAAATCTGTTTTGCTTAACAAAGGTCTTCGTGTTTGACTATCCCATTGCGCTGTCTTTGGTGATTTTTTTAAGTCCGTAGAGCATGATTGTTCTTTTCTTTTCATGTCAGGTTTATTTTGACTTTGTTGTAGAGGCTGCCAGGTATATGATGGCAAGACAATAAAGTTTATCTCATCTATCTGCTATCCAGATGTCCGGTTCCTGGTTGTGATGGTCAGGGTCATATAACTGGAAAGTATGCATCTCATCGCAGTGCATCAGGGTGCCCTCTAGCGGCCAAAAGGCAAAAGGATGGGTACTTAAATGGATCGCAGTTCTCTTGGAAGTCAGTGAAGACGGAAGGTATGTCATGTCCAACTCCAGGATGTGATGGCTCGGGACACGTCAGTGGTAGTTTTCTTACTCATCGTAGGTGAGTAATCACAGGTTATATTTCCCTTTCAAAAGTACTCTTTAAATTCATAGCCACCTGCTGCCATGGCATGTTTCTCTTTAAATTCCATTTGTCTTTTGCTATTCTGTGGGAAGGCATCTTTCTAGTGGTTTAAGCAGGGAGTCAAGATTTCTAAGCTCTGTTTTTCCAGAGGAGATTGTGGCTCTTTTTGTACATTGAGGTCACTCCCAAAAACAAATTATAATTCTTAATACTTATGTTGATATATCGGTATGAACTGAGGTGTCTAACGTTAAGCAAAAGTTTAGCCTGGCCCACTCTGTGTCTCAGTTTACCGTTCTGTGAACCTATATGTTTACCTGCCTCACAGTGATGCTGTTGTCACATTCTGGGATGCAATCCAGACCAGTGAGGGGTTGTGTCATCACTTACCTTATACCTGAGTGACTTAAAATGCTCAGCTACTGTTGTCTACTTTTCTGGATGCTACCAGGCAGCATACAAGCACTCACTGAGAGTTTTTATGTTCAGTGGTCCCAGCTCAGCAACTCTGATTCCAGCAGCTTGTTTGTCACACGGCCAGTCACACTTGGAAGTACATCAGTTCTAGAGACACCCAGCAAGATGACCCCACCCTTCCCCCAATCCCACGTTTTCCTAAAACTGTGGAGTCTGCAGTCTCCAAATCTCTCCTAGACCATTCAGAGGGATATTAAGGTTTGTTTGTACTTTAAAGATACAGTGCACAGAAGCTTGCCACATTGGTGTGAACATTTGCTTTAAATAAAACACAGCACTGGGTTGGTTTAGACTAAAAGTTAAGCACATTTTGTTAACAAAAGGAGATTGAATTAAGATAGAGTTGAAACCGGTTGCAAGCAAATAAAAGTGAAGAATGCCTTCTAGTGGCTCAGTCAGAACACAACACTCTCTTGCCTTTGTTCAAGACAATTTTCTTATCAATCTACTTCCCAGTAAAATGGACGACTACGACTCTGATCAGGATCTTCCACAAAATCCAGGGTGCTAGGTTCTTTTGTCTTCGTACATGAAAGATCACTTAAAGAAGTGCCTTTCTTTTATAGACCAGCACACCTATAGACTCTTCTGAAGATTCTTCCTCCCATCCCCATATTAACATTATTTCAAGCTGTGAGGAAGGCCTCTTGAGGTCCTTCCACTTCTAGTGTTCTATGATTCTATGATGGCAACATGAAGACTGATGTTGAAGGTAGTTCCTTGATCGTTTCTTCCCCTGTTGCTGTTTCTTAAAATGCAAATTGATCTGTTTCCTGCAATCTCCTCTCCCTGCTCTGATGCTGAGTGGTTACTTCCTCCCCTGGTTGGCTTAAAGGTCCTTTTTATCTTTTATGAAAATACATGTCTTTTAATGTACTTTGGAAGTACTTTCCAGGTGGCAGAAAACCACATTTCTTTGCCTTGGATGGTGTGACTTCAGCTCTGCCTGGCAGATACACTTTAATAACATAATTTACAATCTGTTTGTAATTTTGAATTTGTTCTTCATACATACGCTACACAATAATATTAATGATCAGCATGTTATTCACTTTCTATTGACATCTTACATGACAAGTCTTGGATGTAGGTTATGACAAGTGGAGGCGAAGAGAACCAGACAGGCCAACTGAAACTTAACGGCAAGGACCAGTGAGCCTGTTACTCTCTCCCCCTGCTGAGCCTGCTCCCACCACCACCCCCACAGCCCTACCTCCCCGGCTGCCTACCCCTTCCCAGCCCCACTGCAGACCCCGGTACTGGGGTGGGTGGGGATCCTGGGGCTGACAGGGCTCATGGCCATCCACCCCCACACCAGAGCAGTGACCCCTCCCAGGTTGAGGCCCCCTCACCCAACCCACAATATACATAGTTTGGCCCTGCTCCCTGCTTTACGTAGTGTTGGTTTGCTGGTTGGACACAAGACTAGTATTACTTAAAGTTTTATTTTTGCACTACCCCCATGTTGTATGCTCTTCATGGGGATTTGGTGGCGGGTGTGCATGTGCATGGGGGGGTCATGGTGGGGAGATGGTGAGGGATGTATGTGGGGGGGGGCCTGTGTGAGATGCCTGTGGGGGGGTCACTGGGGCCCAAGAATGAAGCTTTCATGTAGGGCCTCCCAAATGCCTATCCAGTCCTGGTGGGCCTAGCACTTTCAGATGGGGGCTGGCGGCTCATAGCTGGGGCCAGACTCAGCTGCCCACTGAGGGGAGAACACATTGCCCTTAGCCTCCATAATATTGCTAAGTTTTTTGGCTCTTGTGTTTATGTCTTGTTTCTGCTGTTCAGATTAGACAGTACTTTGGTTTGAAAAAGTTGTCTCTGTATCACCTGGAACAGATCAACATACAATTATTAGTTCTGTTATTGCATAGAGTTCCTTCAGTACTTGTAGGTGAATATCATCTGGTGCTGGTGACTTATCACTGTTTGTCAGTTCTGGAACTTCTTCCATTCCACTTCAGTGTGGGACCCTACTTCAGATTTGTTGTCTTAAAAGGACAGCTCAGATGAGACTATCTCATGCACGTCCATGAAGTCTGATGCAAAAAAATCATGTAGCTTTTCTGCAGTTATTTTATCTTCCTGGAGTGCTACTTTAACACTTTGGTGATAACTGGCCCCACTGGCCCCACTTACTATTTGGCAGCATTTCAACTTTTAATTTACTTTTTAAAAAAAAAAACTTTACTATTAGTTTGCACTTGCTTAGCAAGTTGCTTCTCAAATTCTTTCTTGGCCTACCCTATTATGCTTTTATCCTGCCAGAGTTTGTGAACCTTCCTGTTATCCTCGCTGGGATTTGACTGACAAATTTTAAAACTTGCTTTTTTGCATGCTGTTTAGCCAAGGTCTTTATTCACCATATTATCTTCTGATACAGGCTATGCATTTAGTCTGGAGCTCAGTTTTGGTATTTTTAAATAGCCTCCATGTGGCTTAAAGGCTTTTAGCCCTTGTGACAGCTCTTTTTAATTTCCATCTAACGAGCATCCTCATTCTTGTATAGTGGAGCCTAAATATGTCCTCCAGAACTGCTTTCCTCCCTTTTCCCTATATCACTGGTACATACATAGTCTGGGTCCTCCCCAGCACTACATAAGACTACCTGTATGTCTCAAGACATTTGCTGCTTTCATACCAGGCAGGCAATTTATTATGCAGCTCTCCCAGTCATCACAAACCCAACTATCTGAATGTCTAATAATCAAATCCCTACTGTTATCACCTGTGCCTTCCTAATAATTTCCTCTGCAAGGTTATCCTCCATGCAGGAAGATACCATGACATTGTCTGGAAGATGGGTCCCAACTATGGAATTCGTTCTCTCTACTCTAGCTTGCTTTCCTACCCCAAGACTTTCACCCTCCTTAACAGGATATTGGACATCCTCAGCTAGGATATGGGACATCTCTACCATATTCCTCTATGTACCTCTCTTTTTCCCTTCAACTCCTCCAATCCAGCCACTCTTGCATCCATTGTGCTAGACCTGGTGTCTGTCTTACATGACCAGTATGCCTGTTACTCAGAATTTTTAATTAGTTCACCATTGGTGATATCTTGATGGCACATCACAACAGTGCAAGATCATATTTCTGTCACGAGGAGATATTTTTTGCATGGCAACACAAACATCACCGTAGTGAAAGCCCCAAAGAGCCTGTGCTCTGGGAGACCATCCCTTACTGAAGAGGAACAGGCTGGCCACTTCCACATTTGGATTTCTGTGGGCTCTTCTCTACTATTGTCCCAAAATAAATACCATCAAGATATGATAGCTAAGGATCAGATTCCTCGTCCTCCCTGCAAATCAGACCCTTCAACCTGCTATAGCCCAGATATGGCATAAATGCATAAACTGAGGGCAAAAAGAGTGGTTCAAGACGATCAAGTCACCCTCCATTCCCTTTGTTGTGCCAGTGACACATCTCTCTCGAAAGCCTCTGTGCAAATGTCTCCATGCCACTCTTTAATCATGTCATAGTTGTGATCCATAAAGCCATTAAATCTTTATTATTTCAATTCTTCCCCCAAATGCAGTTTTTCCACAAGGTCAGGCCCCTGCTAAGTGCTGTACAAACAAATTGTGCCAGATGTAATGGATGGGTGATCTCTTTCAAGAGTATTGTATCAATGATATAAATGTTATCTTTATCTTTGTGAACCAGGGCTTGTATTCTAGCTACATGGGAGAAGGATGACAAATTCTCTCTCGACACTAAAATCAGAGTGTGAGGTAGTACTGAAAATCCTGGGATGGGTAAATAATTTTAAAGAAGTACCACTCCCTTGGAGGAACTGCATAAACTGGCTCAGACTGAGTCCAAGAGACCTAGGAGATAGAAAGGATCTTTGGTATAAGGAGTCATCATAAACTGACGTAGGGACCTTCATAAAGTGACCTAAGATTGTAGCCAACAGGACAGGGGTAGCCTTTGGGGTGGGCTGTGAGGGCACTTGCCTAGGGTGGCCTGCAAAAGAGGTGCCATCAGCAGAACTAGGATTTCCCACTCGATCAGCTGATACAGAAGCAGGCAGGCAAGCGGCACTGTTGGGGGTGGGGAGACCTGAGCTTCAGGGGGCAGCTGGATAACCAACCATCCAAGCCTAGTGACTTGTCTGGAACAGGGTTCCCCTATTCCCCTATTCTACATGTGCAGCTGCTGCTGTCCCTAAGCCCTCCCTTTCGCCCCATCTACTCTGGACTGAGACCGCCCTCCCACTCCTCCTGTCTGCTGGGGTGGGGGGGAGTTGAACTCCCTCTGCAACCCTGGCGAGCTGGGGACACAGGACCAGAGGTCTGTATGTGCTGCTGCCTGGCTCCAGGTAAAGCTGTTTTCCATTGGTTGTGTCTGAACACAAACCGACAGGCTCCCAACCCTCCCCAAGTGCTCTCTCAGGCTATGTCTACACTAGAAGCATCTGTTCACAGAAGTTACTGTTGACAGAGGAATTTCGACAGAATCTCTGTCACCAGAGGGCATCTACACGCAACTTCCTCTGTGGACAGAGACCTGCCAGACTGCACTGCCCTCTGGTGCCAGAAAGCAGAATGGCAGCTCTGCAAAGAGGGCTGCCCAGCAACTAGAAGTCCTCTCTGTGAACAGAAAGCTTTTGGGTGCATAGATGCTCCCTGAATTGTGTCGACAGAAGGTCCCTTCTGTCGACAAAGCTCTGTAGTGTAGACACAGCCTTAGCGAGCACACTGATATACGCGGGTGTGCATGTGCTCGCTCTCCCTCCCTCCCTCCACACACACCACCCAGGCTCCCTGTGTTCAGAGCATGTCCCTAGTTGTGCTCTCCTCCCTTTCCTTGTGCACACCCTGGGCTGCTTGGGGTGAAGGAGAAGTGGGCCAGTGTGGGAGCAAGCAGTGATGCCAGCTGCTTTCCATATCCAGGTGGGCCCGTTTCTCCATATGGCTGCAGGAGAGAAATCAGCAGTGCTGATAGGTGCCCCGAGGCTAGGTGTGAGGGATGGTTCTGCACCCAGAAGGGGTGGGGCCAAAAGCAGAAGGGGCAGGGCCAAGGGCAGTCAGCCCATGCTGCCCCCCACTCCTCCCCTCCTTGACAGCTGCAGGCAGGCTGAGCAGTGCTGCCACTGTCTTTCAAAGGGGTCCAGAACTCTGGCTGCTGCCACTGCCGAAGTAGCAGCTCCAGGCCCCTTTGAAGGCCCAGGGACAATTGCTCCCTTTGCCTTCCCTCCTCTTCCCCCACATCAGCAGCCCTGAGAAAAATGCAGGGGTTAGGAACACAGCAGAGAGGTGCAATAGAGTAGGAGTGAAGGGGGCACAGTGCAGAGGTTAGGGACATGGGCGGGAGAGTAGGAAGTAGGAGTGAAGGTAGCACAATGCAGGAGTTGGTGCCCAGGAGGTGCAGGTGATAAGAGTGAAGGGAGCATAGTGCATGCGTCAGTGGCACAGGAAGTGCAGTGGGTAGAAGTGAAGGGGCCACAGTGCAGGGGTTAGGGTCACAGGAGGAAGGTGCAGGGATTGGGAGGGGAGTGTGGGGAGCCTAGGGAGCTCATGGGGGACCAGGGACAATAGGGAGTACCACAATCTCAGGACCAAAGTCACCAAAATGCAGATTTGACCAGGGTGGCATTTTCCCTAAGGCCAGCCCTGCAAAAGGGCAAAATCCTGAGGCTTTACGGACTGGATCCAATCAGACTAACCATGAGGAAGATGGGTGACACTTGATAAGCTAGCGTGCCTATAGATTGCTACTTGTTTTATATTTTTAGTTTCTATAATGTGTTTATCCAAAAACACACATCCTGTGCTCCATGAAGTCTGACTGGTCACTGGTTACACTGTCATTATCCCTGGGAGCAAGTCTACTGCATGTGCTGGACTAAAGTTAGACCTAATGCAATGACAGTGAGCGATGGGTAGGGGAGGTGTAGATTGCAAACCTAAATCAGCTATTCGAAGGAGAGGGATGAAAGTCCCTACTTGTAGATTGAAGTGGGTGCCCTGGTGGAGACCACAAAGGAGAGAAAGGCGCTGCTAACCTGGAACTGTGACATACATAACAAGAAGCAGTCCCTGTCCTGAGAAGTTTACTTCTAAATAGACAAAATACATGAAGAAAGCAAGAGAAGTAAAGTGATTTGCCCAAGGTCATGTAGTGGGTCAGTGGCAGAGATGGGAGCAGAACCCTGGTTTCCTATTTTCTACCCTAGAACCCTATCTGCTAGATCACACATAATAATAATAATATTTTATTGTAGCTTGCTTCAATAATAGAACTAGTAAAATGAGTTTGGAAATTTTTGAGGGGAAAAGGATTAAAATTGTGAAAAACATCCTTTTTATCATTTCTGCTTAATAATAAATCATACCTTATAGATGCGATCATTCAGAGCATTCATAGTAGCATTTTTAATGAGTGAACATCAGTCTTTAAAAGATATTAGTTTTAAGATCACTAGTAACAAATGCAATCATCTAGTTTGACCTCCTGGATGACACATGATTGCTGGATCATGCTTGATAACTTGTGGTGAAACTGGAGTATATCGTTTAGTAAGAAAGTGAGTATTTAAGAACTTCAAATGATGGAAAAGCTACCTTATCCATATTGTGCATAGGTAGATTATTTTGTAGAAAAAGAAACTGCTCTGCTGATTCTGTTTCTGGACTTATGCCTGAGTTACTAAATCTTGAATATACGCTCAAAGAGTGTAGAATTGCTTTTGTAAACATTTCAGAATGTCCAGTGCTTTTAAAGACTGATAGAATAGGACCATAGTACTCCCCCTTGTAATGATGTTATACATACTTTTCCTCCTGCTGAGTCTACTACATGGTGCCATGTTAAAAGCATGATTTTTAATAGTGGGAACAGTGTTGTGCCCACAGTTAATTACTGAGTGTGAGCACAGTTTGGCTCAGCATTCTTTTCATTTACTGGAACAGAACAAAACAAACAAGCAGTCACGTAGCACCTTAAAAACTAACAAAATAATATAGTAGGTTGATGACATTTTGTGGGACAGACCCACTTCTTCAGATCCAAAAACTCATCACCTACTACATTATTTTGTTAGTCTTTAAAGTGCTACGTGACTGCTTGTTTGTTTCGTTAGAATACTGACTAACACGGCTACCTCTCTGTTGCTATGGAACAGAACAATTAGAATTCATTCTGATAGCATATTTTTTTGCTTGGTGTGATTAGAAGATGGCAATAATATGAGATACAGTTAAACATGTTGGGGAATGTAGGCACACTTTTAAGTGTCCCACACTTAGGGACACTTTTTAAAAAAAATCCATAATAAAATCTTGGGTCCTCTAAAGC
This sequence comes from Carettochelys insculpta, assembly GCF_033958435.1. NCBI lineage: Eukaryota > Metazoa > Chordata > Testudines > Carettochelyidae > Carettochelys > Carettochelys insculpta. The sequence continues at coordinate 173,097,146 of NC_134139.1, read as the reverse complement.
CTGTGCAAAACTGCTATTGATGTGAGCCAGGCCAGGATTTCCTCCACTTTTTTTAAAAATCTGATATAGTCAGATGTCGTGCTTTCCCTCCAACAATTATGTTTGAGTTTCTGTATTACTTTGATCACATTTACAAATGCTGGGAACTGCTGCTTGAATTGAAGTTGATTAGGAAGGTATCTTGTATCTTGGCTCAACAGATTTCTTGGATGCCCAATATAATACAGTGCCTCTGCATTATCGTGGGTATTAATCAAAGACTGTATAAGGTTAACTGGATAAATTGTTGAATAGTAACAGAGAGGTAGCCATGTTAGTCTGCGCTCCAACAAAACAAAACAGCAGAAATGTAGCACTTTAAAGACTAATAAAATGATTTATTTGGTGGTGAGCTTTTCATGGGACAGACCTACTTCATCAGATTAGTCTCATTTGCAATACAGACTGACATTTATAAGTACAGAGGACCAAAAAAAATTGTGATAAAAATTCACAAATCAAATACATAGGATTGAAGGAGGGGGATGAGGGGTGGGGAGATGTTAACTGTCCTGCCTGAGATAATTATGGACATCAAAGGAAGTAAAGCAGTTCTTGTGATGCATGAGGTAATTGTTGTCTCTGTTCATACCACATGTTAATGTGTCAAATTTGAATATAAATTCCAACTCACAAATTTATCGCTCTAATCTGTTTTTAAATTCTTTTTGCTCCAGGACACAAATTCTCATGTCTTTATCAGAATGGCCCACTCCATTGAAGTGTTCACTCACCAGCTTATGTGTATTGAGTTTCTTGATGTCTGCTCTGTGTCCATTTGCTCATTGGCAAAGGTTTTGCTCAGTCTGTCCAATGTGCATAGTGGTGTTCTGTTATCAAGTGGTGATCATTAACACATGACATGAACAGAGACATCAGTTACCGCACGCATTACAAGGACTGCTTCCCTTCCTTTGATGCTCATAATTATCTCAGGCAGGACAATTAACATCACCCCACCCCTCATCCCCCTCCTTCAATCCTATGTATTTGATTTTTCAGTTTTTATTGCAATTTTTTTGATCCACTGTACTTATAAATGTCAGTCTGTATTGGAAATGAGATTGATCTGATGAAGTGGGTCTGTCCCATGAAAGCTCATCACCGAATAACTCCTTTCGTTAGTCTTTGAAGTGCTACATTTCTGCTGTTTGGTCTTGTTGGATATATTGTTTGTCTTATATTTCAGTGATACTGAATTGAGATTCTGTTGAGATTGTAGTTGTATATCGAAAAATTGCCTCAGAGTTTTAATTCTCTGTTTTAAATGGACTGCTACACCTAATTTTCTTAATCAAAATACTCCTAATTTCAAAAACATATTATAAAAAATCTTTTGTTTTCCTATATAGAACACCTGTCCCCAAAATAGTGTCTAGGACTCTGCATAGATAGTGAGATTGTTGAGGAGTGACTGTGAAATATAGGGTTAAATCTCATTTTACATGTAGTTCATGCAGCTCTTCTCATGGGTGGAGAATGCTCTTTTCTAAAGTCCTCAAAAAAACTGAGCCAAAGCAATTCACATATTTAAAAAGTGATTTAAAAAAAGAACAATTCAAATACATGAATTGGTGATATCTATAAAAGTGAGCATACTTAACAAGCATTAGTTATTCAAAAGAATGAGTTATTAAATACACAATTAGAGCTAGCCAGTTACCTCTGCTCTTGAAATTGAGAGTTCTTATGTTTGCATTTCTGAATAGAAAGAGAGTGGGACAGGCAAATGGCATTTTGCTTAAATGGCACATTTAAGCAGTAACTTTTTAGAAGATAACAAAAAAACATTAAGAACAGCCATACTGGATCAGACCAAAGTTCCATCTGACCCAGTATTGTGTCTTCTGACAGTGGCCAATGCCAGGTGTCTCAGAGGGAGTGAACAGAAAAGGTGATCAAAGGAAAAGGATCGAAGGATCCATCCCCCCTTGCCCATTACCAGCTTCTGGCAAACAGTGACTAAGGACACCATCCGCGCCCATCCTAGCTAATATCCATTGATGGAGCTCTTCTCCATGAATTTATCTAGATCTTTTTTGGACTCTTTTATAGTCTTGGCCTTCACAACATCCTCAGGAAAGGAGTTCCTCAGACTGTATATTGTGTGAAAAAATACTTCTTTTTGTCTGTTTTAAACTTGCTGCTTATTAATTTCCTTTTGTGACCTCTAGTTCTTGTGCTATGAGAAGGATTAAATAACACTTTCTTATCTACTTGCTGGGTGTGTCTGCACTAGGAACTAACTTTGAAGTGAATTTCAAAGTTAGGCACTACTTCGAAGTAGCCAGCAGAGAGTCTACACACATTTTCCCTTACTTTGAAGTTAATTTCGAAGAAGGGAGCCTAACTTCTAAGTCCTTACTCCATTCCCAGGAATGGAGTAGTGCCCTACTTCAAAGTTTAATTTTGAAGTAGGGTGTGTGTAGACACTCATCTTCAAAGTTGCTTACTTTAAAGTTATACTTTGAAGTAAGCAACTTTGAAGTTATTTTTGTAGTGTGTTTATGGTTACCATAAACAGCCTCTGTGTTTATGGGTACCATATCTTTAAAGGCTGTATTGTTCTTTCCCTAGTTATTTTGCACTTGAAGTATTTTTCTTTGTATTTATATATAATCTGCACATTCAAAAAGAGGCAGGGGAAGAAGAGTAAAATTAAAAAATCATTTATGAAACTTCTCCCTCTCTTTCAGAACCAGATATCCTATAATTTTGGTGCAGAACAGAGATAAAGTTCTTCTTGGATGTTATCGTCATGATACTTTTAGTTGACAGTCAATGACCTATTACAATTAATAGGCTCTTTGTTTTCTTTGTTCACAGTCTATCAGGATGCCCCAGAGCCACTTCTGCCATGAAGAAAGCAAAGCTGTCTGGAGAACAGATGCTAACAATAAAACAACGGGCCAGTAATGGTAAAATTTTAATCATTCTCTTCTAAATACTACCTCTTTATGAGATAAAAGAGACATTGCTGTGTGGGCATTTTTAAGTAAGTCTTTCTTAGAGTATATCACAGAGGAGGTCGTATTACAAAGCAATGCAACTGACTTCCATGCTATTGAGCCAGAAATACAATAGATCAGACTCTGGCCTGACTTATACCAGGGAAAGCCTGAAAAATTGTATTGGCTTCTTTGAGGAGATTCTGGATTTGCACAGTGGTAGCTGTGTAAATATTTCCCTATTTAATAAAATGCTGTTTCAAGTCTGATGATCCCAGGTGGACAGTGGGTCCCACATTGCTTAGCCACTCAGCAGTGATGGGGACCTGATTTTCAGAGGTGCTGGGCACTCATCACCCCCACTGGTTTCAGCTGAAGTTGTAGGTGGCCCAGCACTTCTGACAGTCAGATCCGTAGGGTCTTGTGCTAAGTATCTTCAAGAAATCATCTGGCCAATGTGAAGGTCCACATTCTTGGGTGGGAACTGATTGGCCAATGGAAAGCTATACACAATGGCCAATGGAAAGTATACAAAACTACTTCCTACCAGTTGTGCTCCAGGACAAACATGGGCAAAGCAATGTCATGAAGCTCCATCCTCATCCTACATCCCAGCCATGTTGGAATTGCATGAAAAGCACTTTCAGCAGTTCATAGACAATCCAAGGAAGAGCACTTTTTAAACTTTAGGGAGACAAAATGAATGAAGCAATACCTTTTATTGGACCAACTTCTGTTGGTTGGAGATACAAGCTTTCGAACTTTCTTATTAACAGAAGTTGATCAAATAAGAGTTTTTAGCTCATCCACCTTGCATCTTTAATATCCTGGGACCAACACAGCTCCAGCAACACATCTTAAAAATCTGGAATTTTATTTAATGAGAGTGCTTATTTTTCCTGAACCATTAGTATCATCCCTTAGTAGTAGGCATCCTTCAGTCTGCATAAACTATGGATCGCGCCCTTTAAAGTTTCAATTGAGGACTTCATTTACAGCGTCTATTGTGACTATGAAGACCCACACGAGAGTGACAGTCCTTGCTGCATCTCTTGCAGATTTAGTGGGTGTCTGGCAAGTCCTTATTGTGCTTTCTGTGCGCTCGCTTCTCCTCTGCTAGCTGTCTGATCTTCATCTCGCACTTCTGAAGGCCCTTGTGTAACCCCTGCCTCCATCTGCTGCGGTCATCTGCTAGTTCTTCCCAGTTGTCCAGCTCGATGTCTGCCTCTCTGAGGTCTCTCTTGCAGACATCTTTGTAGCGCAACTGGGGGCGTCCGGGAGGTCTTTTGCCAGAGGCTAGCTCACCATACAGGATGTCTTTTGGAATCCTTCCATCGTTCATCCTGTGGACGTGGCCAAGCCAGCGGAGTCGACGCTGCCTGAGGAGGGTGTGCATGGTTGGGATTCCAGCTTGCTCGAGGACGGTGGTGTTGGTCACTCTGTCCTTCCATGATATTCCAAGGATGCGCCTGAGGCAGCGCAAGTGGAAGACATTCAGCCTCTTTTCCTGACGGGTATACAGGGTCCAAGTCTCGCTGCCATAAAGGAGGGTGCTGAGGATGCAGGCTCTGTAGACTTGCATTTTGGTGTGAGTGTACAGCTTGTTGTTATTCCACACTCTCTTGCTGAGTCTGGACAGAGTTGTGGCTGCTTTTCTGATCCTATTTAGCTCAGTGTCCAACGACAGGGTGTCAGTGATGGTGGACCCGAGGTAAACGAACTCGTGGACGACCTCTAACGTATAGTTGTCAATGCTGATTGATGGGGATTCAGCAACATCCTGACCGAGTACTTTTGTCTTCTTTAGGCTGATGGTAAGCCCAAAGTCCTTGCACGCTTTGGAGAACTGATCCAGCAGTTTTTGAAGCTGGTCTTCTGTGTGCGACACTACAGCAGCATCGTCTGCAAACAGCATGTCTCTGATGAGACATCCCTTACACATGGAATATGCTGCCATCCAAAATTCATAAACCTGCCACCTTATCCACCTTCAAGTCCCTTCTCAAAATGTACTCTTTCTTTAATGCTTATCCAGTGTTGCCCTTTTATATCACCTGGACAGAAAAAAAATGAGCAGTTATGTTAGAAATATTAATGGAGAGAATCAGAAATCAGCAAACACGTACCTATGTACTTTGGTCACAATCAGGTGCAGAGATGGGAATATCCTTGAGAAAGGTATCTTGGAAGGAATGGTGGTGGGTTATCAGAGTATGGGATAACCAACAAGGAGATGAATAGAAGGTGTGTGGCTGATCACTGACAGATCTGCTGCTGAGTGTGTAAAGATAGTGATGGGTCAAAAAGACTTCCAAAAATTCCGCTAGATGTTACCAGCATTTAGTCTTGTGTAAGTGGATTTTACTTCCTTACTGAATATGCTTACAGGATATTCACCTGCCAAGGACGAGATAAACAGTAGAATGCCTACATTGTTAACTCACTAGGATTGGATCAAAACAAAAAAGCAGTCAAATAGCACTTTAAAGACTAAAAATGATTTATTAGGTGACATGCTTTCGTGGAACAGTGGGTCTATCCCACAAAAGCTCATCACCTAATAAATCATTTTGTTAGTCTCTGAAGTGCTACTTGACTGCTTTTTTGTTTTGATAGAATACAGACTAACACAGCTATCTTTCTGTCACTAGGATTAGGTGTGAGTTAAGTATGTCAGGATTTATACAAGAGGGTGTACATTCAGTTGCTGAAATTTAGGTGCCTTGAAGACTTTAACAATAGAAGCATAGACACAGGGAATTTAGTATCTCCATTGTCAGAGAGTGGCCGAGAAGTTTTGGAATGGCACTGGCATTTGAATGTTGGACTTTGGTAGCTAAGTACTCTGGCGCATAATGATACAGGTAGATACTGATTGGGGTTTCTAAAGTCCCTCTCTGACGTGGAAATTATTGTTACTTAGGCATGTAGGTGCTTTTGAAAATCTCAGCAAACACCTATCTGTTTCTTTTAAATAGCTTTAAAAATCTGGCCCCTGAATGCTTAAGTCACTTGTGAAAACATTACCATACAACATCAGGTAATAAGCATTAGAAAATGGAGGTACCATAGGCAAATTGCAGGGGGTCCAGATTGATGGTGGTATTTTACAGTTTATAGTTTTTCTGTGTTGTGAAGCTTTTCCCCTGATTACATGAGCAAGTGATTTGGGGGACTTGAAACTATTGCCTTGTTCAGCTATTTTGATTCCCTTAGAGGGCAAGAGACATAGTATTTTTAAAAAGGTCAAGGGTGATAATGTGGCAGGATTCCTTAGCAGAGTTACATTTCTAATCATGCAAAGATATGATCAGTATATTTAAAGGAGAGTATTAGGTTTTTATCTCTCCCTAAGCTGTTTCTACCAGTATTACTAGAAAATTCCCATAGATCTTAAAAGAGACAAGAATGGGAATAAATGTGATTGGAAAGTTTGATAAGAATTAATGTTTCTGAACTTTTTTACTTTATTAAGTTTAATTACAAATATAAAATGATTCTTTTGCAGAATACAGATTTACAAGTTAATGATTTTAATAAATCATTTATTTTTATATTGCATAGGTATAGAAAATGATGAAGAAATTAAGCAGCTAGATGAAGAAATCAAGGAACTAAATGAATCCAATTCGCAAATGGAAGCTGATATGATTAAACTCAGAACTCAGGTAACAGTTTTACGAAGCCTTAAATTTAGCTATTTTTTACATATGATTAATCAAAAGAAATATGGGCAAAAAACTGTCATAAGAAAAAATGTTTTCTTTCACACTTTTGCTCATATTTCATGTGTTCTTAATTTTCATATACACACTTAATATCTGTGATGCTGTTAAGTAGTTATTTCCCACCACAGCAAGCACCAGTTTAAAAAACTAAAAGTCATGGGTAAATATTTTTTTCTAAAATTGCTACCAAAATGTGACCTGTGCAACCATCTTTGCATTTCCTTTTGATATGATTTTATACAACCTTCATATCTGTTAAACTCTCAGACCACTAAATCATTAATAGATGCTGGTATCGCAAAAGAGTATAGAAGGAGAACACAGCAGTGCCCAGGGCATTCAGTTTGCAAAGGGAGTACATACAGAAGCAGCAACTGCTATACCCATAAAAGTACAGTGACCATTCTCAATGGCAGTAACAACAGATCATAGCCCAGCTTCATCCTGTTTGGGGTCCACACAAATTGTTCAGAAGATCAAGAACTGTATTATGAACAGTTTCATTTATCTCTTTCACAAAAAAAAAAAAAAAAAAACAACTCTTTTTTTGAGGTTGATGGGTCACAGATGCATGCGCTTGCCATTGAAATTACATTTTACAGCCATGCATGTTGAATAGTAACAGAGAGGAAGCCATGCTAGTCTATACAGTATCAAAACAAAAAGCAGTCAAGTAGCACTTTAAAGACTAGCAAAATAGTTTATTAGGTGAGCTTTCGTGGGACAGACCCACTTCACCTAATAAAGTATTTTGCTAGTCTTTAAAGTGCTACTTGACTGCTTTTTGTTTTGATTTTACATCCAGTCCTCCTATTCAGTCCCCCACAGTTTGCACTCACAGAGCACAAGAACCTGGGGTACTTAAAAAAGGGGAATGGTGTTGGAAATAGTTAAATATCTCCAAAAGGAATACATTTTTATGCAGCACATCATTTCTTTTCCTACATTTCAAACTATTTGAGCCGGTAATCAAATTTCATAAATTCTGTCTTTAAGTCCTTTAGACTTAAAAAAAATATATTTATAAAGACTACGTAACAACAAATACATTGCTAATAAAATGCAATAAATTCCAATTTGTCGTTAAATACAAATGCTAAAGCCTGTTAGTAACATAATGCAATACCTAAAATAAAGAATAGTACTAAAATATTCTAACCCATTAATTTGTTATGCCAATTGTGCAAGAATGTAATTCTTTAACTTTCCCTTTCAATTCTGTGAGAATAATCATTTGGCAATATAGGTTGAATGTAAATATAATCCCAAAGAACTAAATAGTATCAGCAAAGAATTATGCACACTTAGTTAATATGACATATACTAAAAATTATGTTAAACAAATGATATACTCACATTGGTCCTGATCTTGCAATTTCACGGAGACAGGTAGATTCTTATTCCCATATGGTACCTCCACTTAATTCAGCTGGGGTCAAGGCAAGTATATAAGTCTGCACACATGGATCATCTTTCAGGATTGAGGCCCTCATTAGTGCCTTTAGATTAAAAAAATGTTAATTTTTAAAAGATTAGATCCATACAAAGCCAGTACAATCAAATGTAAGATAAATCAGTATTTCCACTATTCAAAAAGACAAGCTGTTAAAATCATAAAATTTGCAGTTTTACACAGCAAAATACCCTCTTAAAATTATAAAAAAGTGAAACACTTTCATTTAAACAAAAAGGCCCTTTTATATTCTGGTATTGCTGTTGTCACTCACTTCACAAACACATGCTTTATAACGGCTTGCCTTATATTACATTGTCCACAAATTTCTCCATTTTAGATTACCACAATGGAGAGCAACTTGAAGACGATAGAAGAGGAGAACAAAGTAATTGAACAGCAAAATGAGTCTCTTCTTCATGAATTGGCCAATTTAAGCCAGTCTTTAATTCATAGTCTAGCTAATATCCAGCTGCCACATATGGTAAGTGATTGAGAGCACAAGATAAGGAATTTGGAGATCTTCAGTTCACCTCATACAGTAGATGTCTTTTTTATGTTTATGGTTCCTCAACCAGTTGGATATTTGTGGTAACAACACTGAAACCATAAAGATAAATTTAACTGCTAACAAAGGCACAGTGGGTCTGTTCCAATGTATCCTGTAAAAGTAAGATCTAAATAGGCATTTTAAATATTATAAAAATGGTGGCAATATGCTATGATAGTGTGTTATGCTTAAATGAATATACAATCAACAATAAAAGTTGTATATGAACTACTATTTAATATCTCGTAGGAACCAATCAATGAACAAAATTTTGATGCTTACGTGACCACTTTGACGGACATGTATACAAATCAAGATCGTTATCAGAGTCCAGAAAATAAAGCCCTACTGGAAAATATAAAGCAGGCTGTGAGAGGAATTCAGGTCTGAACAGCTGCTATAGTGGTGAAAGTCTTGCTTAAAAAAAAGGATGCCTCTTGTTTTTTGCTGCTGTAATTTACCAGAAAGTGTTATATATTTATTTCTGTTTGAAACAGTGTTATGCTTACAAGACTTCATAATGATTTTATGTCTTGCTTTAAAGATAGTAACTGCAGAATAGTTTTTTGAATACATTCACATTTTGTACGTTTTCATATAAGCTGACATAGTGTGATATGCCATGTAATGTTTATAGCTGCTAATGTATGCACATTTTGGGGTATATATATTTCTGAAGAGGTAAGCTGAACGAAATAAATAGAGTGTAAATTCTTTTTAATGCTTTAGTGATTAAATGTTTTAGTATTTTGAACTGAAATGGACAAAAAAAACAGCTTTGAATGACAATGTTGCAGTCTGCAGCCACTTTTTAAACACTATCATTTTGCCTCATGTTGGAGGATTTTATGGGATTTAAGAAATACATTTTGTGTGCATATTGTTTCATAGCAAGAATTGGTTGCAAAAATGCTTTATTTTTGAACAATGCTTGAAAATATGTGATTTTTGTTTTCAGAGGATGGTGTGTAGTGGGGGCAATAAAATGAGGTTTTTTGAAATCCAAGAAAATGGCATGGATTAGATGTAAGATACAAAAAGGGTAATTTATTGTAAGACAACATCAAGCCATGGAAACTTGACAGAAGATTCAAAGCAGCTTAAACAGCACTTTTTAATTAACTTCTAAGCATTACATGGTATGAAAATGGGAACTCCATTAAGAAAGGAACTTTATCAGAGGTGGACAACCAGAAGATTTCAGCTTTTATTTTCAAATAAACTTTGGAGCCTACATTCTCTTATCTCTCCTGGACTGCTTAATGCCCCTCTGAACTATGTCTTATAGCAATGTAGTTCATCTTTCAGAAATTCTGTATTTTCAATTTAAGATGGAAGACAATATTTTAAAACTAATATTGCCTTTTTACATCTTTAATTTTGGGATAAAGACAAATGATTTGTGTCTTCTGTAGTTACTGAACTGGATTCATTGCTAGATTTAGTAGGAATGCTGTTCAGTAAAGTTGTTTTTTTTTTTATTTTGCTTTGCCAAGCATGTGATCCCATTTTTCATCTTTTAATATTTGTGTTCTGCTTTTTGTTGGAGAACAATCATTACTGCAGCATTCATGTATGCTTTGTATTTGTTCTACTATTATCTATTGCAAAAATGAATGCAATCAAATTTTAATGTAACTAAATATACTTCGGCACTTTTTTTGCTTTAAACTGGATCATTTTAAAATAACACTTATTTGTATCTTCAAGATTTGATTGTTTTCTTCAAAATGACTGCACTATATGTATGCATTAGACCACTTTTTCTTACTACATTTTTTCCGTTTTTAAGTAGTAATTTTAATGTGTTGTGTTTTACAGATGTTGAATTCATTTAACATTGATATCATATCTTTTCCTTCCATGTCTTGATGTTATGCAGAAAGTACAAAAGTACTTTAAAATTTTGTTATGAAAAAGATGGGTTTTGTAAAAAATAAAATATTTTTAGCAGAACAGGACTTACAGGGTCATTGTCCCCACAATGTGCCAGTTGACTATTTGCACTTACCTTGCCCTATATATCCATACGGAGGTGTGCAATTTCTTGTGTCATTAGCCTTGTGACACTAAATCTGAACAAATTATAGTGGAAGCCATTATGGCCAATCCAATAATATTGCTAAGGGAGACTACAGGGATCTCACAACAAATATTCTGATACAATATTCAACCTCGGTATATATATATATGTATAAATATATGTATATCCCAGCGGCACTTTATACTATTCACTGTACAAAAGCTTACAGTTTTCCATGAGGACTTTAATAACTAGCTGGGAAAAGATTATGTAATTACTTTGGGGCTCTGCAGTCTTATCTGTACAGTGCCCTTTTTCTGTTGTGCTATTAGTTGTAGCTGCCATGCTCAGAATTGCCTTTTTGAGAGCTGAAGCAAGGTGCTTGTTGTTCACCTTCTGCCATATATATTGTACTTTTGCCCTAGCCTCCTTTTAGGGCTTTCATTGTTCATAATGGCATATGCATTTTTCCACTGCATTGTGTCTGCAGCTTCTTTGCCAATATAGTAATGCTTTCAGTAGAGTAATAGATAGTATCAGTTTTGGATTCTTATTGTTATCACCTATGTACAATGGAAAGGGATTTTAAGCACAAATCTGCTGCTCATCTAATGTTGGTACATAATATCAAATCAGAAGTTATCTGTGACTATTATATAGGGATCACAAAAGTGTCACATATTAGAATGCTGACCTTTCATATGAAATTATTGTGAGTCAGAGTTTATTTATTATAACTTATTGTTCATATTCATTTCTAAGTTAATTTAAGTAATCATTTATTAAGACAGAATTTTGTATAAACTATTTATTGTGCTCTCTGTGGAACTGAAGTTTGATTTATTTTTGTACTACACGGCATGGATTTGTTGACATTTTAATTTTGCTATAAATGTGTGGAATCACAAGTTGCTGTGATACTTCATTTTTAAATTGTGAACTTTGTACAAATTTTGTCATGCTGGATGTTAACACATCTTACTCTAAATAAATAAAAAAATGTGTTGCCACACTTGCAGCACAGTGGTTCTGTGATCAGTGACATTATTTTCATTTTATCCAATGTACTAGCAGCCATGGTGAATAAATAATCAGCTACTAGTTCTAGTGATGAACTTAGGCCCTTTATTCCTTAAATTCTCCATGCAGAGTTTTCAGCTCTTCTTTTTAATTAATCATGCAGTTATTCAGTATTTTCTTTCACAGGCGTGTAAAACCAACCAGAAGGAGATTGTTCCATTAGTGAGCTTCACAATCCTTTAAAAATGCCCTGTTAGTTACAGCATGAGGGCAAATTATTTCTCAGTATGGGTAACTCAGCTATGGTGTTGTCCTTAATACACTTACAATTAAATGAGTTGCTTATTAGAGTTGATAAACTCTTGACATGATATTTAACTGAAAATTATGTATCAACCTCAAATGTAACAATTTTCAAGCTCATTTGATCTTCAGGAGGGCCTCAAGTTGTTTTCAGAATCAGTCCACCCAACAGGGAAACTACAATTAACGTTAGTTAACACTTCTACAAAAGAAACCATGAGATATGGTAGTTGCTGTTGAATGCAGTATCAAACAACATCCTGCACCAACCACCAACGTAAGCAAGGTCATTCCTGCAAAGGAGTTAAAAAGCAGTTTACATCTTAATAGCAGTGTTAAACTACCTCATTAAAGCATATTTTACTAGCAATAAGCATAACTAATTGCACATATTGATTTATAGGCGGAATGCTTACTTTACCATATGTGTGCATTCCTGCACCAGGTATGATTTATGTCTTACAATACATACTACTATATTCAATGAATTCTGTGTTATATTATCCCTCTATGCCATTCTTCTTAATTATATTCTTTAATTATCCCAACTGCCCAAGACAGGAGCACAGTACATGTTCTAGATTCTCCATTTCGCGCCCCCGGGAAATAGCTGGTTGACTGCTAAGAAAAAAGAAGACAAAGGTGGCTTGGGACACTCTACAGTACATATTGGAAAGCAGATCTGAGAATGTATAGGTAAAAAATAGAAGGCAGGTAAAGTGAATCCTATAATCAATCAAGAGTGACATAGCTACAAAAAGGAAAAGGAAATTCATTTGTATGTTCGCTGGAGAAAGATAGATAAAATTTAAATGACATTTATCTAAATTGCTTACGGTCACATGCAAATATTTGTTCCTATCAAGTGTCTATGGTGTACCCAGAATCAGTTCTGGTTTTTTTTTCTGGGCTGATAATGAATAGCATCTGACTATTGTGTCACATTATAGATAGCATCTCAGATGGACTTGCACCACGAGTTCTGTTTGATTTCTAATGTGAAAAACAAAAAACACAAAGCAGTTTTCTAAATGTGAAAAACCTAAGAACCAAACCAGAATCTCAATGATTAAAGAACAAGGATGAGAAACAGCAACAGAATGTCCAGGTGACCAAAAGAGAAAACACTGCTGAGCATAGATGGGTTAAATCGAATTGCTTCAGTATTGTCAAGCTAATATTAAACCAATGCACTGTCCCCTAAACAACATTTTGAGATAGTATTGTTCTATCACATATAACTTGTAATAATGGCAAAGAAAATGAAATAAGCAAAAGGAGCCCAAAAGCCTCAGAATAAAAAAAGTGAAAAGACCCCTGAGCAAGACATGAAATGCAGTGAATTATGTGCTTGCATTTCCCTGGCAATAATTTCAATACAGTAAAAACTCATTAGCCAGCACTAGGATAACTGGCACATTTGGTTAACTGGCATACCCAGCTGGGGCCACTGGGCACAGGCCAGTGGCCTGGCGAGGGTCAGCTGCCCAGGCCTGGGACGGGGTGGGGCCAGAATGGGGATGGCTGCCAGCCCCAGCTTGAATAACCAGCACATTTTATTATCTGGTATCCCCAATTCCCCAGGGATGCTGAATAATAACACTTGTACTGTGCATATAGAATCAACAGTGGATTTTAGAATTCATATAAGGTCTGTAACTTTTGTTCTGATACAAAATGTCATGCTTCATCTTAAAATTATGTATAATAAAATATGTAGATATTAATCAAGAGTTGTTTCAAGAGTTATCTCATTTTATATTTTTGTCCAATATTTGTCCATGTCTAAACTGTTAAATTTATAGTCAACTTTACAAACTTCAATTCCTCAAAAATAATTAAATTAAGTTTAAGCGAGGCTTATATAAGTTGGCATTTAAAGTTCTTCCTTCCCTGTTTGACACTAGGGAGGGCTTGTATAGCTATCAAAAGCTGAATATGAGACATCTTTTAAAATATTAATGCCATTTTAAAAATGTTATAGGAACACATACAGCACCCCCTTCATCAGAAGACAAAGACACTATAAAAACTGTTATAAAATTAGTTCTTAATGATGGAGTCTCCTTCTAAAATTCATGAGTGTGATAGGTTCCCTGAAGAGCAATCTGGGATTCCACTGAGCCCTCTGGCATACCAACCTGTCCTCCCTCACCCACTGTGATGTTGTGACAAGCTGTATTTCTCTCCAGGTCCTGCACTTACACAGACATCTGCAGGCAGGGATACACAAAGTGAGTTGCATGAATGCTTCTCCTAGCAATTCATGAACTAAAAATAGGCTCCACCCACTTCCCTCAGCTCCCTAGCCCACAGCCCCAGAGATATACCATCTTGCTTCAGTCAGAAGCCTGACCAGTATCAATCTATTAACCAGTCCACCACTTCTACAATGGGAAGTGGGCATGTACCACTTTTGTGCACTGAACAGATTCCCCAAGCACTTAAACCAACATACTATTTAGGTAATATATATATATATATATATATATATATATATATATAAAATATTAACTACAAAAATAGATTTTAACTGATTACAAGCACAGGGTGACACTCTGTAATCCAGAACTCTCACATCCATAATCCAACATGACTTTAGTTAGTTGGACGACCACTTATTATGGGTGTGCCCAAGTTTCCCAGGATCCCATGAAGTTTGTTTACAGCCACCATTCCTCGCTGTCAGTGTTCTGTGCTATTAATTAGCTGTAATTTACCCCTACATGTCTTCTAAAAGCCCAATAAGCAGTGGAAGTGTTGGTAATGCTACTAGACCATATTGACCTCCAGTGGTCTGGCAAATTCTCTCATCCAGCACTGGGCACATCCTAAGGATGTTGGACAAGAGAGGTTCAACTTACAGTAAGCATACAGATCAAAGTTGGTTGCCTAAGATACAAAAGTTAAATTGGAATCTGAGATCCATGTACTTTATTAGGAACTGGGGACACTTTTGGGGTAGGGGGAGCCTATACAGGAATGATGGGCTCCACCTAAATCAAGGTGGATCCAGACTGCTGGCATTAAACATTAAAAAGGTCATAGAGCAGTTTTTAAACTAAGAGGTGGGGGAAAGCCGATTGGTGCGGGGGAGCACCTGGATCGGACGGAGACTTCTCTTACACGAGGCTCCATAGACAGGGATTCCCTAGAAGTTAGTCAGATAGGGAACGTGGGAAATAATATATGGGCAAGATCAGATGTGAAACAATCGTGCATAAAAAAATCCAACGCGTCTGTGAAAGGCGGACATATAAATAGTGGTAGTTTTCTAACATGCTTTTACACTAATGCTAGGAGTCTGTCTAATAAGATGGGTGAACTGGAGTACCTCATGTCAAAGGAGGAAGTTGACATAATAGGCATCTCAGAAACATGGTGGAATGAGGACAATCAGTGGGACACTATCATACCGGGATATAAATTATATCGGAAAGACAGAACAGGTCGTGCGGGTGGCGGAGTGGTACTATATGTGAAGGATAATATAGAATCAAATGAAGTAAAAATCCTAAAGGAATCAAAATGTTCCATAGAATCATTATGGATAACAATTCATTCCTCTAATATGAATATGGCATTAGGAATATATTACCGACCACCTAACCAGGACAGTGATAGTGATGCTGAAATGATGAGGGAGATTAGAGAGGCTATCAAAATAAAAAACACAGTAATAATAGGAGATTTCAATTATCCCCATATTGATTGGGTGCATGTCACCTCAGGACGGGATTCAGAGATTAAATTTCTTGATGCCTTAAATGACTGCTTCTTGGAGCAGCTAGTACAGGAACCCACAAGGGGAGAGTCGATTCTCGATCTAGTCTTGACTGGAACGCAGGATCTGGTCCAAGAGGTAACTGTTACTGGACCGCTTGGAAATAGTGACCACAATATAATAACTTTTAATATTCCTGTGTTGGGAAGAACACCGCAGCGGTCAAACACTCTGGCATTTAATTTCAAAAAGGGGAATTACACTAAAATGAGGAAGCTAGTTAAACAGAAACTAAAAGGTAGAGTAATTAAACTAAAATCCCTGGAAGCTGCATGGAAACTGTTTAAAGACACCATACTAGAGGCCCAACTTAAATGTATACCCCAAATAAAAAAACACAGTAAGAGACCTAACAAAGAACCACCATGGCTAAACGGCCATGTTAAAAAGGCAGTGAGAGAGAAAAGGGCAGCTTTTAAAAAGTGGAAGTCAAATCCTAGTGAGGAAAATAGAAAGGAACATAAACACTCCCAAATTAACTGTCATAATGTAGTAAGAAAAGCCAAAAAAGAGTTTGAGGAACAGCTAGCCAAAAATTCAAAAAACAATAGTAAAATGTTTTTTAAATACATTAGAAGCAGGAAGCCTGCTAAAAAAGCAGTGGGGCCCTTGGATGATAAAGATATAAAAGGAGCGATCAAGGAAGACAGTGCCATTGCGGAGCGATTAAATGATTTCTTTGCTTCAGTCTTCACGGCTGAAGATGTTACAGAGGTTCCTAAATCTGAGCCAGCCTTTTTAGGCAACAAATCTGAGGAACTCACTCAGATTGAAGTGACATTAGAGGAGGTTTTGGAATTAATTGATAAGCTGAATAGTAACAAGTCTCCAGGACCAGACGGCATTCACCCAAGGGTTCTGAAAGAACTCAAATGTGAAATTGCGGAGTTATTAACAGTGGTTTGTAACCTATCCTTTAAATCCACTTTGGTACCAAATGACTGGAAGACGGCCAATATAACACCAATATTTAAAAAAGGCTCTAGAGGAGATCCTGGCAATTATAGAC
This sequence comes from Carettochelys insculpta, assembly GCF_033958435.1. Taxonomy (NCBI): domain Eukaryota; kingdom Metazoa; phylum Chordata; order Testudines; family Carettochelyidae; genus Carettochelys; species Carettochelys insculpta. Next base: position 173,080,289 of record NC_134139.1, on the reverse strand, counting down.
CGATAAGTTTAACATCAGTACCAGGCAAATTAGTAGAAACACTAGTAAAGAGTAAAATTGCAAGGCACATAGAAGAGCACGAATTGTTGGGCAAAAGTCAGCATGGTTTCTGCAGAGGGAAGTCGTGTCTGTCTAATCTATTAGAATTCTTTGAAGGGGTTAATAAACATGCGGACAAGGGGCACCCAGTGGACATAATATACCTAGATTTCCAGAAAGCCTTTGACACGGTCCCACACCAAAGGCTTTTATGTAAATTAGGTGGTCATGGGATAGGAGGAAAGGTCCTTTCATGGATCGGGAATTGGTTAAAAGACAGAAAACAAAGGGTTGGAATAAATGGTAAATTTTCACAATGGAGGTGGGTAACTAGTGGTGTTCCCCAGCGCTCAGTCCTGGGACCGATCCTGTTCAACTTGTTCATCAATGATCTAGAAAATGAGGTAAGCAGTGAGGTGGCAAAGTTTGCAGATGACACCAAGTTGTTCAGGACAGTCAAAAGCAAAAGGGATTGTGAAGAACTACAAAAAGATCTCAGCAAACTGAGTGATTGGGCAGCAAAATGGCAAATGAAATTTAATGTGGGTAAGTGTAAGGTAATGCATGTTGGAAAAAATAACCCAAATTACACGTACTACATGATGGGGTCAAATTTAGCTACGACAGATCAGGAAAGGGATCTTGGAGTTATAGTGGATAGTTCTCTGAAGACATCCGCGCAGTGTGCAGCGGCAGTTAGTAAGGCAAATAGGATGTTAGGAATTATTAAAAAAGGGATCGATAATAAGACAAAAGATATCATACTTCCCCTATATAAAACTATGGTACGCCCACATCTCGAGTACTGCGTGCAGATGTGGTCTCCTCACCTCAAAAAAGATATATTGGCATTAGAAAAGGTTCAGAAAAGGGCGACTAAGATGATTAGGGGCTTGGAAAGGGTCCCATATGGGGAGAGGCTAGAGAGACTGGGACTTTTCAGTTTGGAAAAAAGGCGATTGAGGGGCGATATGATAGAGGTATATAAAATCATGAATGGTGTGGAGAAAGTGAATATAGAAAAATTATTTACCTTTTCCCATAATACAAGAACTAGGGGACACCAAATGAAATTGATGGGTAGTAGGTTCAAAACTAATAAAAGGAAATTTTTCTTCACACAGCGCACAGTCAACCTGTGGAACTCCTTGCCCGAGGAGGCTGTGAAGGCCAGGACTCTATTAGGGTTTAAAAAAGAGCTTGATAAATTTTTGCAGGTTAGGTCCATAAGTGGCTATTAGCCAGAGATAAAGTATGGTGCCCTAGCCTTCATAATCAAGGGCAGGAGATGGATGGCAGGAGATAAATCACTTGACAGGGTTTGAATCAATCAGCTAGATAATACATGAAGGTCAAAAATCTTCCATACACTGGCTGAAAAACCCCCTCCTCCCCAGTTTGGGACCTTCCCCAGTTCAGTCTTTCTTCTCCAGGTATGTTTCTGGTTGTTGAGTTGTGGGGGAGGTAGGGATAAATAATGATGGCACTCCCCCTTTTTAGAGTGTATCCATCTTGCTGGAATGGTTCTTTGCTGTACCATGAATCAAGCTGCCTCTATTGTCTATGTGTTATCTCTGAGAGGTATCCATTGTATGCAGTTGCTGGGGTAGTCCTTCGTCATGTGGATACCATCATCAGCTTCCAGCTTCTCCACTGTTCTATCTGAAAGCCTAATCATGGCTACGTCTACACGTGAAGCCAACATCGAAATAGCTTATTTCGATGTAGCAACATCGAAATAGGCTATTTCGATGAATAACGTCTACACGTCCTCCAGGGCTGGTAACGTCGACGTTCAACTTTGACGTTGCGCGGCACCACATCGAAATAGGCGCTACGAGGGTACGTCTACACACCAAAGTAGCACACATCGAAATAAGGGTGCCAGGCACAGCTGCAGACAGGGTCACAGGGCGGACTCAACAGCAAGCCGCTCCCTTAAAGGGCCCCTCCCAGACACAGTTGCACTAAACAACACAAGATACACAGAGCTGACAACTGGTTGCAGACCCTGTGCCTGCAGCATGGATTCCCAGCTGCCGCAGCAGCAGCCAGAAGCCCTGGGCTAAGGGCTGCTGCCCACGGTGACCATAGAGCCCCGCAGGGGCTGGAGAGAGAGCATCTCTCAACCCCCCAGCTGATGGCCGCCATGGAGGACCCAGCAATTTCGATGTTGCGGGACGCAGATCGTCTACACGGTCCCTACTTCGACGTTGAACGTCGAAGTAGGGCGCTATTCCGATCCCCTCATGAGGTTAGCGACTTCGACGTCTCGCTGCCTAACATCGAAGTTAACTTCGAAATAGCGCCCGATGTGTGTAGCCGCGACGGGCGCTATTTCGAAGTTAGTGCCGCTACTTCGAAGTAGTGTGCACGTGTAGACACAGCTCATGTGTTTCCAATTCACAACTTAATTCAGTAACACACACCTAGCAAACCTTCATAACTTCCCACACAATCTGATAGGATATTGATGTTCAACAGATCAAGACATGTAGAATGACATCTCAAAAGGCATTCTTTGTACAAAATATATAATCATATCACCATGCTATGTACAGGTGTGCCTGGTGGATGGCTTGGGGGTGTAGAGTGTCACTGACTAATTTGGAGGCAGTGGTCCCAAGGTCCCTTTTTTCCTGGAGAAGCCATCCACTACCATATGCTCTTTCCCCTTTATGTGTACAATTTCTGTGTAAAGCTCTTGGCAAATCAGGATCCAGTATAATAATATGGAATTCATGCCCATAGTTCTGTTTAGCCATATTAGAGGTGAATGGTCTTCTAGACTCTATAACTTCTTATTAAGGTGGTAAGGCTACAGTGGCTTATCTATCCACACTATGTGCATAGCACTACTTTTTGATGACAAAGTCATTTTATTCAGTGGATGGCAGCTTTTTATTCAGAAAGGCAAATCGAGTTGGAGGCAATTGGGATTGTCCCTGCTGTCAGCAGGGAGTTGGACTCAATGACCTCCTGAGGGTCCTTCCAAGCCTATGAGTCTACAGATATTTTTTGCAGCCCTCCTCTGTTTGCTTCAGTGCAACATCCAAGCCAAAGTCAGATACAACAGTACCGTTTAATGTTTTATCAAAGACCGAACAAATAGGCTAGCACAGGCTTTCCAGACAAGAATGCTTCTAGCTTAACAAAGCGTATCTGGTATGCTCTTACCAAATCACCTTATTGGGTTAGTGTTTTTACACAAATGTGTGACTGGGGATACAACATCACTGAACCCACACACCAATCTTCACTAGTAGTTTGCTAGGCCTATGAGATATTAAACCTTTTAGTTTGGGATACAGGATACTTTACATCTTCCACTTTAAGAAAATATTTGACCCACTCCAACTCAATGTCCTTGACAAAACAATTTAGCTGCTCCTATTCGGTTGTTGGAGGGATTCTTTGCGCTTTGACAGCACAACCCCCAGGTTCTTTTATGGACTCCCTGTTGGTTCCTGAGCACTATTTCATCTGTGCATGCTCTTAAAAAATGTTGTAACCCATTAAACACTTTGTTGACCAGTCTGTGGAAGGTCATACCAGCACTGACCAAATCAAAAGGTAACACCATGAATTCACAGGTCCCTATGTCAGTGATAAAAGATATTTTTCTTCCATGCATCCTTCTCTAGAGAAATCTGCCAATAACCTTGCATTAAATCAATAGTGATTGTCATAAGGTATGCATCTGTTAGTTACAGCATTAAGTTCTCTATAGTCAACATAAAATCTTATGGTTCTGGGGACTAGAACACAGAGGATACCCCAGATCTTCTCAGATTCCTTAATCATACTCAGGTCCAACATCTTGTTCATGTCTATACAAATTTGTTCTTTCATCTTGTCAGTTACCCTGGTGCCCAGGGTGGTTGAGTTCCTTTTATGAGGATTTTATGGGTTAACATGCAAGTGTATTCTTCTGGGCTTGCTGGAAGACAGCCTCCTGTTGCACATGATAACACCTTCCTCCTTTTGACTTGTGTTAATTCTTTGCAGAGCCCAATGCTTTCCAGAATTGAACCATCTCAGCAGTCATCAAATCAATGGGTGAAAGTATCTCTGCTTCTGCTTCCATACAACAGATCACATTCACTTTGGCCCCTCTGCTGCAATGAGCTTTAAGCCAAGTCATATGTACAGGATGTGGGACAGCATCATCATGGAGATTTTTAACTTGCTACATGTCCTTATTTGCCACTTATACTATCTCATAGGGTCCCTCTACAAAGTTTTCCTCTTGTCTTTTTTCACTGGGCTTAGCACCATCACCAAATATTCTATTTCAGTACTGTGTTTACACGTATTTCTGTCATGCCCCACTTTTTGTTTGGCCTGATTGTCCAGGTGATCAGTCTGGTCAATTCCATCCTGTCTTTTAACTCTTTTCTGAAGTGCTGAACATATTCAGTTACTGGTTCTTTCAGTATCTCACTGTTCCCTTCACGTGAATTCTTAATGAGAGCAAGGGGTCCCCTGACTTTTCTCTTATATAACATATCAAATAGGGAAAATCCTGTGTATTCTTGGGGTACCTTCTTTTACGTATACAACAGGAAGTCATCCTAATTCCGGCCCTTAGTATACATTCATAGCATGGACTAGCATCCCACTGAACCTTTCCACCAAACCACTATCCACTGGATGATGGGGATCAGTTTTAAATTGTTTGACTGCACCTAGCTTCAATTGCTCATTGTGGCATGTAAAGATGTAAAGATGTTTAGGCAACCAATGAACCCTAAAGATTATTTGTTGTTAAATGGCATGTAATCAGCGGTCCAAAGTCACTTCTTTAATCGCCTATTTTATTCCACCCTGTGAATGAGCTATTTACTCCCAATATGTTTTTCTACTTTTGGTCACATTACATATCTATTAACTCTTTTGTGGATCATTAGGTTACAACGGTTACGATTACATTACAGCCTTCTGTCAACAGGAGTCACTGTCAGAAGAGATTTCCCCACAAAACTTTTGTTGACAGAGTGTGGCCACACAAAAGCCAATTGAAAGAGCCCAGCTGGAATGTCCCCGCCTGCACCACCAGTGGCTCAGACAATGCAAGCACTTCCAGGTCAAGTTCCAGATATGTATTTGGAGATTTAGCCTGTGTTCATACTAGCAAGTTCTTCTGAAAGATTTTTTGAAAGAAGAGGGCTGTTTCAGAAGATCCCATGGAGCATCTACACACAAAAATCATTCTTTGGAAGGTAAATTGAAAGAATGCAGCGCTCCTTTCGAAAGCGCTCTTCCACTCCCATTTCAGGAAGAATGCCTTCTTCTGAAAGCTTCTTTAGAAAGAAAACATGTGTAGACCCTTCTCAGGGCTCTTCTTTCGAAAGAGCAGTCCTCATGGCACCTTATTTTTCAGTCCCTGTCCTGTTCTTTCAAAAGAGCGGGGGCTGTGTGGGTATTTTATTTTGAAAGAGCAGATCACTCTTTTGATCTGGTTTTTGCGTGCGGACGCACTCTTTTGAAAGAAGTTCTTTCAGAAGAGATCTTCCAGAAGGGCTTCTTTTGAAAGATCTCTGTAGTGTGACAAATCTCCATCTTGGCCTCAGTGGATCCCATTCTTTCAGGCAGACTGCTCATGTCAGAGACTCACAGTGAGCCTTATTTAAACACTTCCCCTGGGATACAGACTTGCTGTTTATTTAGCCACCTTCATCACTGGCCGCACGAGGGAAAAAGAGGAGACCAATTCTCATAGTTTCTGCATCCCCTCAGAGAGGACCAGGTGCAGGCTTGACTCTTCCAAAATAGTTCTTCCCATCTGCTGTGCCTCACTGTGCAGATCAGCTCTACCATGGTGAGTAGGGAGCTGGGGGAAAGGAGGGAACTTGGGCCTGCCCTCTGCTCTGGGTCCCAGCCTGGAGACTCTGTGGATAGCAGCTGTCTGTCATGTCTTCTGAACCAGCTACGTGACAACTAGAGCTGTCGGTCCCGAACCCTCCTATGGATTGGAGGGGGAAGGATTACCTGGGGCAGGGAGGAGATGGTGGCAGGAGTAGTGGGGGGGGCACCTCCCACCTTCACCCTCCCTAAGGATTCACATTGCAGCATGAGTGGCAGCCAACTCCGCTCCAGTGTGGCCTCCCAGCCTACTGAAGCCACTTCTCTGCAGCAGCGGGAAGCAGCCTCCACTCACAGCCACCTGCAGTGAAGCAGGGCTCAGGAAGACAAGAGGATGCAGTGGAGCGGAGCAGTCTGCTGCTCACACTGCATAGAGAGCGTGGGGGAGAGGCAGGTCAGTGGGGAGGTGACCCCCCACCACCACTGCTGCTGCCACCGCCACTGCCTGCGCCCTGCCCTAGGTACTCCCCAGCTATGTTAGTTGAGAAAAGGGTCAGGGGCTGGGCAGAGCAGGGAAGGGGTGAGGACAGTGGCATGTATGTGTGTGGGGGGTCCCCAGGGCCCCACATCCTGGGGCATTGGGGGGAGTTGTCCCAGACCCTCTCCCTTCTTGGGGTGGCCCTGGTGACAACTACAATTCCACTCCCCTATGTCCTCCCCTCCCAGCACCTTCTTTATGCTTACGGCAGTTCCTTCCCCCGGTAGCTGATGGTATTTGTACCTCTCAGTCCCCCACAGCACCGTCTCACCCAGCTCCTTGCCCACAGTGAACTGACTGAAAGGAATCATCAGACGCTCCCTGCTGCTGCCACTGCCACTGCCACTGCCACCACCGTCGCCGCCATGGCTCCTGCCTGCCTTCACTGGGTCTAATGAATTCCTGCTAGCTCTGGAGTCGCCCTTTTTAGCTTGCCCAGGGAAAAGGGAGCTGTTTGGTTTGGGACTAATATAGGGGCCAATAGACTGGCCATGTCCCTGAGCAAGGGGGTGGGCAATTCCATGCTCCCAGAAAGGTGGTGCCGGGCTGGGGGCAGCCTGCCCTCAGCACCACCTGGAGCATGCTGCACTGGCCTCCCCACCCCTCAGCCAGCTCTGAGAGGTGTCTCGAGGCTGCCATTTGGCAATCTGGCTGAAAATTTAAAGGGCCCAACCTCCACTCACCAATGCTCCCACAGCACAGGCAGCAGCAGCTGGAAGCTCCAAGCTCTTTTGAATCACTGGCCCCTGCAGCCAGTGTCCCTGCCCTCCTGTTAGGGATGTAAAATCCCATTTAATTGCTGAACTGGTTAAAAATCACATTTAACCTGTTAATCACCTACATAGATGCAGGGGGTGGCTAGGGAGGCTGCTCTGCCCACAGCCTGCTTTGCTCTGTTCTGCAGCACCCCTGCCTACAGTTCTGCCATAGAACTGGGCTCTACAGCCTGGCTGGAGCAGTCCCCAGCCACAGTGACCTCCGCTGTGCTGCAGGCACAGGCACTCCAGCTGGGCCATATACCCCTGTTCTCAACATGCAATGGGTGGGGAGTGCTCCAGCTTGGCCAGAGCAGCCCATGCCTGCAGGATCAAAAGAAAAAAAATAAGGGAAAAAGGCTTTTCTGACATTTCCTAGGTATTTCTCTAAATGTGTGTTAATGTGTGCTTCAGCACTCACAGACTAGACATTTCAGCAGCTGCTGAATCTTAAGGCCGTTGTGACAAGCAGGATATCCAACACCATCACTAGTTAAACAGGTAATATATATAATTGTGTGGTAATCTTAATAAGTTGTTCACTTCTCACTTTTCTTGCTTATCAACATCAACTTTAAATATCAGTGTTAGAACTGTGACAGTGTGAGGTCAGTGGAGCAACTCGCTGGAGAAAAGCAGCTTCCAAAAGCAGAAACAGCCCTGGCAATCAGGCAGAGGGGAAGCAGCTGGGGAAGAGGCTGCCCTAAATCAATTAAGGCTAGCTGGTCCTATCTGAGGCTGCCTTTTAACAATCTTCCCCACTAGGGTGCTGAAGAGAGTGTAAGAGGAGGTTGGAGAGAAGTGTAGAGATTCAAACAAGTAAGGAGAGAGTTAGGGAGAGGTGCAGACAATAACAAGAGTGGCAGTGAGCAGCTCTGGCAGGTAAGCCCAGGCCTCAGTCAAAGGCTGAGGGGACTGGATACAAAGCCCAATCAAACCAGGGAGCTCTTATCCACTGCACTTTGAGCCTTGGGATCAAAGCTGACCCTGGCAAGGGCAACCAGGCCCTATGCTGGGCGACCATGGCCTGAGCAGAGGACTGGGGCCCAGGAGACATGTGGACCCTGTCACGGTTCATAAGAACATAAATATTGATTATGGAAAAATAAATCACCAGTCAGAATACAAAGATCTCTAATGATGGTGTCATTCCCCTAAGAGCCAGATAGCAGAGCAACTTCGATAGTGTATTTCCTGGGTGAGTGAAAATGGAGGGATTAGTGCAGTGGTGTCCAATAGGAATTCAAAGCTTGTCAAACCTGTGGTGGTTGTCCTTCCATACTCATCACATTATATTCTATTAAATGTTATTAAACTGTATTAGAACAATAAATACCTTCTGGCCTTTGAATTCACACCAAACTGTGAGGCAATGTAATAATCACAGACATGAGGAGGGCAACACAAGTCACTGCAGTACAGAAATGCTTTGAGCCCCCCATAGTCTGTAACAACCACCCACCAATGAGGCTGCGAGTGGTGTGGCTCCAGCTGTTTCCAGCAAGTAGCAAACAGACAGTGGCACTGCCTCCGAGTGCTAGAAGGCGTGATGTGAACCGGCCCACCCTTGCCATGTCCTGTGGTGCTCCCTTCCAACTCAGGCAGTGTCAGTGCCCACAGTGGTTCCTTGGTGGCTGGCAGGCTGCCTCACCTGGGTGAGCATAGGGATGAATAAGGCGGCTTCTGGGGCAGAGCAAAGCGAGAATGTGGGTCAGTGTCCACAAATGCACAGCGGTATGTGCAGGAATGTGCCCAAATAACTCACTTCAGCAGGAGCACATCTAAAGGCTGGGAGCATTCAGGCTGCGGCAGCTGTCTGCCTGTTGCTGGATGGCTCAAGGCAGTGGGAGAACATCCAAACGCTGGAGTCACTTTGTATTGCTACGGTTCCACTGCAGTACTTTCACCTTGTTCATTCTGACCAAAGAAGAGGGAGGTGTGTGCTTGAATGGCAAGTGGGTGTGTGTTGCTCCTGTGTGTGTACTTCTGTGTCTCTAATACACACAATGTATGCGGTTTCCTGCAGCTGAAACTATAGCTACCAACAATGACTGATCATGTTGCAACTCGTGTCAGTCGCAATAATGTCATGCTCATGAGTTTTGATGCCTGCCACTGAGTACATGTGATGAATTCAAAGAATTATGAGTTCTTATGAGTTAGGTATGCATGCATTCATCACAACACAGTGTCCTATCTGCCACATGGGGTGTATAGCGAACTTATTGCATACCGCGGGTATATACAAACTAACAATGTCATATTCTTTCTTTTAATCTTCTGCTGGTGTAAACAACATTCAGACCCTTAGTCAGATGTGCTTTAGCCCCTGAGATGATGATATTTGTGGGAGTTATGGTTTGCTCTTATATAGCTCAGGATTGGAAGAATTAATGGTGTATGGCTGGAATTTTAAAACAAAAGCATGGTCTTCATCCCTTCATGGTATTTTCTCTCAGACTAGAACTAGTTGAAAAGTTTTAAATTAAACGTTTTAAAAAAATAAAACACTGCTTTGTTTATTCTGAAAATTTCATCCTTTTTCTACATGTTTCCCCACTTTTGCACTTGGGAAAAAAAGGCAAAGTTAAAAACAGAGAAAAAGGAGGGGAAGCCTCCATATTTTTAGTTTTTGAAAATAGGAAAAAAATTCAGGTTTTGGTTTGTAAACCGCAAAAAACTTTCAAATGAGATGAAAAGTTTTATTTGACGTTTATTTAAGAGCAGGTTAGACAAACACCTGTCTGGGATGATCGTGAATACACAAGTTGCTAGACTGGCCACTATTTTTAGATAGCAGTGCTGTTTTTTGTAATTATCTGCAGCAATATTGGTGTGTTTAGTCTGAAATGATCCCTGTATTTACAGAGGATATGTAAATATGTAAATGTAAATGAATTAATCTTCCTAACATTTCCTAACAATTAACAAGTAGCCCTGTAGCACCTTAAAGACTAACAAATTTGGAGGACTGTAAGAGGAATGGTTCTAGCCTGCTTTGTTTATCATAACATTTACTAGTGCTAAAAATATTTACCAGGTATTGGGTACTAGAGAAGCAGATACTTCCGAAAACAATCTAATTCTGACCAGAGGCTGCATTAAGATTGACCAAAAACAAGTTCAAATATGACTTCAGGTCATTTTAGAAGGAACTAGATTGGAAGAAAACCAAACCACTTTGAAAGGAGAAACTACTCCAACCTACCCCAGAGAGGAAGAGGCAAACTGAACTAGAGCCTTGAGGTAACTGATTATTGCAGAAGATTGTCAACAAGAGATTCCAACAAAAGGACTATAGGAACTGGACATGGGTTTTAAACCCCATTATAGCCTGGGCTTTCATAACATGCTCTGGCAAGGATTTCCACAGATTGAATGTTTGTTGTGTGAAGAAATACTTTTGTTTGTTTTACATCTGCTATTAATTTCATTTGGTGACCTCTAGTTCTTTTGTTATGAGGATTAAATAACATTTCCTTATTTTCTTTCTCCTTGTTAGTCATGATTTTATAGACCTCTGTCATATTATGATTAGTCATCTCTTTTCTAAGATGAAAAGTCCCCAGTTTTGTAATCTCTCCTCATATGGAAACTACCCCTAATCATTTTGCTACCCTTTCCTGAACCCTTTCTACTCCCGATGTATCTTTTTTTGAGATGGGACAATGAGGTCCATATGCAGTATTCTAGATTTAGGTGTATGATTTATGTGCAGGCAATATGACATTTTGGCTACATCTACACAAGATGGGCTTTTGTTGGAAAAACCCAGGGAGCATCTACATGCAAAATGTGCTTTGTCAACAGTCTGTCGACAAAACTCAACGCATCTGCCAGCAGCATTATACCTTTCCACATTCAGTTATAAAACCTTCCTCGACAGTCTCCTGTCAACAAATCAGTGCTGTATGTGTTCCAGGGTCATTTTGTCATCAGATAGGGCTTCCAGTTCGCTGGGCAGCCTTGTTTGCCGGCTTCTGGTCACCCATTCTGTCGAGAGAGGGCCAAGCAGTCTGGCTGCTCTCTGTTGACAGTGCGGATCACTTTTTCAATCAACTTTTATGTGTAGATGCAGTCTGCTGACAGAAGTGTTGCAAGAACATCCCTTTTGACAGTCATTTCTGTCAACAGATGCTTCTCTTGTAGAAGTAGCCTTTCTGTCTTATTATATATCTCTTTCCTAATGATTCCCAACATTCTCTTTTGTTTTGTTTTTTGACTGCTACTTCACATCAAGTGGATGTTTTCAGAGAGCTATTCTCAATGACTTCAAAATCTCTTTCTCAAGTGGTAACAGCTAACTTAAACACCATCATTTTATCTATGTAGCTGGGTGTCCATTACTCTGGTGTCCATTTCTCTGCATTTACTGACATGAAAATGTCATCTGTCACTGTGTTGCCCAGTCCCTCAGTTTGGTGAGATTCCTTTCTAACTCTTCGCAGTCTGATTTGGTTTTATCTCTCTTGAATAGTTTTGTATCATCTTCAAATTTTACCTCTCAATCCTTTCCCCTTTTTCCAGATTATTTATGAATAAATTGAATAATACTGTTTACAGTGCAGACTTCTGGGGAACACCTCCAATTACCTCCCTTCATTCTGAAAACTGACTATTTAATCCTAAACTACTTCTCTTTTTGCAATGTGTTTCTTTTTTATATATAAATTATTTTGCTATAATCTAAATAACCCTTCATTATATGTATTATTCAGGGTGTATTGGATGGTTTACAGAATGAAAGTCTTGTAGTTAAAATATTGGACAGGTATTCAGGAGATCTAATTTAATTCCCAGTATTGTCACAGACCTCTTCTGTGACCCTGGGCAAGCGACTGAAATTCTATTGCCTCAGTTTCCCATCTGATAAATGGACATAATGAAAACAAAAAAGTTCTTTGGCTGACTTGTTTATGTTAACAGCTTTCCAGGATAGGGCCTCTTTCTTACCTTGTACACAAGATAGTAAAATGGGGTTCCAATATTGGGTGGAACCTCTCGGTGTTCCTGTAACATAAATAATAATATCCTGGATTGGTTTCAGAGAAAACATCCTTGCTCTACCTAGGGAGGAGACTTGGCCACTAATCCACAGTTTTGTTGTTATGTTGATGGTAAGAAAAAATGGTATATAGGAAATCAGAAGCCCCCTTATTTGAACACTCCTTCCTCTGGTAAACTCCCTCTGACAGAGATTTTTTTGTTTTCACTTTCCATGCCAGGCCAACTTTTCCTCCAAGTACATTGGCAGGGTACAGAGCAAGGATTTGTGGTTTGTCAAGGCTTGAACAACTTGCCAAGTTGCTGATACTTCCTGTTGAATCAGGGCCCAATATTTTCATTTGTATTCTTATGTGTTGAATATTCTTTTGTTGGTATTACATTTTAAATGCCTAGTAAAAAGAACTTCTCCTCTAGCTACATTTACTTCTATAATATAACTACATGAACCTACACAAATTATTGTGTAGTCTAGCTGCAGTGACTTAGCCATGTTAATAGCATTGCATCAATAAAAAAAATGATAGACTATATGTTATGGAATACTTGGTGTGAAACTGAGATGCTATTTCAGTAAAATCTCTTATATGAACTTAGCTATCGCAGCTGCACCCTGGTCAGTCTTTAAATAATACTTGGTGGGGGATACATCCATTCATTCCACATTAAAACTCATTATCTGAAAAGCAAGAATATCTTTCAAAGGTACTGTAATAGGTTACATGCGTTTCATTTACAAGACTCCAAACCAGACTGTCTGGCACCTAACTGAATTGATGAGAGTTGAGTTGCTCTTTGGTGCAGGGAATGTATTTATGTATATTTGTATGGAACCAAGCAAAGAAGGTATGTTTTAAAAAAAATGAATAAATAAAAGCCTAACACCATATGGCTGCGGGGACTAAGGCTGTGTCTCGATTGCTGAGAACTGTGGGCAAAACAGATGCAAATTGCATGCCACATTTGCATATCTCTTGCTGACACTTCTCTCGGGAGAAACTTTCCTGACATTTGGCCTGTCCACACAGGGCCAGATGTCGGGAAAAACCCCTCTGCCAAGACATCCCTTCTTCTTTGTGGAATAAGGAAGACAGGGATGTCAGCAGAATGCTCCCAATGTGGAAGACTTCTGTCAAGAGACCTCCAGTCTTCCGACAGAAGCCTGCAGTCTAGACATAGTTAGAGTACCTGTGGCATCTAAAAGGTAGCCTAGCACATTTTTGAGGAACAGTATGCTCCTAGTCACTCTTGGACAGAAAGAGTTTCAAAAATCTACCAGAAGGGAGCAACTGTTACTAGAAACCCATAGTAAACTTGGAATAGGGGAAAGACAACTATTTAACATATTGACAAAGTGGCTTTCTTTAACAGAGGAAGAATATGTTTTAGATCTTAGTGAGCACCGCTTTCTGGCCCCCACTAGGACTTCTGTAAGTGGAATCGAAGCCTCTTTGCTCTGGATCTGACAGTGTTTCTAGCTCCCGGAGTCTAAGCAGAGTTCAGCTACTGCCCTAATATTAGGGCCCCTAGGCACACTGTCAGAGTGCAGATATTCTACCGTCATCTCCCCACGAATGTTGGAGACTGCTGTGCAGCTTCCTGAACGCTCTGAATTCAACACTCACCCTTCAGACATCCTCCTACTTAAACTTATCCTCTCCTAGAACTCCACTAAAAAGGCATGGAGATTCTGATTTACAGGAGCGAAAAAGTGGTTGTGAAGGAGTGGTTGCAAAGAAGACAACACACTCACAAGCACAAGTGTATATTTATGATCTTTCTCCTGACTTAACTGACATCACAGTAGTTTGGTGGGGTTAATTTTATGACAAGAATATTGGTATGAAAGGGTATAACTTGGACAGGCAGGTTAAAAAGGTGGATGCAAGATGTATTACACACACACACACTTTTGCCCTCACATACTAAAGTGGGTGAGATGTAGTTGAAAGTCTCTGAATAAGGATAAAAAGGATATTAAAAATAGGGGTGATGTCATGATAAGCTCTACTATAGACCACCAAGTGAGGAAGAAGAGTTGAATGAATGAGTAAATAAATAACAGAAATATCAAAAAGCAAGACCTGGACAGTAATGGGGGAGTCTAACAATCCTGATATCTGTTGGAAAAATATTTTGGCAAAGCCCAGAATTTCCAATAAGTTAGTGGAATGAATTAGGGACAACGTTTCATCAGAAAGTGGAGGAAGTAACCAGGTATGTCGATTTTAGTCTTCATTCTGACTCATGGAGCAATTCATATTGAATCAGAAGGCAGAAGCAATTGGGGGACAGTGATTATGAAATTGTAGTTTTCATTATTCTAAGGAGTGGGAGGAAGGAGAACTCCAAAATAGTGATAATAGATTTTTAAAAAGCAGACTTCAAAAATTCAGAGAACTTGTAGGTAAGATCCACTAGGAAGAAAATCTAGGGGAAAAAAGGAATCAGGAGACTTGGCATTTTCTCAAAGAGACGTTAAAGGTACAACTGCAAACTATCCCAATGCAAAGGAAAGCTACAACAGTAAGAGGCCAATATCTGAACTCGTAAAAGTGTGCATTATGTCAAATAGCCATTCTAGCTATTTGGTTAAAGGCTTGTTAAGTGACAGTCACGAATCTAAATAATCATCAACCAGCAGCAGGGCCTGGATGATTCAATGAATTCAGCAGACTTGTAAACATGCCAGGTAGATGTACCTTGACTGCTCCCTTTGCATGTGTGATAGAGGTGAAGTCCCACTTTTTGTGCTGTTGAAGTCAAGGGGAGCTTTGCTATGTATTAGGAAGATCACAATGTAACCCTTTACATTTATTTTATTAAATATGTATTTTCTAATACATCTTTACACCAGCATATTTGATAACATACATCTAGTAAGTATTGTTTTTATTGATCTAATCTGCTTATAAACATTATTCTGGGGCTTGATTCCCTGTTCACTGAAGTCAATGGGAAAGCCACCATGGATCAGACTCCTGAAGAGAAATAATCTGTAATTTCCTAGGTGTTAAAAGCTAACAATCTATGTCTGCCTGATAGAAAAGAATGCAAAACACAGATATCCAAAGATGATCATAGGTAGCCTGGTACTAAGAGCAAAATTGTAGCAGATCCACATATGAGCTATGTCCTACATATCACAAAGCTTATGTAAATACAGAATGAAAATGTGCTATGTGAATCCCACACAAATACGTTTTAATTAATACATCAAATAAAACTTTATAAACTGGTAAAAGATAAAACCAGCAAGTGGCAGTGTTTGCCAATAATCAAGAGGTAAGCAGAAACTAAGAATGGAAAAATCTTTTTAGATAGTGTAAAAACTGCAATATAAGCATCTTTAGGAGCATTCAGGAAGTAATGTTCTTTCACTGCTAGTAGTGAACAGGAATCTCACTAGTTTTAAGGTCAAACTTCAGTCAGAAAAATAGAGAACAGTGGGCAAATACATGATTGTTTATATTGTTGCCCCTTTTTGACCTGTGTGACTCAGTCAAAATTAGCAGTCAAAGTTAGCAGCCCTGGACACGTTCAGATACTGCTTGAGTTTGATATTTAATTTCATGAAATCTTATTTACGAGGAATGTATAAAGCCTTGTTTCTGAATGCAGAAAATAATAAAAACAAAAAGAACCGCTCTGTAACTTACAGCCCCCTACTCTTTTCAGCTAGCTGCAGACTCAAGCTCTTTCTCTCTCTGTCTGCGTACATGTGTGCTAAGAGATTAAGGGTGTGTCTATATAGTAAGGTCTCAGAGTACGCAACCCTATTCTTATGCAGCTGATCCTGATTCTTACAGCCTAGAAATGTGCAATTTCCAATTGTGCTTAACTCGCTCCCCGTCCACCTCTATCTCCAATCACCACCCATACATAGCTGCTGCTCACACTTCACCCCAAACTCTGGCCCTTGCTCACCTCCCCTCAGGCATGACTCTGGCTCAACCTCCCTGGCTCTGGTTCAACCCCACTGCTGGCTCACCACCTGTGCGTGGCTCCAGCTCCAGCTCACCACCCCTCACACGCGGCTCCAACTCAACCCCTCCCCACCTGATTCAACCTCCCCTGCGCTCTGGTTCAAACCTCCTGAGGGCTGGTTCACCCCGAGCAGGGTTCTGGCTCACCACCCCGACACACAGCTCCATCTTAACTCCACCCCACACCTCCCCTGCAGCCCTAATCCACCCCAGGCTTAGCCCCCACCCACCTCCCATGGCCCCAACCCACCGCCAGGCTTAACCCTCTCCAAACACCCCTCCACCCCAGGACTCACCTTTGTGCTGGTTCCGCTGGGGAAAAAGCTGGACCCCCAACTTACGTGAAATCTGGGTTACGTGAGAGTGTGTGGAATGGAACCCTTGTGTAACTCAAGGGTCTACTGTACTTAGTGCACATTTGATATGTTGCGATCGATCCTTCGACTTTGTTCCCTGGTGTAGACCAGGCCTAAGTTAAAATTAGTAAGGGCAACTTTTTAGCACCTGTGTTTGTAAAGTTGAGGGTGGCACAAGAAGTCAATGGAGTGTGTCCCCAGTAGGGTGGACAGCTTTGCCTTTGTCCTGGTCTACACTGGGGAACAAAGTCAATCCCAGATACACAATTCTAGCTACACCATTAGCTTAGCTAGAATCAATATATTAGGATCAACTTTGTTTTCAGGAGTAGAGCGGAGCTCTTTGGGCTCACGCTGACGACCCTTACTCTGTGCGATAGCGTAGCATACCAGGGTCAACCTCCAAGCCCAGAGAGATTAGTTTTGCTGCATCTTCACAGATGTGGCAAAATCAAACTTTGTAGGATCGATTGTGGCATATCAAACATGTAGTAAGTATAGACATGCCCTTTGGCAACAATAAATTGTGGGCATTTATCCCACAGTTCCTACTGCCCCCTTGCATTGTAGGTTAAGCTCTCAGTGTCTGACAGGACAAAAAACTACTTGGGAGGGTTCTGGATATGATTCATCAGCCTCCCATGAGACACTTATCTCTTCCCTCTCCCACTAAAATCAACAATGAACAGTGTTTTTGAGCTCTTTTTTCACTGGGTATTTGTGCAGACATCATTGCAAAGCTAGCATGGATGCCATCCACCTTCAAACTGTTGTGGCAAATATTGTGAACAACTCATGCATTATGCAAAAATATGTGCTGCGCCTAGATAGCAACTGTCAGAGAGATGAAGACTGAGGAGGACACCCACATACATGTATATGAAACACTGGAGGGGAGCAGTGGGCAGATGCTGGCTGCACTCGATGCTATGTACACAGTGAAATGTCAGTTATGGTGCTATGAAACAAGGTCAGACAGGTGGGACACTGCCGGGAAGGGACAATCAGTAGTGGTTACAAAATTTTCATTACAAATCTTTTGTGACAGTTCAGAAACAAATGGCAATAGCTCTGTGGAAGCCTGCAATGGACAGCTAGAAGTCAGTGAGCAATCAATCTGGCATGGGCAATCTACATTGGGGGCTGCAGTGATCCATGTAGCCAAGGCAACCAATACCTTTCTGCTATGAAGAACAGTAACTCTGGGGAAAATGTGCAGGACATAGTGGATGGTTTTGCTACGATGGCGTTCCCTAACTGTGGCAGAGCGACAGATGGAATGCATGTCCCCATCTTGGCACCAGATCACCTTGCCACAGAGTACATAAACCACAAGGCCTACTTCTAAATGGTATTGCGGGTGTTGGGGTCTCACAAGAGCAGCAAAGTGGGATCATCAGGAAAGGAGCATGAGTTATGCATCTTTAGGAACTCTGGTTTGTTCAGAAAGATGCAGAATGGAGCTTTCTGCCCAGAGCAGAAAATTAATGTTGAAGACATGGAGATGCCTGGAAGACCCAGGTTACCCCTTGCTCATGAAGCCATACACAGGCAGCCTGGATCACAGGAAGGAGCAGTTTAATTACAGGCTAAGCAAGTGTAGAATGGTGGTAAAATATGCATTTTGCCCTTTAAAGGACACGTTCAGGAGCTTGCTGAGTCGGTTAGACCTCAGCAAAAGCAACATTTCCTTCATGGTAGAAGCCTGCTGTGTGCTCCATAATTTACGCAAGAATACATGTGTGGGGGGGAGGAGATTTCATGCTACGCTGGAGGACCAAAGAGGATCACCTGGCCACTAATTATGAGCAATCAGACACCAGGGCAATAAGGAGAGCATACCAAGGGGGTACTGCTAATCAGGGCAGCTTTGAATTAACGTTGTGAATTACCAGACATCAACATGACAGTCAGGTCTGTTGCTGTTAAGGAGGTGCCTCCTGTATGATGTGTGCTAGCCTATAAAACTCCCACGGCCAATTATGCAACACAAACAATAACTACACTATTGTTGAGAGATCATGTGTTTTTATTTAGGGAACAAAATGAAGTAGACAGTAAAGATGTTCATGTGAGGAGCTTTGGAGAGGGTGAGGAATGGCAAGAAGCATTTTGTGATCACAGGTGTGGGCATGTCACCCTTCTGTTCTGGAAAATTCCTGAGGGCAGGGAGATGAGTGGAAAGCTGCCTTGGACTTCTCCCCCACCTCTGTATTCTGGGTGTTGGTGTGAGGGGAGGGTATGGAACATGGTGAGGAGGGCATGTGGCTCAGCATGGGCTGCAGTGGGGCTTTGTCCTCTTCCACCAAGCACTGCAGGAGCTCTGTTCGCTGCACATGAGCTTCAGTGTTTCCTCTTGGACTTCACATTTCCTGAGTACTCTCCTCTCTTGCTGTGGTTCTCCTCCATACATATAACTGGGCCCTGTCCATGCGGGCAAATTCCATGTGCTCAGGGAACACACTTTCCCAAGTACGTTTTCACCTTCTGACCTGTGCTAATCTAACATTGTTGCAGGCACTGTAACAAACAAACAAAAAAAAAAGGGGGGGGGGCAGCACAGACATTAGGGAGATACATTCACTGTAGATCTGATAAGATTTACAACACACAGAGTAACTTCATGAAAGAGCATCTGTAGAAAACAATAGGGATGTGTTATGTACGAAGACAAATTTTTACTTTTAGGTGTCCTCTCTGCAGCAGATACAATACAGCTATCATAAGGGGCCTGCTTGTCTTGGTTTGCTGCCAGGCATGGTAAGGGACAGACTGGGGCAAGCTTTCAAACCATGTGTAGGAAAGTGGCTTCAAAATGCAGGTTCTGCCCCTTTGCATGTTGTGGGGGGGATCATGGTGGCTATTGAGGTTGTGGCTCTCGCAGTCACCCCATGCTTCTCCTCCCACCTTGGCTGGGACAGTGAAAGTTTCCTTTAAGTTAATATATAGCTTCCCTGGCATCCCCTACATTGCCATGCAAGATATTAGTCTTCTCAGAGTAACACAAAATAAGGAAAGGCTGCTAACTGAATGTGAACAGAAGGCTGGTCCTTATCCTGCACTGCTTTTCGCTACCATGATCCAGATCACTTATTGCTGGCTTTGCATGGAAAGGTGTCCTATTGTGGAGGTCAGAATAAGGCAGGTCTCTGCAGAAACCTTGTGAGAAGAATTACAGAGTACCCATCTGAGAGCTTTATGGAGATGTGCAGGTAGGATTCCTGCTCCATTCTCAGACACATTAACAAGTTGTTCTGGGAGACCTACACTGTGTAAGTACAGTGCACACCACAGATCCAACTTGTAGCATCATTAAAAATGAGAACCCACCAGAGCTACCCTCTCCACCATCATGATCCAGCAGCAAGATGCCCTGGGGGGAGGAGATTGGCCCAAATTTGAAGAAAAGGTCCTGGCTACCAGTGAGATTATCTGCTCTGATTGCCTGCTCACCATTCTCCTACTCCTTCTCTTCCGCATTCACCTTGTATTCCCTGCTATTACCACAGGCTGAATGAAGAATCTCTTGAGGTGGACTGAGAAACTATGGAATCAATTCCCTGAGCCCAAAAGATGGTACCCAGCTCTTGAAAGACAATGAAGCCGTTGGTTCTTACTTGAGGGAGCACTATAATGAGCTCTTGAACTGCCCCTCCACCATGATCCAAAAATCCCTTGACCAAATCCCTCAGCAACCACATACCGAGTGAGGTCCAAGCTGCCATCAAAGTGATGAAGTGCAACAAGGCAACTGGACTAAATGGAATCCATTCCAAAATCTTCAAAGAAGGCAGGAAAGCTCCACAAACAACAACATTTCCTAATTCTCAAGATCTGGGATAGGGAGCAGATGCCATGAGAGTTCAGAGACACACTGATGATCAGTCTTTTCAAGAAAGGAGACGAGTCGAACTGTGGAAACTATTATGCCATCTCCCTCCTGGCAATGACAGGGAAAATCTTAGCTCAAATCCTTGCAAACTGACTCCTGCCACTCTTAGAAGAAATTCTCCCAGAATCCCAGTGTGGGGCCCCGACCATTCCAAGGAACAGCAGACGTGATCTTCAGTGCCTGGCTAATGTAAGAAAAATGTTGTGAGGAGAAAAAAACAAGCTTTATATATGAGTTTCATTGACCTGACCGAAGCGTTTGACTCAGTCAATCGCAGCACCCTGTGGACCAGCCTCTCAAAGATTGGCTGCCACAAAAAATCCATTAGCATCTTCAGGCTGCTTCCAGGAAGACATTTAATAATAGCAGACACACTCTCAAAAGCGATGCTCCATGTGACATGACACAGCCTAATGATCTAGAACAAGGAATAAACATACATGTGAACATATCATCATTTTCTTTTTTTTAATTTTGTTCTATGTCATATTGCAGCCTGCACTTCTTGACTTAATAGCTTTATGTGTTTGTCCTTTAAAAACATAGTTGTAAGATTTTACACTCTAGGTATAATCTAGACCTCCTGATTTCAAAAGGCCCTTCTTTCCATTTGGTTTTTGGAAGGAGGGGCTTTTGAAATCAGGGGTCATTTCGAAAGGCCCCCAGGTACACAGGCGGCATGAATTTTGAAAGTAGCACTTTCGAAGCGCACGTGGCCATCATTATGCTAATGAGGCACTGCATAATCATGGCAGCATCTCATTACCATCTGCTGAGGTACCTCATCACTGTGCCCATGTGTGGCAATAGCCATGCTGAGGAGCTGAAATTAAACAAATTCAGACTCAAAATAAGGTCTAATTTTAACTTTCAGCATACATAGCTTTCAGAACAATTTACCAAGCTAGATGGTAGATTCTCCTTCAATGGCAATTTTTAAATCAAGATTAGATGTTCTTCTGAAAGCTATGGTCTGGGAATTATTTTGGGTAAGTTTTACAACCTGTATTACACAGGAGGGCAGGGTAAATGATCACAATAGGCCCTTCCAGCCTTAGATTCTTTGAAGATGAAAAGGGAATTGAAATGCTGCAAGGCAAGTTGAATTGGTCCCACAAATTCATATTGAACGATACACCTTGCACAACTCACCTAAAACGCTTCCTCAATAGCCTTATTGAATGGGCATAGATGCCGGCGCATGAAAGAGAAATCAGTGACTTAAAACACTTTCTGACTTCACATCAATTTTTTTTGTATGGGTGCACAAAAGTTCATGACTTTCTCTATACCTGTAGATTTAAAGCAGAAACTGATCAGAAGCTACTGAGTGTAATAATTCAAAAATAATTTTGAGAAAAATCACCAAGAATTCAGCAAATGCCTTTGAATGTCCAGCTGTATAAGACTGAATTGCCAACCAGGAAGACATTTAATAATAGCAGACACACTCTCAAAAGCATATGCTCCGACGTGACGCAGCCTAATGATCTAGAACAAAGAATACACATACATGTGAACATATTGTCATTATCTCTGTCTAATTTTATTCTATCATTTCATATTGCAGCCTGCACTTCTTGGCTTTATAGCTTTAAGTGTTTGTCCTTTAAAAATATAGTCATAAGATTGTACACTCTAGATATAATCTTGATTATTGAAACTACAAGTTCATGTATCAAAATTTCTGCTATAGAAAGCTATGTTGACTTCTTTCTTACAAATATTTTCAACAAAGTAAGCAATCTGTATAACCTTGTGTTGCGCATACTTTTCTCTTTTTTAAAAAAAAAAAAAGTCTGTAACATGTTTTTTAAAGGTTATCCAGCTCTGAAAAAAACATCCAATCACAGTGAGTAGAAAGCACTATTTTAAAACATTTACGATTACTGTCATTTCTTCTTTTTGTTTTGATTTTTTTTTAAGCAGGGCAGGGGAAGAAGAGGGTCAGTGTCTCCTAGGTTCCCAATAAGTAAGTACTCTTCTTAAGTACTATTTGATATTTCAGGCCATGCCTCCCACCTCAGCTGGACATTCCAGACATTATGTTTTGATTCTCATTTGAACATAGGAATTTTCAACAGATTTTTAAAATTTCTCAAAGAAACTTTTGCCAGGTATGAAGGGAATCCAGGATACAAGATCCTAGGCAGGCTATTTATTTTAAGTACATGAATTCTATCTATCAAAGTTGATTGTAATTACTCTCATTTTTCTTGTTCTTTGTAAATAATTGAATTGAAAATGCTCCTCCACTTTAGGTGATACATTGACTACTTTCACTCGGCATTTCTCATGTATTGGACATACTTTGGAAGTGCATTTTATTGGTCTCTTTGTTTAGTTTTTGGAGTATTCCTTTTTTGTCTTTAAGATATAGTATGCTGTTTTGGATCTTCTGTTGAAAATCAGTCTGGCTAGTAACCTACCAGATTTGCTTCCCCATTCATAAAATCTTTGTCAAATAAAAGTGCTGTTCAGGACTTGGTTGATTAGTTCTTTCTTTTCTCAGTGATTCTGATGCTTTTTTTTTCTTTTTTTTGCATTCTTAATCTCTTGGATCAAACTGGTGTTATTAGCCAAATTATGCTGCTTCTACAAATTGTAAATTTGTTATTCTACAAAAGAAATTAGTTTTGTCTGTCTGCTGTTTTTTTCCTGTAACTATTATATGAGACAGTATACCCCATAACAAAAAAGCAGTCAAGTAGCACTTTAAAGACTAAAAAAATAATTTATTTATTTTATTTTTATTTGAATGATGAATGATAATGGCTTCAATGCTGGTTATATTCAATACTTCCAGGACTCTAGTGTTCATGCACCTATCCTCCTGAGAGATATTCAGGATTCTCCTGAGGCAGCATTGATGATATTGTTCAATTGCCTTCAGATGACGCTTAAATGTTGTTCAGATTCCATGTTGGAACAGCCACTGCACAGTGTTGAAGGAGCTTTGTCTTGGCATAGATGTCCCCATTCTCAAAGACCCTTTGCCTCAGCTGGGTGAAAGCAGTACTTGCACAGCTCATATGATGCTGGATTTCCACGTCAACATTGACTTTAGCAGAAAGATAATTTCCAAGGTATGGGAAATGCTCCACATTTTCCAGTAGTTCTCCATTGACTTCAATAGAAGGTACATGAGGTTGTCTCATTGGTGAGGATTGGTGGTGCACCTTGGTCTTTTAGATGTTTAGCGTGAGGCTGAGATTCTCATACGCTTTGGCAAAGGCACTTAAGATGGTGTGAAGGGCCATGGGAGAAAGAGCAGCAACCATGTTGTCATCTGCATACTGGAGCTCCATGATTGAAGTTGTGGAAGTCTTCCATGTAGTCTTCAGTCTCCTGAGACCGAAAAGCTTCATGTTTGTTCTATAAATCTTTGTGTATAGTGCCCAGCACAATGAAAGTTCCAAGCCATGAGTAGGGTCACTAAGTGCCATCACAGTACAGGTTGCATCTCCCTGGTCTGGCACCCTCAGGACTTGACCAGTCCTGAATGAGGGAATTTGCTGGATGAGGGGAGGTCCCCTGCATCCAGCCCTTCAGCCTGCTGCCCCTCCCTGCCACCAGCTCTTCTTCTACCTCCTTAACTCAAACCCTAGCAGCCCCCGTTACTTCCAAGCCTGACCAGGCTATCACCAGTCCTGACCTCTGCTGGGCTGACACTGGCCCCAGCTGTGGGATCAGGCACTAGCTGGTTTGCCAGATGCAACCCCCACCAGGCTTCCTGATGTGCCTCCAGCCCTGCAGGTTCCAGCCCTGGCCAGACTGCAGCCTCTTGCCCTGGCTGGATGAGTAGATATGACATGACTCCAGTCGGGCTGCCACTTCTGGCCCTGGCCCTGTGGGTGCCAGCCGCACGGACACAAGCCCCACTGGGCTCATCTGAGAGGGCCCCACCGTTACAGGTTTCCCACCTGGCAGGGCTACCACCTGCCAGCTCTCCTCTCACCAGCCTCCTGGCCCAGGGCCCTCTGGTCCAGTAACCTCTGTGGTCTGATAGGACCAAGCGTGTTGTTGGACCAGTAAATCCCAGTTTTTGGAGATGCAACCTATACAAATCTATAGCATACAATTCCAAGAATATCATACTGCACGTCACTCAAAAGCCTGGTTGAGAGCTAATTTTGCTCAGAAAGGGGAATCATCACTAGGTTTCACAATTTATTACTGTTCAATTTTAAGTTCAGCCTTTCTGACTTAACAAATTACACCTGTATCAGGCACAGCTACAGTAAAGTATGTGCCTGTAAGATGCTAGGGTAGTAGATGACTGATATCAGAAGTAACACAACCAAGCATTACCTTTACTCTACCATTTATTTACAGCCAGCCATGCAACTGTTTAGAGGTGGCAGACTGTTCACGATGGCGGATTACTTGGCCCTACTGCCACAGTTATCTTTTAAAATCACCGATACAACTAGCATACCCAATAGCCCCAAATACATATAGCCCCTTATGGTTGCAAACCCCTTGTTTGCCACCCAGGCAGCTCTCCGAGCACCATTCCCTTAGATGCAAATCAACACATCCAGCGTACACAATAACCACAAACATCATTCTGATGTTTTGTGGCAGGCAACGGACAGAGCTGTATATTTAGACCACCAGGTTCAATCATCACTGAGATTCACAGTCTGCCACAGTGCAATATTTACGTTTTTAGCTATTTTGGCTTCTTTTACACATATGACTTTAATTACACCAACACAACAGCATGGGCTTTTAGCTACTAGTAAATAATATCATACCACTACTGGAGGAGGTGAAAAATTGCCAGAGTTGGCAACACTATTTGGTCTCATCTAATCATATAAATTATTTGTTGGGTTTTTATCATGCTTAGAATCTCTGCTTCCCACTCATTAGGGACTGACATAGAAATGTTTAGAGTAGTTGATCTCAGAGACCATGTCTACGCTACAGCGATCTTTCGAAAGACGACCTTCAGGAAAAAAAACCAAATAGGAATAAGTGACTTTTGAAGACTGGGGCGGGGGGCGTCTTTCGAAAGGCCCCTGTCTACACAGGCAGAGCACAATTTGATACACATGGCAGCACCTCATTAGCATATCCCAAAGTGTCTCATTAGCATCCTCCTTTCAAAAGCCGGGGGCTAGTGTAGACATAGCCCCTTTGACAGTAAATCATTGACACCAGCTCTCTGAGTACAGTTTTTCAACCAGTTGTGCCTCCACTTTATAGGAATGGGCACAACAGGCACATGCTTAAATGCCCTGATTCCTAGACCCATTGAACAAAAGTATATATTTAACACTCATGGTTGTGAAGAAAAGTTTCGAAACAAGTTAAGTGTAACCAGTCCTGTGATATCTTCCTGAGTCTGCTGACAGCATTCACAATAGGTAGGTGTGACCACGAGGCCTTGTAGAAAGCTGCGTAGCACTGTTCCCATCCCCAGTGCAGCCCAGGCTCTTGCTGCTCAAGAAGACTGTGAGGTACACGCTAGCCTAGTTGTGAAATTGCTTGCCTCTCAATGGGATTTAGACATCCTCTTGGTGCCACTCCCTGATATAGGCAGCATAATTTAGCCAATAGAGCACTGCGCTCAATTTTATTTCTGACACTGCTGCTGCGTAATTGTGACATGTATTTTGGACCAGCATGTTAAAGGTATTTAAGTCCATAAAGATGCAGCTAGGTGCCTTAATGGGATTTCCAAATGAACTAATGGGTACTTCTGACAATTCCACTAGTCCACTTCACCTCTGCGTCCATTTCTCCTCCCACATTTTAGTCTGTCTTGTTTAAGGTGTACACTCTTTGGGATGAGCACCTCTTCTCAGGAAAAAGAGGAGGCTGGGCCATGGGCATTCCCCTTGGTGTAATCTGTGGATCCTGTTGGGGTCTCTGCACCACTAGGGAAGGTAGGAGGGGTTGGTAGTCCCCTCAGTGGGATAATCTGGGGCCTGTTATCTGTGCCCCAAGTTGGACTGGGATAGTGTTGAGGTGTGTGCGGTCCCCTCTGTAGCGTATCCTGTTCTTCTGTGCTCTGGAAGGAAAGGGGGGAAGAGGGGGTTAGACCTGTGCAGGGGTCTCTCACTTTGCACCCCAGAAGCTGATGGGGGTTGGGGGATCATTCCCATGCAGGTTCCTGTCTCTCTGTGTCCCACGAGACCCACGCAGGGGCCTGTTGCTCTGCCCACCCCCCAGGAGCTGATGGGGGTGTCTCACCCCGTGCGGGGACCTGTCGCTCTGCCCTTGCCCCGCCCCGGAGCAGATGGGGGTGTCTCAGACCCGCGCAGGGGCTTGTCGCTGCTCCCCAGGAATGGCTGCGGGGAGGTCAGATCCGTACAGGGGCCAGTCTCTGCACCCCAGAGTGCGGGGATTCAGCCAGGCGCTTCCCCGGGCCACCCCCACGGGGCGGGGGCATCCGCTGCCCTGCTCCCCCTCCCCGGGCGGCGCCTGGCTCTGCTCGGGGCTCCCCTCGCGCCCCTGCTGGGGCCGGGGAAGCCGCCGGCGGCGGCGGGGCTGGGCGCGCGGCGGGGCGGTCCCACCGCCGTCCCCTCCTCCCTGCAGCCAGCACTGGCCAGGGAGTCGCCTCGCCGGCTCCAGGTCCAGGACGACAGCAGCCGCAGCCGAGAGCGGAGCAGGCGCTGCAGAGACCTGCCGCCGTCCCTCGCACCATGGCCCGCTGCAGCTCGGCGGTCGGGCTCGGCTCCGTGCTCCTGCTCTGGAGCGGGGCGCTCTTCCTCGCCGCCGCCGCGCAGCCCCTGTCGCCGCCGCCGCCGCCGCCGCCGCGGGGCAGCGTGTGGTGCCCCAGCCGCTGCTTGTGCTTCCGCACCACGGTGCGCTGCATGCATCTGATGCTGGAAAGCGTCCCCGCCGTGGCGCCCCAGACCACCATCCTGTGAGTAGCCGGCCCGGGGCTTCCCGCCCTGCACGCGGCACGGGGGAGGGGGAGCAGCGGGGACGCGGGCGGACCCTGCAGAGCAGCCGCCGCGGCCCTTTGTCTCCAGCCGGGCGGGCCGGACGCGGCGGGCGGGGGCTGCCCTCTCCCTCCGGAGGCTTTTGCTGGCGCCAGCGGAGAGGGACTCGGTGGTGGGGGTGGGAGGGAAGCGGCCCCCTCGGTGGCTCGGGCTGGGCTCAGTCACTGGCTCGCCGGGGGCTCTGCCTGGCGCATTTCCCTCCCACTCCCCCGCCTTTCTCTGGGTCCGCGGCGGTGCGCTGCCCCCCTCCCGTCCCGGAGGCTGCAGGGCGGGGATTGCTCAGCCGGCTCCGCTTTGCCTTTCTTGGAGCCTTCCAGGGCTTCTCCCGCCCCAGCTTTCCGAGGCAGCCGAGCTGCTCCCGGCGCTGTTGCTTCGCCCTGGCAGGCGGGGGCTCGATCCCCTTTTTATGTGCAAGCGTTCCTCGCCCTCCGCCCCGCCCTGCATGTTTGCCCTTGGGCTCAGTTGTTTGGTCGCTTTCGTGAATCGGGCTGTTGCATTGTAGCGCTGGGGGGCGGGAGTTGGTCAAATCCTTATGCATTTGTCGCGCCATGCAAGTAATGGTGGGACCGGGCTATTCCGGGTCTGACAGCCGGTGGCTTGTGAAGTTGGTCTGGTTCCGAAAACGTTTCGCTGTGACTCGCAGGACTGGCTCTTGGTGTGGCACATTTCATAGATGGCAGTGAGGCGTTTGGGAAGGTTATACTTTTGACTCAGCTGTAAGCAGTACAGTGGACATAGAGTAGCACACCGGGGGGCAAATTCTACCCAGTGCCGTCCAAGGACCCCAGCTCGTAAAGATTTGTGAACATTTTTAACTTGGTGGCCTGTGAACGGTCCTATTTATAAAACAGCAAGAAGTCCTGCGGTACCTTATAGACTAACAGATATTTTGGAGCATAAGCTTTTGTGGACAAAGACCCGCTTCTGATGATGGGTCTTTGCCTGCAAAAGCTTGTGCTCCAAAATAGGTTAGTCTATAAGGTGCCACAGGACTTCTTGTTTTTGAAGATACAGACTAACTGGGCTAACCCTCTGGTCCTATTTATGTCAATTGGCAGCTTGTAGAGTTAGGTACCTGCGTAAATCTTTGCAGTGTTAGGGTTCAAATATAAAATAGCAAGCAGACCTGTAGCACCTTAAAGACTTGCAAATGTGAGCTTTCGGGGTAAGGAAGTGGAAATGGGTCTTACCCATGAAAGCTCATTACTTAATAAATGTATTAGTCTTTGAGATGCTGCAGTACTGCTTGTTATTTGTGAAGGTCCAGAAATAAGGTTCAAACAGTTGATTTTAGTGGGATCCTGTGGTGTGAAAGCCAGTAAAGAATTTGGTCTAAGTATTTTTGGCATTCCTTTTTTTTAAAGAAATCAAATTTAGTCTTTCTTTCCACATCCTTTTTATAAAAGAGATAATTCATACAAACCACACACTTTGATTTGGAATTTATTATGAGTAGGGGATTAATTCCATGAACCTGCTCCTATGTTTCTTGGGATCCTGAAAATACTCCTGGAACTAATTCCTTCGTAACACAAATGCAACCATGGAAAACTATGAGAGCAGAGCTTGGCCTGGTTATTTTCTTCAGTCCCTACTTTAACACATAGACTTGTGTCTTTCGTTATAGTCAGAAAGGGCTCCATAAAGACATTTCAGACTCTAAATATCTTGATATAAAAAGTACCATTATTTAACATTTCTGATTCCTTCTTTGGACCAATGTTAAACCTTTTGGCAGGATCTGAGCAGTCCTGAAGTAGTTGTAAAAGATTCAATGAACAATACAGGAAGTGGGTGGTTAATGTTTCTAGCATTTAGAGCTAAGTACATATACAGATCACATTTTGTATGAGCTTTATGCAGTCTTCTGTAGTCTCATGTGGTGAATTATCTTGGTTTTGTTTTTAAATGCTTACAATAGAGATGTGAGTCTAAAAGGTTTGGACGCATGACAAAGAAATTGATGCCTACAACAGCAAAATATATTAATTTATAACTGGACAAGGTGGAGTTCTTTTTGCTATGAATATTTATAATTTGTAAGAGGAAAATATATGAAAAAAACAAATATTATATTTGCCTAACCTCTCCAGTATCAAACCTTCCAGTTTCAGTAAGCATTCTAGCCTCTGATGCAAATTAAAAAGAAAGTACATTAACATTTTAATATTCTCAGCTTGACTTAAGACAGCTGTTCTTAGAATGTGCCATGTGAACACTGGTGGTCTGTTGAGATCTTACTATTCACAGGGTCACAACTATCCTCCTTGTTTCCACCTAAGATATTACCATTAAAAAGCAATTAAAATATTACAGGTATTTTATTAATATTACTTTTCTATATAAGTAATTTCTGTAGCTTCTACAGTTGTGTTGTGTGGTGGTGAATGGGAAGGTGAACGACAAGAAACTCTTAAAATATTGAAAAGTTGAAGAATCCCTTGACAAAGGGGATAAAATTGACCTAAGAACATGAGAACACAAGAATGGCCATACTGGGTCAGACCAAAGGTCCATCCAGCCCAGCATCCCATCTGCCGACGGTGGCCAATGCCAGGTGCCCCAGAGAAGGAGAACAGAAGACAATGATCAAGTGATTTATCTCCTGCCATCCATCTCCTGCCCTTGTTATGAAGGCTAGGGGCACCATACTTTATCCCTGGCTAATAGCCATTTATGGACCTAACCTGCAAAAATTTATCAAGCTCTTTTTTAAACCTTAATAGAGTCCTGGCCTTCACAGCCTCCTCGGGCAAGGAGTTCCACAGGTTGACTGTGCGCTGTGTGAAGAAAAATTTCCTTTTATTAGTTTTGAACCTACTACCCATCAATTTCATTTGGTGTCCCCTAGTTCTTGTATTATGGGAAAAGGTAAATAATTTTTCTATATTCACTTTCTCCACACCATTCATGAT
Source organism: Carettochelys insculpta (assembly GCF_033958435.1). NCBI lineage: Eukaryota > Metazoa > Chordata > Testudines > Carettochelyidae > Carettochelys > Carettochelys insculpta. The sequence continues at coordinate 173,050,040 of NC_134139.1, read as the reverse complement.
TTTATATACCTCTATCATATCGCCCCTCAATCGCCTCTTTTCCAAACTGAAAAGTCCCAGTCTCTCTAGCCTCTCCCCATATGGGACCCGTTCCAAGCCCCTAATCATCTAATAAGCAGGACCTTGAAGCTCGTCATTGGACGGGAATATATGAAGAATAATATTTTGGCCTGTAGCTCAAAGATGTACATTATGAATTCTTATTTATCGTATACATTTCTGAAGTACACTCATTCCTCGTTAAACGAGTACTTTATTTACAAGTACATGCTTAAATGAGGGACACGCATACCTCCTCTAGTTCACTCAACAAGTGAACTCCCCCCTCCCATACAAGAGTTACTCGCTCCCGACGTCTCAAACCCACTGCAGCCTGACCCCCCCGCTGACCCCGCAGACACCATCCCCCCAAAACATAAACTCCCTGCTGCCCCCCCACACCCGAACCTCTGAAACTTAAGCCCCCTGCCAGCCCTGCACACCGGAACTGCTGAAATTTATACCCCCTGCTGCCCGCATGCATCCGAACCGCTGAAACTTAACCCCCCCGCCGACCCCATGAACCTCAACCGCTGCAGCCTTAACCCCCCCACAGACCTAACCTGCAGTAGCCTGAACGCCCCCCACCTGCCCCCCCCCGGACCCAGCCCACCACTATGTTTTAACCCTCCCTGCCACTCATGTCCCCAAACTGCCCCTAGCCTGTAACAACCCCAGGGTCACTTACCTTTCAAAAGCAGCACCATCTGCTGCCACTCCAAGCACTTGGAACCAATCAGAGACTTTCACAAGTATTTTAGGAGGAATTTAGTGTCCCTCTTATGAGTTTTCGCCTATGAGCAAAAAGTTAGGAATGAATTGTGCTCGTATAGTGAGGGATAAGAGTACTTATTGGTGTAGTATCTGACATAGTTATACTTGACCAAAATGCTACTCAGTTGGTTAATAGTATGTACTATAAACCACTTAACAGAAATTTTATACTTTTGTGGAAACATCTCCTCACCCACGCAGGAAGAATATTATGAACCTCTGGAGCCAGAAATGGATTATCATCAAAAATAAAATATATTTAAATCATTAATAATCAGTTTATATCTTTCTTTTGTAATCAATATTTTACATGCATTGAAAAATATAAGATTGGCAAAGTTGCAAACAATGTGGTCTGGATCCTTGTCCATTATGAAGTAGATCGAGCCAGTTAATGCATTCCATAGAGGTAAGGACAATAGAAATCTGCAGAAATTTTCCACCCAAATCTATGAAGCATCTGTCAATATCTGTGCTACATTCATTTTCTGTTCTGTGTAGCTATGATATTTTGTTAGTGTCATGTTTAGTGTAAGGCAATACAAATAAATTACCCTGATTAGCAGTGATAACTGGATTGTTCGTAAGAACTGATTAGCTAATTAATTTAACCACATTCAGTCTTGCTAAAGCAGGAACTATAAAAATCCTGCAAACCCCACTACTTATGTTTTCTCTGGCAGCACTTTATTGTCCATTCTTACCTTATTGTTTTTTCCTTTTAATCTGTGTCTCTACTCTGAAAAGTGATTCTGTAAACATGGCATAATTATGTCTCATTGACTTCCAGAGCTCATTTTTTCATTTCAGAACTGCCTCACCATGGAAGCGGAGAGAACTGAGCTGTATTCTTTCTGGCTCACACATCACATCCAGTTCTGGAATAAAATAGAATGGACCTGGATACGGTCCAGATAAATAATCCCTTCACAAACCAAAAATCTCTCTTCTGTAAAAATATTTGTTGCAGTCCTGTTTTCTTACCCAGTTTTCCCACTCTCTGACATTGCAACTCTGTACTCCATCCTGGGAGATCCATATTCTGGCTTCTATTCACACAGGCGTACTCTTACAATACTGCAGTCCTATTGAAATTATGGAGCTCTGCATATACACAGTCCTTCATCTGAGTGGATCAGAATGCCAGATCATGTCTTCTGTGTATCCATTGGTTGTGTCCCAGTCCAGCGTCTGAAGCTTAGCTTATTGAATCTACTTCAGTTCCATCCCTGACCCATGGAATGTCCTGCCCAAAATAGTTTGTAAAGCTAGTACAATAGATTCTTGAGATATGCACACTCAAATTGTGTGTATCCAGGTTAACATGACTCTGAGTGGTAGGAAAACTGACCAGCGCTGCTACGCTGGTCAGTTTCCTGGCTCCTCCTGAGTTGCGTGAAATTTGACTTACATGGGGTTGTGCAAGAATGCAACCCCTGAGTAAGTCAAGGTTCTACTGCACTCGCTCATCCCTCAAGAACCACTGCTGACTGATTTCTACAGACAGTATTCAAATAAATGACTAGCTAGAGTGCTCATAGGAAATGCTGAAATTTATTTTTTACAAATTTAAATGATTCAGAACCATCAGATTGTGCATATAGCACCTAAGTATGTGTGCTCTTACTAGTGTTACTCTTGTCCTCCCTTTTCCTTGTTACATTTTATCATCAACATCATCATTTATTTGGGTAAAAAGTGTCATTCTATGTTTTTCAACAGTATCTAGCACTTGGTTCTCATGATTTGGAGCCTGTGACAGGGTTGGGGTCTCCCTCTTGTGTGCAAGATGAGTGTGCCCTATCTTTTAGGGAATAGGAGTGAGGCTTATGTCTCTGTCCCTCCTAGCCTGCGTTCATATGCTTAATTGATCAGCTGGTCAAAATCCATAAATTTGCCCTTGTCAGCTGGGCTGTAGGGCTTATGGGCCAGTGTCAGTCAATTTTCCCCTCTGCAAAGCTTTAAGTGAATCCGGAGTCGGAAATTCTGCTACTTCTTACAGGACAGTAAGGACTAGTGGCCAGAGTCAATAATTTTACCTTTCTCAACAGGGCAGCAAAAACCTAGTGAAGACTACTTGGCACAGGAAAAGGGGCTGCACCCCCAATAGGGGCCCTAATAGGACTCTGTCTCCCTCGCCACTGGGCCCCAGCCTTGGACCTTGTTAGTGATTGTAGCACAGGCCCCTGAGCCAGTGGGGAAAGGCTCTAGCTTCAGCTCACTCTCTGGTCCACCATCAGATTCTCCTAGGCTGTTTCCTGTTATCATTCTAGTGCCTGTGGTCTGGGCATCCCTGTTACCTCTGGGCTGTCTGGCCTACCCTTCCTCTGGCATCTCTGAACCCTGCAAGGCCTCCAGGAATACCTTGTCATCTGCCTGGTCTGTGGCACTCTGGCTTGTATAATCCTGGGGTCACACTGATCTTTGTCTGGAGTGAGTGGTGCATAGATTTCCTCCATGACAGTCAGCCCCAACTGAATTAAGCTGCTCTCTTTTATATTGTACACCTGGAGCATGCCCCCTAGAGTAAAAAAGGGTGAGGCTTTCTCAGCCCATTATGTAGTATTAACTGCTTCCCATCCAGTGTGGGGCAAGTTCACCCAGACACAGGACATTTCATTACTGTGGTAATACAAATAGTAATGGATCTTGCCTTACTTTATCTCAGTCATCACCAGTAACAAAGATTCCACAGGTCAGATTCTGCAACCCTATTCTGATCCATGTTGGGATTTTTTTCTTTTTTTTTTTCTGCAGCCAGGCAATCTCAGTGAAGAAAGTCAGGATTTAATTGAATTCACAGTAACTGGAAATCTGAGGATGAAGAAGAACAGAATCCCGCTTGTTCTATCTTAGCTTTGCTGGCTGTGCAGTGTGACTAGGATTAAAGCAATAAAGATTTCTTGCACAAGGGGATATTGTTTGTAATGCACTTGGGTGCTGGTCTATTAAACATAAAGCTACTTTTTAGGCAAAATCACTTTCATAGTAGAACTGTATTTTTATAACACAATACAAAATGTTTGTAAGTCTTGCATTGTGCTCTTCAGTGCATTTCAGACGTTACATTACAGATAGTCCCCCACTTACAAACAGGTTACATTCTGAACATGATCATAACTCGATTTGGTCGTAAGTTGGAAATACCCTTATAATGTAATCCCTTGAGGTACGCAAGGGTTGTGTTCCACATAAGTCAGGGAGGGCTTGGGTTGGGGCCCTGCGAGGGTGTAGGGGAGTAAGCCTGTGGTGGGTTAGGGCGGCAGGGGGTTCGAGGGTGCACTTGAGCTGGGGCTTGCTGGGGGTTGGACCTGGCGAGCAGGGGGTTCGGAGTGGGTTGAACCTGGCCGGGGGGTTGGAGTTGGGGCTGCAGGGGTGGTGGGTAGATGGGTTGGAGCTGGAGCCCCGTGTGCTGGGGTTGGAAATCTTGGGTGCAGGTTGAAGCCGGAGCCTGCATGCTGGGGAGTATGAGCTGGGACCATGGGGAATTCGGGGAGTTGAACTGGGTGAACTGGGGTTGGGGGGTTAGCTGGGGGAGTACAGCCTCATGTGCCTGCAGCAGCTGACAGCTGGAGGCCCCTGCGCACTGGCGGCTGACAGCTCAGCGCATGCCAGGGGGGTGTCAGCTGGGGATGGGGAGGTTAAGCCAGGTGGAGCGGGGGTTGAGCTAGTGGGGGGATAGAGCCCCTGTGCACACTGGCGGTGGCTGACAGCCTGAGCCCCAAGCATAGGGGCAGGTGAGCTGACGCCGCAGGAGGGAGGGGTAGAGCCGGGTGCGGGGGTTAAATGGTGGTGCACTGGGGCAGGGTGGTTGAGCAAGGGGCAGGTTGGAGGCCCGTGTGTGCTGATCCAGCTGCGAGTGTGATCTGGGTCTACTTGGGCATTAGGGGGGTTGTTGTTGGGTCCATGGGGGTTGGAGGGGAGTCCCAGGTGTGCGACTGGAACCCCTGCTGGGGGAGGTGAGCTGGGGCATGTGGTGAGGGGCGATGAGCTGGAGATTGGTCGTAAGTACAAATGGTCATAAGTTGATGTGTTCATGAGTCAAGGACTGCCTGTATCTTGGGGTTTTGCTGACAAAACTTGCTAGTGTAACTGTAGCCATTGAATATAAACTGATGTCGAACTGTCTTCCTAAATCTGTTGATAGATGACTTCAGTGTCTCTGCTGCAGCTCAGCATTTTATTGTTATTATTATTATTATTACTATTATTATCACTATTATTACTAATTTTATATGATTTCAGGCTGAAAAGTGACCAGTCATGCCAGTTTTCATCGCCTCTATTGGGAATGCCAGAGGAAGCAGTGAGGTTCACTAGAATCAGGTCATTTTCAGTCAGCTGCTTTTGAAACATAGGAGCAACAGAGGTGGAAAGTGGAAGGGTAAAGATACAAGAGCAGAGGTGCAGCAAGCATCCCTGCCCAAGTTACAATAGCCAGGAGGCTGAGGTGTGGGATAAAGGTGGAGTAGTGAGATTCCTAATGCTTGGAGAAAGCAGGAGGCTGCCAGATTGAGGATTAGGGGGACAAAGCTGTTTGGAGGAGAACATCCAATTTTTCTTTTTAGAAAACAGCTAGAAAAAGGCTGATATGAAAGGTAAGCATAAGGACAGGAAGGTCACACTGATAAATATCCGAGCATACTCCCCTTTCCTAGCAGTTCATGTTGGCTTCCCAACTGGAAGGTGCTTCTAATCACGTGGTCCTGTATCTTTTAAATTGATATTTGGAAAGCTAGTTTAGTCCTCTAGCTATTTAGTGTATGGTTAAATTTCCAGGCTCTCTCTTTGTGTGAATTGACTGATCTTAAGGGAAATAACATAGTTTGAAAAGTGAATTGGTACTGCAATTGAGTTTGGGGAGCAGAGGACACAAAATACAGAGGAGGAGGTAGAAATTTGGGGAGAGTGAAAAGAGACTGAGGGTGTATATACACTTGCACTTGATTGACAATACTCTTGTCATTCATGGGTTCTTAATTTCCCCCTCTCCCCCAATGAATGACAAAGTTTTGCTGTTGCAAGTGCACATATGAACACTGCTTTGTCAGCAGGATTGCTCTCCTGCCAACAAACAGCATCCACACATGCTGACTTTTAGTGACAACACACCTTTGTTCTAAAAGTGGCATAGTATAGACCAGAGAAGGTCAACGTAGACTAGTGAGTCAGTGAACTGCAAGATTGTCATAAGCACGATGGTATCCCAGGATAGGGTAGTTTTGCTAGCTGTGCTTGCATACCTAAAATCTCCAAGGATTACTAACTGAACCTCACAACTCTCAGGTGATTCCATTACAAATGAAACTGAATGAACATTTAAGTTCCTCTAAATAAACATTTAAGTTACTCTAAATAACATTTAGTTACTCTAAATAAACCAAGGATTCCTGAACTGTGTGTTTTTGAGAGACTGCTCTGTGGTCTCTCATGCAGATCTTCAGAACTTCAGAACTTCCATTGGTATTATGTGATCTTAGCCTTTGGCACTTCTTTGGGGAGGGGATTTAGGAGATTGTAAGGTGCCCAGCATATGCCTTCTGATCCTGTTAAAGTCTCTGAATTCTACTGTAATTCAAACTTTAGAACAAAATTATGAAGAAGTAAAATAGCTCAGAACAAAAGATGTGTCCTTTCTCTGTTCCTCTGCATTACAAAAGGGAACTCCAACCAAAAACATTGCAATATGTGCTTTTACTCTGATTTTACCTTAATGTCACTTTGCCATTACCTTCCTTCTCTGTAAAGCCCTGCTGCTGCTGTTATTGTACTTTCTTTACATTTTCCTTTCTCTCTTTCCAGTTACCACGCCCCCAAGCCTTATGGAATGTTCTGACTCCAACATTCCTTTCCTTTCCTTTTCCTTAAAAAGGATACCAAGCATAACATTCTGTATACTGCCTGACTAGCAGAAGAGAGGAAAATAGCATTACTCAATATATGCAGCATTACATTTACAATATTGGTCCCTTTTAATGGGGATCATATGTTCATTTAGCATTAGCTAGATGAGTGGACCTAGGATCCCTTAGTCATTTTGCCAGCCTTCCTTCTTAGAAAGCATATAAAGTATCTTTAAATGATTTTGTTACTGTTTTCCATCACATTTTATAGTGCTGCTTAGCTGTAAAACATAATACATCTGTGTGACCCGTAAGAGTGTACATATAATGATTATTTGAATAAATGTGTCCAAAGTACCACAACCTTTAAAATTTGTCTTAACTGAGATTCTAGCATGTTTTATTTGGTGGTCTAGAGAACTTTTTTCCTCCTGGCATTTAAAAAAAAAATCTTTCCTAATTATACAGTGTTGCATGGTCCTAGCACTCAATGAATTCTGAATAGCTCATTCATCTGTTAAGAACACAAGCATAACAAGTGGATGGTTTAGCATAAATTCAGTCATGAAACTAGCAAACCCATATTTTTAGTAGTTCATTGCTGACAGGTTGCTTAAATTTGAGAAAAATATAGTGGGGCCTCTAGCCACTGTGGGCCTGTGGGCAACATGGGAGGAAGGCCTGTCTCCATGCCCCCAGAAGGGGTGGGGCCAAGAGTGAAAGGGATCAGACCTAAGGAAATCAGCCCTTAGTACTGCTAGGGTTGTGATGCTGAGACCCCTCCATCCTTAAATGGAGTAGCTCTGCTGCAGCACTTCAAAGGGGTCAGGAACTCCACCTGCTGCCGCTGCAGAAATAGCAGTGGGGGCATCTAAAGCTCTGTCCCCTTTGAAACCCTGGGCCCTGTGGCAACTACCCACTTTGCTTCCCCCTGTCAGTGGTAGTATTGCAACTCCTGTTTTTCAGATTTGATTACTGGAATCATGATTCTGAAAAAAACCAGCTTTGGACAGGTTACATTTTGACAGTATCTTTCCTTGATTATAGGCTGGAGATTTGGTTAGATCACTGAATATTTTAGAAGGGATTAAACTGCAACATGAGTTGCTAGTTGTGTGCCCTGACTCAGGAGGGCATTTGTCGTCATCAGTGAAGGATCCAGACTATTGTGTTCAACAGCCAAAAAGGGCAAAATTCTATTTTGTAAGTTGTTATGCAAAGTCCTCACAGAATACTAAGAATGTTTTGAGCACATTGCTGTACACCAGTGAAACATGGACTATGCGCTCAAAACAAGAGCAGCGGCTCAACACATTCCACGTGTGCTGCCTTAGGTGTGTACTCGGTATCTCATGGCAGGACAAGGTCCCCAATAGCGCGGTGCTTGAGAGGGCAGGCACCACCTCCATGTTCACCCTTCTCAAACAGAGGTGTATGCACTGGCTGGGCCATGTCTCATGCATGACGGATGGCCAAATACCGAAGGAACTCGTCTTCAGCGAACTGGCGTCTGCAAAGAGGCCGAAAGGGCGACCTAAATTACGCTACAAGGACATGTGCAAGTGTGACCTCAGCGCTCTCTCTATCAGTGCGAACACCTGGCATTCGCTCGCCTCAGACAGGCATGCCTGGAAACAGGGAGTGAAGGAAGCTCTTTTTATGTATGAAACTACCTTGGTGAAGGAAGCGGAAGACAGGAGAGCCCTCAGGAAGATCCGTGCCCATCATACCAGAGCGACATCTGCCTGCTGGTGCTCACAGTGCGGAAAGGACTGCCACTCCCGGATCGGATTGCACAGCCACAGAAGATGCTGCTCGAATCAGTCCAACTGGGGCGCAAACCCATGATCGCTCGGGATGGAAGGATGCCTACTACTACTACTCTTACCAGCAGGAATTTGATTAAGTTATGGTCAGGGCACTTACACCCTCTAGTTTGGAATCTAGTCAACAATTTACTTAATTAAACTAAATTGATGTAAACCAAGTTTAAACCAATTTGAATGTGTGGTTTGCATCTATTTAACTAATTAGATTTTAAAAATTATTTTGGCTAGTGCACAATTTAAGTATAAACAAGGTCTGAGACTGAAGAAACAACATGAAGGAGTATGCACAGTGGGTGTGAGCAGGCTTGATTTTACTGTCTCCCCACCCGCATTGATTCAGTCTCCCAGGACACTCAATGGCAGATTTAAGGGTGACGGTCTTGAAACAAAGAAATTTCAGAAATCAAATGGGGAGAGAAATCTCTGAGCTGCAATTTATTTGCAAATTTGACTCCATTAACCGAGGATTAAACAGAGACTAGGGGTGGCTCGCAGTTTACAAAAACAGCTTCTCTGCCCTGTGTGTTAATATCTCCCCATTAGACTCTGACAAAGGCTCACATCCCCCTGTCTGATCTAAGTTGTGTTTTCCTCTTTTGGTAAGTGCTATTGATACTGGGCCATTTCCACCTTGCTGAATATACCTTGTCAGCTCTGGCCCTCCCTTTTACTGGGGCCCCACTCTTCAAATACCCCTCTGAAACCATCCCCCCACACTCATGCATCTGATGAAGCGGGTCTTTGTCTACGAAAGCTTATGCTCCAAAAATCTGTTAGTTTATAAGGTGCCACAAGACTTCTTGTTCTCGAAGCTACAGACTAATACTGCTACCTCTCTGATACTTCTGCTCTTCAACGCTCTCTTGTCTTGGACCAACTTCAGAGTTTCCTGTGTAATCCATTTCTTATTGATCTTTTCTTTTTCTGGAACGGACTGCTCTGTTGCCTCTTCTGTTGCCCTTGCTATCCCTTTGACTCTCTTTATGTAGGTCTTTTTCTGTGCCCGCATTCCTAATTATCTCTTTGAGCGCTGCTCTGTACACATTCCCTATTTCTTGCTTGCCTAGCCTTGCCATGTCTCTTTTCTTAAACTGTGTCTTATACTTTCTCTTGAGTTTCATCTTGAGGTTTGCAATCACGAGACTGTGGTCTGAGTCTATATTCGCTCCTTGGAAAGTTCGGCACTGCTCTACTGATGTCATCCATCTTCTTATCAAGATCACATCTATCGTGTTCTTGGACTGCCTGTCATTTGATTGACACGTCCACTTCCTACAGTCCTTTTGTTGGAATCACGTGTTGCAGATCACCATCTTGTGCTCCGTAGCAAACTGTAGTAGTTTCTCACCTTGTTCGTTTCTTTCTCCATATCCAAACCTTCCCATGACTCTCTCCAAAGCTTCTTTATCTGTTCCGACCTTTGCATTCCAATCTCCTCTGGTGTCTTTGTCACGTCTTTATAAAATAGATTGATCTCTTCCTTCGTACAGTCTGAAGTGGCTGCATACACTTGGACGACTGAGATGTTGAATGGCTTTGCTTTGAATTTTGCTGCCATCATTCTTGCACATTCTGGTTTGTATCCTAGCAATGCTCCTCTAGCTCTTGCCAAGAAGGAATCAGACTCCTACCTCATGCTTCATTTTGTTTCCTGACCAAGTGACTTTGCAACCGCACATCTCTCCCAATGCTATACAAAGCATCTCTGCCAGTCCAAGGATATTGCATCTGTATTTCTCCATCTCCTTTTTAAGCAGCTCTAACTTTCCAGTCACCCACAGTGCTCGGATGTTCCACAATCCAACGGATAGTGTGTGTTTTAGTTGTAATTTTCTTTCGGTGGCCAACTTATCAACCCAACCCCAATTGCTCGATAGCTACTGCAGACCTTGTTTATCTGGTGACGTCTGAGCCGGCATCTTTTATCAGTTAGTCGTACTGGCATCAGATTTCATGTGTATTTTTATTTCATGGTCAGCACATTGTCACTCATCTGATCAACCCTCCTCCTTTATCCAGGCTTGGGACTGGCATTGAACCCCTAGAGGCTTCGTGAAAGAGTTCTCCTTTAGGTGCCCTTGTATATACATGTAAAAATGAAACTTGCTTTCCCATTCTAGCAATATTCACAATCCATAGAGTCCAGACAAGTCAGGCATTTCATAAAACAATTTTACATGAAATTTCCTTCATTGTTTTCTCTTGATTCCATTGGGAATGGGTTTCTAGTACTATTGACATATGATCTCTGTCTAACTTACCTTGCCTGTATGTAATCATTGCTCACATGCTTTAAACCCTGGTTATTTCTTTTCTGCTCTATCATACTCTTTCTTAGAAGTATGATTGAATATGTATTTGAACACTAATCCTAAATGTTCATCTATCATAGAAATGAGAATGTACATTCATAAAATTATGTAATGGCAAAATATATGTTATTTATTTATTGGCAATTGAAATTGAATCTGATTTGAAACATATTCTTATAAGTTTGAAGACTATATTTAAAAATTCTGACTCTTCCAGGTGCTTAATCAGAAGAGGTACTAGATGAAACAAATATGTGGGCTTGGTGTGTCTTTTCTTTTTAAATCTTTTTGCCTTTTACTGTATATCTGGAGCAAGATTTGAAAATAAACAGAAACCTATTGCACCTAGTAAATGACTTTTCTATAGTTACTTGAATTTTGTGGCATATATGTAGCAGCTGTCGAAATTTTACTGAGAGCTAGAGTAGACACTGATTAACATTTCGGAAAAAAAAAAAGGAGAAAATACCCTGTGATGAATACACAGTTAAAAATATAATAAATACTTTTCAACTTCTGTTTTTCTGTATAAGTAATTACTATAGCTGTCACAGGAATATTGCATGACCATGAACAGGAAGTGGGGTTAGGTGATCTTGAACAGAGCTGGCTGAAACTTTTCATACACGATTTTCCCTTTGAATAATGTAATTTGGTCACTGGTTGCTGGAATAGTGATGCTTCACCATTCTCCTACAATTCCAAGTCTCCATTTTGAATCCTCCAGTGAATAGCTCCAGTACCTGAATCTGTAGTTAGCTCCTCGCTGCTTTCCTAGAAATTGCAGCACAAAATTGACTTAATTGCTTTCAGTTTCTGACTAGGTTCCCAACAACTGCTGTGAATACTACTAAATATCTTTTTGCCTTGTAGTCCTTTTGGGTCCCAGGATGTGAAAGAGACAAGGTGAGTGACATAAAAACTTGTATTGAGCCAACATGTACAACTCGTCAGTACTAGTAAAAGATAAGAATCTGGGCAATTGTCATTCCTCTTCAGTTGGGAAAGCTGTGAGCTGCAGCAAAGGCAATAGATCCGTCTCCCTGTAGACTTTGGAAGAAAGCAGTGAATCAGCTCAATTTTTTTTTCACATCTGGAAGGTTACCTTTGGAATCTAAAAGGGAGAAACTTTGGATGCAATTCTGTGGTGGCCTCTGGCAATTCAGCATTTCTGGCAGCACAGACTAGCTGTGGCACCATCTTAAATGGCTCTGCTTGATTTCCCCTATGGCGCTTCCATGGTTAAACATTAATTCCTCACAATTCTGTGTCAGTGCAAAGTAATCACTTAACATTCTGGACAGAATCTCCTAATGTATCATTCTGCCACTCTGCTTCATACTTCATTTTTTCTTATGGTGTTTTATGAGAGTAATAGTAGAAATTACAGGAGTTGTGGGACTTTAGAGGTCAAATATAAAAAGCTCCTGTTGTTCCTCTCCTATCAAGCTTGCAGTTGAAAGTGTGAGTGAGTGGATTTTGGGCCATGAATACCATGCTGTTTAACACTCACACTGGAGAGAAATTCACAGATTAGTCTCCCAATTTTTTTCAGTAAGGGAGAATGTGTATCTCATAGTTGGGTTACTAATTACGAGGGAATAGTTTTCCTGATTAATATTTTGAGTTTTAGATGCTTGACTACACATGATGTTCACAACTATGACACTTTAAGAAGGTCACCTACTTATTATGTTCTATTTCTGGGCAGCTTAAAGGGAAATCTATTTCAGCTGTTTCTGTATTTAGTATATTAATGCTACTCTATGCTCCTTTGATTTATTTAAAATACACCTATCATTTACTTTAGGCACAAATTCAACTTTTCAGTTAAAACACAGAGGCTGCGTCTACACGTGCACGCTACTTCGAAGTAGCGGCAGTAACTTCGAAATAGCGCCCGTCACGTCTACACGTGTTGGGCGCTATTTCGAAGTTGAAATCGACGTTAGGCGGCGAGACGTCGAAGTCGCTAACCCCATGAGCGGATGGGAATAGCGCCCTACTTCGACGTTCAACATCGAAGTAGGGACGTGTAGACGATCCGCGTCCCGCAACATCGAAATAGCGGGGTCCTCCATGGCGGCCATCAGCTGGGGGGTTGAGAGATACTCTCTCTCCAGCCCTTGCGGGGCTCTGTGGTCACCGTGGGCAGCAGCCCTTAGCCCAGGGCTTCTGGCTGCTTCTGCGGCAGCTGGGGGTCCGTGCTGCATATACAGGGTCTGCAACTAGTTGTTGGCTCTGTGTATCTTGCACTGTTTAATGAAAGTGTGTCTGGGAGGGGCCCTTTAAGGGAGCGACTTGCTGTTGAGTCCGCCCCGTGACCCTGTCTGCAGCTGTGCCTGGCTCCCTTATTTCGATGTGTGCTACTTTGCCGTGTAGACGTTCCCTCGCTGTGCCTATTTCGATGTTGGGCTGAGCAACGTCGAAGTTGAACATCGACGTTGCCAGCCCTGGAGGACGTGTAGACGTTATTCATCGAAATAGCCTATTTCGATGTCGCAACATCGAAATAAGCTATTTCGAAGTTGGGTGCACGTGTAGACGTAGCCAGAGATTGCACCAATCCCACATTTAAAGAACCCAGATACAACTAAAGTAAGGCTGTGTTTATACTACAGAGATTACAGCAGCATCGCTGTTCTGATGCAGTTGCAGCATTGTAAGACCTACTGTAGCTGCTCTAGAGCTATCCCATTGGCATAATTAACCCCCACTCCCACCCTCAACCGCCCAAATAAGCAGGAGTAGCTAAGTCATTGGAAGAAGTTTTCCTGCCAACATAGTGCTGTGCACACTATCACGTGTGCTGCTGTAATTTATGTTGCTCAGGGCTGACATAAGTGGCAGTGAAAAATGAGCCTGTCAAAAACTGTCTGTCAGAAACCACCTTTTGGTGACAAAGCAGTGAGAACTTTCACACTGTAATGCGACTTTTGTTAGGAAAAACACCCAGTTTCAGCAACAAAAAAACTTCCATCCCTATGACAGAGAAAGAGTGTAGACTCTGTTCTCTGTTCATCTGCAGAACTGGTTTCCCCCAGTATCCCATAATGCCTGCCTTGATAGCACTTCTCAGCATTTGGATCTCTGATACCCTGCAGCCATATGACCTACCCCTTTCAAAACTCTGGCTCTGGGACGTATCTGACAGCTGGGTGTGTTTGGGGAACAAACAAAGAAAAAAAATCATTGGAATGTTCCTATTCTGCCCTGAACACAGCTGCACACAGACTGGGGCTGCTGGGGGAGGCGCCCAGGCTGTTGTGCTGATTTGACATTCCTCCGCACTACGAGCTCACAGAGTTACTCATGATGCCGTTTCCAGAGGATACTGTGGAATAATTTGGAGGGAGTCCTAAGAAGTGCAGGGATGAGGTCTGCCTTCCCACAACACTGCACTGTAGGATACATACCCACAGTGCATTGTGCACAGAGTCGATGAAGGTGTCCCCAGTATGGACATGATCTCTCCATAAAGGAAGGAAGTGTGAACACAATCTGGTGATATTTGTTTTGTCAATTTTTGGGGATCGATGTAAGTTATGTCAACAGCACTTAAGACCTACGGTTACACTGACCCAAACTGCTGGCAGCAGCATGCAAAAAGATGGTCTTGAAAATGCAAACAGTTATTCATTTGTATATTTGCTTGCTGACAGAGGCTGCTGCCAACAGAAAAGAAGCAGTGTAAATGTGGTTCTGCTGGCAACACCCTGCTTTTGTGTGGAGCCTCTTATGCCTGACTTTTTCCAGGCATACAAGGTTGCTAACAAAGGGCTCGTGGGGGGCGTTTGCCAGCAGAACCACATGTACACTGCCTTTTTGCTGTCTGCAGCAGCCTCTGCCAGCAAGTGAATCTGGAAACAAGCAGCCATGTGCATTTTCGAAGTTGCCTATTTGCATACTGCAGGCAGCAGTTTGGGTCAGCATGACCATAGCCAAGTAGTGTAGACATACCTTGAGACTCCGCCCTTAGTCACTCAATATGTTATGCTCACATGAAAAGCAGGAGAGAATAAACCGTCTCCTTAATTCAACTTCAAGATCCAGAAATTTGAATTCTGTGAAATACAGAGGTGGGCAGAAGGGAATTCCAGAATTGAGGACCCTTGTGTGACATTTCTCTTTTATTCTTTTTCCAGCTTCCACTCCACTAATTAAAATTGGTCTAAAACAGTTTAAGTATTCAGCTAGCCTTAATTGCCACAGTATTGCTTGAGCAGAGAGGCGGTCACTGTGATTCCTATGTCTCAAACCATTTACAAGATTCTAGGTATTCAATATAGTGACAGTTCTAATTTATTAAAAAAAAATGTAGGTCTCAGGTAACCAATCTGTAATATTAGTTTTTCGTGTAAGTTTGTTTTCACACACTTTTCTTAAACACATGCATGTGCTTATTGTGGAATATCTTGTTCTAAAGATGTCCTTAATAGCATTTTCTCTTTAGTATAGTAATAAGTAACCTAGTTAAATATGTTGTTTTTGTAACGTGCATAAAATTGCTCTCAGAAGTAGTGCCCCATGGGTGTTAACTGTTAATTTAACATGCAAGTTAATTGTTAATTTAAGATTTGGGCTCCTAATGGGCAGCGCTAAGTAAATAATCAAAATAAATGATGATTTTTAAACTGATGTTAACTGATGGAGAGTGGAACAAAGTACAACAAAATATTTAAGTATATCCTTGTTTATATGAAGGAATGAACTTCATTTCTTGTTTTGTACCACTTTTTGTCATTTTAAAAAGTAACAGATAAAAACATTTTTATGTTTACATTTGCTTCCTCCTACTATTTTATGTTTCCATTCTTTGTTTGATATAATAAAAGAAATGCAGGAGATTATATTTTACTTTAAAACACGTCCGCTGTTTCTGTTTGGCTTGGATTCAGAAGATTTGAGTGAATACTTCCCCTTGTGTCCACATTTTGCTTGCATAACTACTTGTTTGCTGAATACTAGTAATACTCTCACGGCTTTGTTTGCCAGGAGGAAGAAGGTGTACAAGTTAGACTGCATGAATATGATGGTTTGAGATTGCCAGTATTTAAAATGATTAACAACGTACACAAAAATAGCAAAGTCCTTTGGAAATGACAGATGCAGCTGTGGAATCTGTACAGTCAGGTTTTCCATTTGTCTATGTGTGTTTTGCTAAGTAATTTAGACTTTGTGGGGGCTTAGGAAGAGAAGAGACATGAACGGGAAAGAGTCACACACAATATAATTTACTATATAATTTTCTAGAACTTGGAATAAAGTGAACTGGGTATCAATAATACCTTTCCAATGTGCAAAGTGCTTCACAATATGTTAAAAAGCACTAATACATCAACTTTTATTTCCTTACTATAAATATGAATGTCAAATTTAAGGTAAGTTGTTACACAATGAGAGTACTGTAGCTTTAACCATGGCTTAACAGCCGAGTAAAAGAAACAGTGAGAGATAAAAAACATTATTTAGAAACGGAAGTTAAATCTTAGTGAAGAAACTAGAAAGAAGAACAAACTGTGGCAAATGAGGTGTAAATATATAATTCCCAAGCTTGAGCCATTCCAAAATTTGAGGAAATGTCCTAGATTAAGGTGTCATTAGAGGAGGTTTTGGAACAAATTGATAAACTAAACAGTAATAAGTCACCAGGACCAGATTGCATTCACCCAAGAGTTCTGAAAGAGCACTAATATGAAATTGCAGAACTGTTAACTGTGGTTTGAATCCTTTAAATCAGCTTCTGTGTCAAATGACTGTAGTATAACTAAAGTGACACCAATGTTTAGAAAGCATTCTTGAGATGACCCTGGCAATTACGTATGAGTAAGTCTAACATCAGTACTGGGCAAATACGTAAAATATTATTTCTAAAATTTAAGGCAATTTAAAAAAAGTAAAAATTCTAAAGTTCATGGGATGCTTCCCCTGATTGTTCCTAGCATAACGTATTAAAGTCCAGCAATGCTTTTGACTCCATCTGCATACAGTGAAAGCTCTGTTATCTGCCACTTAATTAACCAGAAAGCTCTATTAATCTTCATTCCTGGCATCTCCCAATATAAATCTTCAACCTAGTAACTAGAACTTGTATACTGCTCAGTATCTTACGCAATTGTGCATTTTACACTCCACTGTCATGCAGCCGAGATAGAAAATAAGCAAACAGCTTCTGGGATGTGACATGGGGTCGTCACAGATTCAGCTCAATCTCCTACGTCTTCTAGATCAGCGGTGTCCTAAAGAAATTCACTACTTGCCACAGCCCCTCCTGCTACCCCGCCCCCAGCCAGGCACTGCCCTGTGAATCAGGCATTTTCACCCCTCCCACCAACTGCCAATGACTCACCAGGGCTGCTGCCATAGCCACGCCACCAAAGCTGCCCAGCTGAGTTGCACTGCCCCAGCTGCCCTGCATCGCCCATCCACCCTGAGATGCGCCATGCCGCCCAGCCGCCCGAGCCTTTGCACCTAGCTGACACATGTGAGCTCTCCTGGCCCCAGCCAGCTGCAGGAGAAGCCTCCTTGCTGCTGCTGCCACACGCTTGTCCCACCAAATGGTGCGACATGTGCACAGAGTGACGGGAGGGGTGCCCCACGTATGCGGCTCTCCTGAGCTGCATTCGCCACCTCTGGCTGTCCCATTCGCCACATGTGTGACCAGACAGCATATTGGACACTGCTGTTCTAGATCCGCAGTGATAATTAATGTTGATAATGGTGACAGGGAGGTACTGCAAGATCCTGAAGTGCCTTCTGAATCGTCAAAGATTAAATTACGTTCAGTATAGTTTTAATGGTAAGTGTATTTTTAGTGATCTGGGTGTACGCCATGTGCTTCCCATAGTGATATCTAGTGTCATAAGATAACTGTATAGAAAAAGTTACATGTACATACCTACACACTTGGATTAATCTAATTCTTGGCTCCCTCCCCCTCCCTTCTGCCCCTCTACTCTCTGATTTGCTCACCTTGATCCTTTTTTTTCCTGATTTGTCCACCTTGATTACTGTTTTTGGTTCTCTGTGCCTTAAATATTGAGTCTGTTCTGGTTTGGCTATGGTCTGAAGACGTGTGTCTGTCTCACAAAATCTAGTAGTATCTAGCAGTAGGCATCCTTCAGTCTGCATAGACTATGGATCGCGCCCTTTAAAGTTTCAATTGAGGACTTCATTTACAGCGTCTATTGTGACTATAAAGACCCACACGAGAGTGAGAGTCCTTGCTGCATCTCTTGCAGATGTAGTGGGTGTCTGGCAAGTCCTTATTGTGCTTTCTGTGCGCTCGCTTCTCCTCTGCTAGCTGTCTGATCTTCAACTCGCCCTTCTGAAGGCCCTTGTGTAACCCCTGCCTCCATCTGCTGCGGTCGTCTGCTAGTTCTTCCCAGTTGTCCAGCTCGATGTCTACCTCTCTGAGGTCTCTCTTGCAGACATCTTTGTAACACAACTGGGGGTGTCCGGGAGGTCTTTTGCCAGAGGCTAGCTCACCATACAGGATGTCTTTTGGAATCCTTCCATCATTCATCCTGTGGACGTGGCGAAGCCAGCGGAGTTGACGCTGCCTGAGGAGGGTGTGCATGGTTGGGATTCCAGCTTGCTCGAGGACGGTGGTGTTGGTCACTCTGTCCTTCCATGATATTCCAAGGATGCACCTGAGGCAGCGCAAGTGGAAGATGTTCAGCCTCTTTTCCTGACAGGCATACAGGGTCCAAGTCTTGCTGCCATAAAGGAGGGCGCTAAGGATGCAGGCTCTGTAGACTTGCATTTTGGTGTGAGTGTACAGCTTGTTGTTATTCCACACTCTCTTGCTGAGTCTGGACAGAGTTGTGGCTGCTTTTCCGATCCTCCTATTTAGCTCAGTGTCCAACGACAGGGTGTCAGTGATGGTGGACCCGAGGTAAACGAACTCGTGGACGACCTCTAACGTATGGTTGTCAGTGCTGATTGATGGGGATTCAGCAACATCCTGACCAAGTACGTTCATCTTCTTTAGACTGATGGTAAGCCCAAAGTCCTTGCACGCTTTGGAGAACCGATCCAGCAGTTTTTGAAGCTGGTCTTCTGTGTGAGACACTACAGCATCATTGTCTGCGAACAGCATGTCTCTGATGAGGACTTCTCGCACCTTAGACTTAGCTTTCAGCCTTGCAATGTTAAACAGGTTCCCATCAGATCTTGTGTGCAGCAAGATGCCCTCTGTTGAAGATCCAAAGGCATGCTTCAGGAGGAGTGTGAAGAAGATCCCAAACAATGTCGGAGCAAGCACGCATCCTTGTTTGACGCCGCTCCTGATTCTGAAAGCATCTGATAATGTGCCGTCATATTGGATGGTTCCTCTCATGTCTTCGTGGAACAACTGGATCATCTTGAGTAACCGTGGAGGACAGCCTATCTTGTGGAGCAGTTTGAACAGACCATCCCTGCTGACCAAGTCAAAAGCCTTGGTCAAGTCGATGAAGGCTATGTAGAGTGGCTTTCTCTGCTCCCTGCACTTCTCCTGAAGCTGCCGTAGAGAGAAGACCATGTCAACGGTAGACCTCTCTGCGCGGAATCCGCACTGCGATTCGGGGTACACCCTCTCAGCAATCTTCTGGAGTCTGCCAAGGATGACGCGAGCGAACAGTTTACCAGTGATGCTTAGGAGGGAGATTCCACGGTAGTTGTTGCAGTCGCTTCTGTCTCCTTTGTTCTTATACAATGTTACAATATTAGTGTTGCGCATATCCTGTGGAACCTCACCCTCTTTCCAGCACAGGCACAGTAGCTCATGTAGGGGTTCCAGGAGTGTGTCTGCAGCACATTTGATTACCTCTGGTGGTATACCATCCTGACCAGGGGCCTTTCCTGCTGCAATGCTGTTGATGGCTCTCTTCAGTTCATCCACAGTCGGTTCTTGATCCAGTTCGTCCATTACTGGTAGGAGGTCGACGGCATCGAGGGCTGCGTCAACCACAACGTTCTCGCGTGAGTACAGCTCGGAGTAGTGCTCAACCCAGCGCTCCATCTGTTTGGCTTTGTCAGCGATGACTTCACCAGATTTGGATTTCAGAGGTGCCATCTTGTTCTGGGTGGGTCCAAATGCCTTCTTCATACCCTCGTACATTCCTCTGAGATTACCAAAATCGGCACAGGTCTGGATGCTGCTGCGTAGCTGGAGCCAGTGGTTGTTGGCACAGCGCCTGGCTGTCTGCTGTACTCTTCTTCTGGCCTCTCTAAGCGCTTGCTGGGTACTCTGGCTCGGTGAGTGTTTGTACTCCAGGAGTGCAGCGTGCTTCTTTTCAATGACTGGAATCATCTCATCACAGTTAGCTTCGAAGCAGTCGTTCGTGTTTCTAGCTCTTCTTCCAAACACCGACAAGGCCGTGTTGTAAACTGTATCGCTCAGATGTTGCCATTTGGATGTCGCATCGGCGCCGCCAGGGCTGCTGCACAGATTTTCCTGGAGGGTCTCTCTGAACTTTTCAGCTTTCTCCGAGTTTGCCGTCTTTCTGACGTCAATGCGGCGCCTTCCAGCAGGTTTAGAGTGGTACAGCTTCTTGGGTCTCAGCTTGAGCTTGGAGCAAACTAGCAAGTGATCTGTATCATAGTCAGCACCATGATAGCGGCCTGTCAGAAGGACGTTTTTGAGGTTATTACACCTAGTGATGACCACATCTAGTTGATGCCAGTGCTTCGAGCGTGGGTGTCTCCACAACACTCTGTGCTGTGGCTTCGTTTGGAAGAATGTGTTTGTGGTGCACAGATTGTGGTATGTGCACAGTTCAAGGAGACGCTGGCCATTGTCATTCATTTTCCCCACACCGAAGTGTCCTAAGCAGGAAGGCCATGAGGCCCAATCAGCTCCAACTCTTGCATTGAAGTCACCCAAAATGTACAGTTGTTCACGAGCAGGTATTTGCGCTACAGCAGCACTAAGCACGTCGTAGAACTTTTCTTTTACTTCTGGTGTGGTGTACAGGGTTGGAGCATAAGCGCTGATCAGGTGGACAGGACCGGTGCAAGTTTGAAACGTGATCCAAAGAAGTCTTTCTGATCCGCCCATGACTAATTCCACCATTTGTAGAAGGGTGTTTCTGACAGGAAAGCCAACACCATGTTCTCTGGGTTCTTCTTGGGCTTTACCCTGCCAGAAAAAGGTGTAGTCCTTTTCCTTTAGAGATCCCGAATCTGCGAGTCGCGTCTCTTGTACTGCAGCGATATCAACTCTGAGCCTCTTCAGTTCCTCGTTGATGACAGCGGTCTTGCAGGTGTCACTGATGGCCTGAAGATCTTCAGTCAAGCCGGTCAGCATGGTCTGCACATTCCAGCAAGCAAGCTTGAATTGTTGATGTTTCTCATTTCTTGTTGATTTTCTCATTGGTTTGCCTGGTGCCCAAATTTCAGTCACTTGTCAGGTTCAGGAACCTTAAGCCTCACGTACCCAGCGAGGCAGGTGAACTGTGGCGGGACAGTACCCTATTGGCTGGGGGCTGCCCAGCTTGAGGCGGGCGGTGACTATCCAGTGAGATGCGAGGATCTCTCCCACCGTCGAAGGCAACCCCTGGCGCTCGTTCTCTACGCCAACTGAGCAAGAGCTTATAACCGGTATCTGTTGCCTCCCGTGTTGACACAACGCTGTTCAGCGATGCCGGAGTACCTCTCCGGGCGCGAGCCTGGGCATTTATTATGGAGACTCTGGGCTGCCCAGACACCAGTGTCCCCCCTCTTGGCTTTACTGATATAGTCCAAAGGAGAGAATAACCTCCATGTCTGGTACCAGCTCAGCTGCAGGAGTTGCCGGGACAGTGCCAGAAGTTGACACCGAACCGCCGGATTTTCTGTCAGGGAGGAGGGTCCCGGGGATATGAGGTCATTGCTCCACAGGCAGCTGTTGTGACAGGGAGGTATGAAGTAGTGAGATCCTTAACCACATTCTCCACACCCCACTGCCTTGTGGGTTATCCTGGGAAGGAGAAAGGCTAAGGGAGTGAACCTTTCGCCGCCCCCCCAGCTACCATCATCATAGGACCCTCCCCAACCCACTCCCCCATATGCTCCCATGTCTGCCCTCCTCACTGCACTGGCCCCTCTCCCCCCAGCTGCTCTCAGTGCCCCCAGGTCCACCTTCCCCCATCGCTCTTCAGGCTCTTTTCTTCAGAGACTCCTTTTCCTGGTAGTGCTGCCTTGCAGGGCACAGGTGGAACACCATACCTGAAAAGGGCAAACACGGGGCTCCTCCCTCAGCGAACTCCCAGAGGCAAACTCCCTTCCCTGTTAGCTGCTGCCCCCTGTTAGCTGCTCACCTTGTTCGCTGGGAGCTCCCTCCTTATAGAGAGAGCTGCTGGCTGGTCAGGCCTGGCTCAAAGCCTTGCCTCCAGTCTATTCAGCCCTTGAAGGCTCACCTGGCAGGGAACTCCCCCAATTCACACCTTGCAAACTGCTCTTCTCTGCACAGCACAAGCTCAGGCACCCACCCAGGCAGCTGATCAAAACTGCCCTTCTCTGCAAAGTAACATAGCTGCACAGACGGACAGACATTCACCCACCAGCTCACCACACAGCCCCCCAAATCCCACACTCACCCAAGCTCTTCTAGGATGTTTGCCCAGAGGCAAACTCCCTTCCCTGTTAGCTGCTGCCCCCTAATAAACTATTTTATTAGTCTTTAAAGTGCTACTTGACTGCTCTTTTGTTTTGATAGTACATACGTAAGTGCTTCAAGAAACCAACTGACAAGCCATATCAAGGGGCATACAGGGCTTTGGAGACCCCTGCTTGCCACTGGCTCTACCCCCGCCTATCCCACCCCTGCCCCCCATTCCACCCCTTCTTCCAAGCTTCATCCCTGCTCCTGCCTGCCTCTTTCTGCCCCTGCTCTACCCCCTCACACACCATTGTACCTCTTCCCCAAAACGAGACAAAGGAAAGGAGTGGGAGGCCCTGGCGCTGGTAGCTGGGGTCAGGCCAGTCCCTGAACTCACTGCGGTGGCAGGAAATGGAGTAACACAGCCCCAGCACACTGTACTCAGCTCTGCTGGGTCCAAACCGTTGTACCCTTGCTCCTGACTCCAACCCACTCCCCTCACCCCCGTTATTCTCCCAGGCTACCTGGGTCCCATGGGACCCTCAAAAAGATGGGGCGAAGATGGATTCCCTGAACCATCCAATATATGGGGTGGCCCTGTCAGCCACTCTACAGTGCAGTGCCGGTTGCACGTCCCTTATCAGGTATGCCTGGCACATGACTGGTCCCAGAGAAGAGAATTTGCCAGATGAGCGGAGGTGTAGGCCTTCTGCAGGTAGAAAACCCCTGTAATCTGGGGCTGCTGTAGCCCCAGCCTGTACCCTCTCTCCCCAGCCCAGGCTGCCATGGGGGGCTACAGCCAGCCCCTGCCACCCTGACTGCCACAGAGCAGAAGGGGGCTCCAACTGCCAGCCTCACGGTAGTCTCCCAGCCCTTGCTGCTGTGGGGCAGGCAGGAGCTCCTGGATCCCAGCCCTGCACTGCTGTGGGTCTGGCAGGGGCTGTTGTCAGATGCTACCAGCGTGGTGCTCTGCTCTCTCCAATGTTGGTATCACTCGGCTACGTGCGTGTGTTCCCTCTGTGCACTGCCCCAGCTCTGCAGATAGCTGATACAGCAGACCCGAAGAGAACCCCCAATGACCATAGAGTCTAGTAAGGTGCGAAGGCACGTCGTCCAGGTTTATTGCCGTATTGGACACAATAGTAGTTCCCTGTAGACTTCTTAGACTGAGTCAGGGCATACTACAAATATGCACCCACGGTCAATGGACTCATCTCAGTCAGTGGCAGGACTTTCCACTGCCCCCTCGGCTGGACCCAGACCACACCCCAGGAGTACGTTCTTATACACAGGTACACACAATTTACACATCACTCCTGACGTATTGAGGTACAACCCTTCTACGTAGTCAGGTGCCGCCTCTCACCTTGTACATGTTGGTTCGAACAAAACAACTCTATCCATCATATTACCCTTTTGCCCCTGTCGTTGGGTCGGCCTGTTCTTATCTGTGGAATGTTCCAGGGTAGGGTGTTCTGGTACCATGTTCATACTTCAATATTCTAGGTAGATAAGTTTATGCAACATCAACCCTCTTCTTGCCAACTTCTGTGAGCAATGCATTCCTTTAGCTCACAGCTGAGCTTTGCTTTCTGATAGCAAAGTCTTGACCATTACTTTAGTTCAGACCTAAGGCCTCATACTGGGCCTGTACTTACTACAGGGGCTTCTGCCCTGGGCCCATGCTGCTGCAGGGCAGCGGGGGCTCCGGTACCAGTCCCACACTGCTGTGGTTCTGGCCCCAGACCCCTGCACTGCTGCAGACTGGTGGAGGCTCTGCCCTGGCCCCTGAGTGCTTCCATGTGGCAGGTAGGGGCTCCAGCTCCTAGCTCAATGTGGGTTTCTGCACCAGTCGCTACTCTCTGGTCGGGCAACATCTGTGGTCATGCTGTACCACGGATGTTGTCATAAGAGAGAGTAATGGATTTCAGAGGTGCAACCTGTACTGCTACTGGACTGGCGAGTACCAGTATACTATATTTATAGTTTATACATTTTATCATATTCTCATTCTTTGAAAATTGCCTTTCCATTGGTAAAAGTATAACTCTTAAGTTAACCGGAATATTTACTAACTGGCACTCTCCATTCCTCCGATAGGCTGGGTAGCAGAGCTTTTACTGTATTACAGTTGGTCTTTAAATCAGAAACATTTGAAAATACCATAATCCTGAACATAAGATCTTCTAAAACCACCTGTGTTTTGCTAGTAGGTAATTATGCGGGACGGGGTCAAAAGTTTTTCGTGGATCTGCTATGAATAAAGGCTTCCTGGCCAGTTAGTGGGCATTTTAATTTCTTTCTGGTATAACTGTGTTGTTTTTGACTTTCCCTGTTCCAGGCCTTAAACCTGCTATTGCTCTTGTCTTGTAAAACTTCACATTCCATTGAAGGAGACAAAATTGATGTCTGCCACTTAGGCTTCTGTTGTTCAAGTCTGAGCATTATTCATTAGTCAGCCATGTTCACACATACTACACCTGTGAAGCTGCATCCAGATTTGCTGATGCAGGTGAAACAACGGACAGAAAAAATCGAACAATACTAATCTACTAGTTGCGTACCATTTTCTTCAGATCGCGTCTGTTCCTCACACACAGGCTTGGTTTTTCTAAGCAGCAGCAACTTCTGTTGCACTCTTGAGCCATCACTGAAAGAGAAAGAAAGATTTGAGAAGCTGGAAGGCACTGACTGCTGTGGAGGGAATCAGTGTTGTCTATCTTAGAAGCTGTATAAACATAAATTAAGTCTCATTAAACCTCAGTGACAGAGACGAGTGTAAGAAATTATTATTAACCATTGTAATGCAGACAAACAAAAAAGGATTATGAGAGAGAATAAATGGTGATTATTAATTCAAAAATTTAACTTCTGAATTATTTTGCTTCCTGTTGTTTCAGTAATCTTAGTTATTGTAACCACCAGTATTTTAGATTAGAAATGCAATTTTATGCATGATACATTCAACATTTTCCTCTGTAAATTGGCGAATTTTTCTTTTTGTTTAGTGGGTCTTTCATGCACCACAATTGGGAGAGAAAGGTTTGTTTGGTTTTCTAAGGCTGTTTCTACACAGGCCACTTCCTTCAGAAGTGGCATGCTAATACGGGGAGGGAAAGATGCTAATGAGGCACGGATGCAAATTCCCTGTGCCTCATTAGCATAATGGCACGTGATTTGGAGTCTGGAAGACCGTTCTTCCAGACTCCAAAACGCTGTGTTGAAGCATGGCTGGGGGGTGGGGGGTGGCTTCTGGAAGGAAGTCCCCCTTCTGGAGGCCCCTTCTTCCCAAAAATTTTCCAGAAGGGGCCTCCAGTAGAAGGACTTCCTTCCGGAAGCCCCCCCCCAGCGGCTGCGCTTCTACACGGCGTTTTGGAGTCTGGAAGAACGGTCTTCCGGACTCCAAATCACGTGACGTTATGCTAATGAGGCGTGGGGAATTTGCATCCGTGCCTCATTAGCATCTTTCGCTCCCTGTATTAGCATGCCTGTAGCCTGTGTAGAAATGGCCTAAGTGAAAAATATTGCTCTAAAACCATAAAAAAATGTCATGAGTGCTGAATGGCAAATGTTGTACTTGGAGTTGCTTTTCACCTTTAACCTCTGTTCCCACCACCTGTTCCTAGACTGCCAATTGTCTGATCCCTTTGATTAAATGGATGTATAAAATATAGTTTTGGTGGTGCTTATTTTTTTTAAATATACACTGAAGTGCACCCCAACTAATTCACACATAATACTAGATCCTGAATACACAAATATAATGAATAAGGTTAGTGAATTGTAAAAATGTTCTTTTAAAGAAGTGGATCATGATTTTGTGGTAACTTCATTGTGTAGTGGAAGGGATCCTTAATGTCTGCTGCAGGCAGTCCTTCAAATGAAGGCTCAGGAAATCAACATGGGACAATAATGTAATCCCAGCTATAACTAGCTGGGGGGGAAATTTCAGGGGGGCGGATTATAGAAAATGTAGTGGAGGGCAGACTCTACTAATGTTTGATATTCCAGTTACATACAAATCATGTCAGATGCTTGGGGCAGGGGACATTGGTCAAACATCCTTGATGGTAATGCTTGACCTTTCAATGGCTTTCAATACATGGATCTAAACAGTTAACTAGCTTTTCTGTTTTATTGTCAGTCTGTGACATTGACATGTGTTTTGTTAATTTCACTTGTAAAGCTGGTTGGAAAAGCTAGAAGAACAGTAGCAACAGAAACAGAAGCTAATGATTGCATCAGTTTTCATTTGATTCATATTTGAAATACTGGTTGAACCTCTGTAGTCGGGCACCCTTGCAATCTGACTGGTGCCGAAGGAGAGAATTTGCTCAACTACAGGAGGTCGATATTGTCTAGCAGCATTACTTACACTTCCACTGCATGCTGGGCTCCTAGAAGACATCGGCTGCATGTACACTACAAAATAACTTTGAAGTTAACTTTGAAGTAAGGGGCTACTTCAAAGTAGCCTGCAGAGCGTCCACACGCACTTTTCCTTATTTCAAAGTTAACTTTGATGTATGGGAGGCTAACTTCGAAGTCACTACTCCATTCCCAGGAATGGAGTAGTGCCATACATTGAAGTTTAACTTCGAAGTGCGGTGTGTTTAGATGTTCTGCACTCCCTACTTTGAAGTAAAGGGTCTGCTGAGGAGGTGGTCCCCCCGTGGAGAAGGGAGACAGTCTGGCCAGCTCGGGCAGGGCTCTATGGTCCCTGTTGTCCGCCTTAAAAGATGCTGCTTCCCAGCAACCTCAGGCAAGAAGCTGACACTGTGCCACAAGCAGGGACAGCACGAGCTCTCCCTCGCACTGCCCCTGCCTGAAACACCAGCCAGCCCCCCACACCCACTGCCCACCATCGCAGCACACGTGGATACCCCTCCCCCCCAGGGGGGCCCCAGATGAGGAGTCCGAGGGCTCACAGTGCGTGGGCAAGGGCTGTGCCAGGAGGAGATCCTCCTGGTCCAAGGCCGAGCTGAAGGACCTCCTCACTCTGTGGGGGGAGGAGGAGGTCTTTCGCCAAATTTACACCTGCCAGCGCAAGGCCGACACTTTTGACCGGCTGGCTAGCAGGCTTGTCACCCGAGGCCACCCCAACCGCATTGGCAGCAGCATGCAGATAAAACTGAAAGAACCGAGGCAGGCAGATGTCAAAGCCCATGATGCTGCCAGCCAGTCGTGGACATGGCCTGTGCACTGCCCCCACTACGGGCTGTTGCACAGGCTCCTGGGGCCATGGAGGGTGGTCATCCCGGAGCATCTTGTAGAAACCACCAGTCCTCCCTCATGTACAGCGAGGTTGAGGAAAGCCGCGCTGGCACCACGAGCCCCTGGCATGGGGACCGACCCACTGAGACCAAGGGCGATGATGAGGGCTCCAGCGACAGGACCCATCATCATCACCCTCTCCTCCAGGACACCCAGCATTGCCTCGTTGAGCCTCACGTCACCTGAGTCCAGGAGGTCGCAGCTGGTAAGTATGTGATGAGTGGGATGTTGCAAGGGCTGGGCCCGCCCACCCCCCAGAATAGCCTTGCAGCCCACATGTCTGGGGACAGGGGAAGGGAAGGGAACATGGGCTGACCCTCACCAGGTGGGAACCTCCGGGCACCCAGGATCCCATGGGGCTCATGTGCCATCAGGTGGCAGGGGAGTGGAGTGGGGTGGGGACCAGCGGAGCCGGGGTCCTGGTCCCCCCAGGGTTGGGACCCAGCACTCATGGGCCGTCCTCTTGTCCCCTTCTGTCTCCACGGGCCTATTGTTGGCGAGTCACCACAGCCCGCTGAAGGGGGCTGGGAAGCTGCCCCATCGCCCTAGCCTTCATCCCCCCACAGCCGTGGCTGGGCATCCTGGAGACAATGCCAGAGGGTCCAGGAGGCAGCTGCCAACCAGGTGGTCTTGTGGGAGATAACCAGGGTGGCGATGGAGCGGGATGTATGGGTGTGGCTGGCCAGCAGCCTGGCTACTGTGGCCCAGGCCTCGCCCAACCTCCTGTCCCCTGGCCAGCCCTACCCACAGCCGCTGTACCCCCGGAGCTGCTCACTGTGTGACGGACCTGTCACCGGCTGCCCACATTGAGCTGGCCCAGTGGCTGCTATCTGCGGCGGGCACACCTGGCCCAGCCCTAGTGGTCCCCCCGCACACCCTGCAAAGGCTGAGCCCGCAGCACCCCACCCCATTACTACTTCCCTAACCCAGCCCTGTCATAGCCCTTCAGGGGGCCCTGGATCCAGGGCAGTAGGGGCAGCTGTGACCAGTGTGGCTCCCGGCCTCCCCACACCCTGGACAGCTGATCCGTCTCCCATCCCAGCCCCCTCCCAGTTCAGTCCCCACTCCTAGTCCTTCGCCTCCCCCCGGTGCACTGTAAATAGTTTCACGTGTTCTTCTGTTTTGTTGTACAATTACATTTATTCTCCAAAGTAAAGTTTATTGTTCCCATACTAACTGCATGTCCTTGGTGTCTGATGGGAGAGTGTTGAGTGCAGGAGTGAGAGGGGATGCGTTCTGTGGGGGTGGGAGAGTGGGGGGGGGCTGTGATGCAAAGTGTGGCTGGGAGGGTCAAGGCAAGCCCTGCATGAAGGCATGGCACAAGGCCTCCCGAACACTGACCCCATCCCTCTGGGCCTCACAGCATGGGGCAGCAGGTGTCTGTTCTTTCCTGGCCCTGGGTCTGCAGCCTAGCCCAGGATAAAGCGCTCCTGCCGGCCCTCAACAAGGTTATGGAGGGCACAGCAGGTCGCAATGATTGCAGGGATGTTTGGGAGGCTGACATCCAGCCTGGTGAGGAGGCTGCAAAACCTTTCCTTCATTCTCCCAAATGCCTGCTCTACTTTGCCCCTGTCATGGTTTAGGCAACCTTTAAAGGGCTATGTCTACACTAGCCCCAAACTTTGAAATGGCCATTTCGAAGTTTACTAATGAAGTGCTGAAATACATATTCAGCACCTCATTAGCATGTGGGCAGCTGCGGCACTTCGAAATTGACACGGCTCGCTGCCGCGCGGCTCGTTCATCTGCTCATAGGAATAAGGGGACTTCGAAGTAGGCAGGGTCCTTTTGAAAATGAGCCCCGTCTGAATGAGCCGCGCGGCGGCGAGCTGTGTCAATTTCAAAGTGCCGCAGCCGCCCGCATGCTAATGAGACACTGAATATGTATTTCAGCACTTAATTAGTAAACTTTGAAATGGCAATTTGCATGGCCATTTCGAAGTTTGGGGCTAGTGTAGACACGGCCAAGATGTCCTCAGCCAGCATGGTGTGTCTGGTATAGGACTGCATGAGCCACGGGTGTAGTGGGTACATGGTGTCGGCCATGATGCAGGGGGGCGTCGTGATATCCCTGAGTGGGAGGTTGCAGGGGAGATATATATGCCCTCCTGCATCTGGTGTCCCAGCCACAAATTCTGGAACATGTGGGCATCCTGGGCCCTGCCTGGCCACCCCACACACACATCCAGGAAATAGCCCCTCGCATCTACCAGGACCTGGAGTCCTACCAAGTGGTACCCCTTCGTGTTAATGGAGGCACCCCTGCTGTGGTCTAGAGCCTGGATCGCCACGTGCAGCCCATCCAGGGCTCCAAAATAATTGGGGAAGCCCAGGTCTGCAAACCAGGTGAGGGCAGTGTCCAGGTCCCCCAGGGTCACGATCCATCGCAGGAGCACCGTGTTGATGCCTCAGATGACCTGCCGGGGGGTGCGGGGAAGGAACACACGTCCATGAATGCCGGACAGGGAGGCCGCCCTGCCTCCTCCCCACCAGGGGCTCTCTGTCCCCTCTCTGCCAGGGTCCTCCTGCCCCCTTCTGTGTGCTTCCTGCCTGCTGGGGCCCCCTGCTGCCTCCCCAGGGTGGGTCCGTGACAGCGGGACAGACTTCCCTCGAACAGCGCTGTCCTCACAGTGGCCTTGCTGATGCCGAATTGGTGGCAGATGGACTGGTGGGTGTCAGGGGTGGCCAGCCTCCACAGTGCGATGGCCACTCTCTTCCACACTGGGAGCACTGGCTGTATCCGGGTGTCCCAGTGCTGGGGGACTAGGGTAAGCCAGTGGCAGAGGTCCTCGAATATCCGGTCGGTCATCCGAAAGTTCCTCAGCCACCGCTTGTCATCCCAGTCCTCCAGCACCAGCTGGTCCCACCATTCGGTGCTGGTGGCGAAGGCCCACTGGCGCTAGATCAGGGAGACCCAGGGGAGGGGCAGAAGTGCTGTGGCCAGGGTCTGAAGGCTGGATCCCATGCGGGTGACACGGCCGTGCCGGTGGGACAGCAGGGCGACCAGCATGGCCAGCAAGCTGGCCAGGGTGGAGTGGACGTCATCCTCGTGGAGGGTGTCAGCATGCATGGTGTTCAGCTCTTCTCTCCAACATGTGTTGCATTGCTGTCTGCAGCCTGGCAGCCTTGAGCATGTGCAGGATGGGGGTGTTGGGAGGGGCCCTTTCAGGGGCCGGCTGGCTGCAAAAGCCATGCGGCCTCCTGCCTGCATCATTTCCGGCCCCTTACTTCAAAGTAGGGGCTAGTTGTGTGTAGATGCTTTACTAGGGGGAAGGCTACTTTGAAGTAAGGCAGGGTGTATTCTGTGTGTAGACACTCTAATTCAAAGGTGCTTACTTTGAAGTTATTTTGTAGTGTAGCTGCAGCCATCTAGAGACAATTTAGAGGATAGAATACAAAAAGCCAGGACTGGTGGCTGTAAACAGACTTTCTGGGTCCACAGGAAAGTTGGCCACACCCATGATAAGTGGGCATCTGCCTAACCAATTATGCTGGACCATGGATGTTGCTGGTTGAGAGAGAGCTGTGCTAGAGAGATTCAATCTGCATTGTCATCTCATGAAAATCACAGACTAATTGCAGAAATTAATGACTTAGGTCTCTCCTCATTCAACAGGAGAGCATACTGAGAGTAGATTTTTACAGTCTGTAAATGAAAAAGGTACTGATAAAAGGATTGTGGACATACCAAAATGTATTTGTGCAAATTATAGAATATTTGAATAGGGAAGTATATAAATGAGTGTGGTTGCACTGTTGGTCATTTCTGTAAGCTATTTTGTGAAAAAGGATCACTGCTTCCAAATGAATTTGCATCCCCGAGATAATGGTTTCAGTTGTGGAAGAGTATTTTAAAGGTTTTGCTGTTGTCTTTTGTTACAAAATAATACTTATTAAATTGGGGGAGAAAAAAAAACCAAACCCAAGAATGTTGAAATGGAATCCACTTAGCAATTAGAAATACTCTCTTAATTATTGATTGAGAATTGATAGTGTTTGTATTTTTGTATTTGGGTCTCTCTCGTAGTTTGTGTTGTTTTTAATTATGAGAATTTAGGCTGACTGTGCTTTGATATAATGTGATAAAATGTTTAATTGTTTAATGAAAG
The DNA here is from genome assembly GCF_033958435.1 of Carettochelys insculpta. Lineage (NCBI taxonomy): Eukaryota > Metazoa > Chordata > Testudines > Carettochelyidae > Carettochelys > Carettochelys insculpta. The sequence continues at coordinate 173,018,297 of NC_134139.1, read as the reverse complement.
GAGATCACATGTTTCTGTTAGGCAATGGGAAAGAAACCAGCAAAATGAATTGCAAGGAGAATGAACAGGCACTATAGGTTTGTGTCTAAAGAAGCTTGAAAATAAATTTTTGGTTTCAACATTTTAAAAAGACTTTATTAAAAACCATTTTTGGTCTCACAATAATCTAGGCTTTTGCACTGAAAGATGTTATAAGTTGCTAATATTGTTTAGAATTCTTTTAAAAACAGTGATAGACATCTTGTTTGTTCAATATTTGACACTTTTTTTTGCAGTGTAGTTAAAACAGCTGTAATGTGCCATTGACATCTTCCAGCTACTGCATTGACTTGATTATATAACCTCTTTTGTGTAATTATCATGCTCCCTTCTGTTTGAATGTTTTTGCTGGGCTGATGGCTGTTTTTCATTTCGTGCTACAATGACCTTGAATAAAAAAAAATAAGAATAAAGTAGACATAAGCAATGTAGTCTTGCTGGCATTTGCAGATCTTTTGTTCTTTATTGAGAAGCATAGTGGCTTGGCATTTATGCTAGAGGCTTTTCTTTTGCTGGTAATTGGCATTCAGATGTTAGGAAATGATTTACTGTTTCCTTAAAAATAAATGCTGTACCAGTGGCTGAGTGATCTATTTGAGAGAATTCCTAGAGAAATGCTTATTGTTCTGAAGCCTTTCTAGGAAATGGGAATGAATTACCAAAATATTTAATAAAAAATTGTTTAATCACTGATCTTCTATGTAGAATTTCTCTAATTTAGGACCTTAACTTACATCCCTGTTTCTCTAAAGAAAAAAGCATTCAACAAATTCACTATTTTCCTTGACAAAGGAATACAAACAGTTACCTTCAGCTGCATCATATATAATTGATCCATGGATCCTGACTGAATTGCTAGGTTTCTGGGAAAAGCAGGGGAGCCCTGGCTCTGGGTCCCCAGAGGGGGTGTGGCCTTAGACAGAAGCAGTGGGCATAGGGGCTAGGCTCAGCTGCCTCAGTAGCAGGAGTGGTGGTTGGGAGCCCCCACTCCTTTTAAAATACTGGGACCCAGGGCACCTGCCTTTTCCCCCCTTATCAATAGATCTGAGTTGGTCCTAAGTGCTATTACCCACCAGTGGGAGATTTCTGCTGTCACACAAGTTTTGAAGAAAGTGCAATGATGAGTGAAAGCTCCCTACTGATTTGATTAAAATCCATCCTTTGAAAACAATTGAGAGGAGTGTCATTATCCCTACCTGTTCACATAGAATCAAACACCACATTTCCTCACTTCAACTTGCCAAATTAAAGCAATTAAGATTGCTTTGTCATATTATAATATCTATAGCTACACATGGAAGGGAAATTTAATCTTTAAATGGGTGTTTAAGTAAAGAATTTGGCTGGAACTTTCAAAACTTTTAATCTGAGATACTGGTCTCCTGTGCTCCGTGTAGTATGTGATCACTTTACAGTGCTTAACATATTTATGGTCAGGATACTCTTGTAACATGCAAAGTGGTAATATTTTCATTTGTATGTGGGGTAACTAAATGATTTACCTAAGGTCACAAATGATGTGTGTGGTGGAATGGGTAATTGAACCTAGATCTACTGGGTTTTAAGATAGCATCTGACACACTAGTCCAGCCTTCTTCTCAAAGACTCTAAAAAGATTTAAATGATCAGTTGCCTACTTTTTATACATGCCTTTAAAAATCCTAGCCTGTGTTCTCTTTCACTGATCAGTACTGCAGATTGTTTCCCATTTTGATTGAATTTCAGAAGAAAAAGTCATGAATGATGTCAAAATGTCATGTCATGTATATTGTAAAAATGTAGTGGTTTTGCATCCATATTTAAATTTCTCTCCCTCTCTCTCTCTCTCTCTGTGTAGTTTGTGTGTCTGTGTGTAAAATCATAGACTACTAGAAGTGGAAGGGACCTCAAGAGGTCAGTACATCATCAAGTCCAGTCCCTGCACTAACCGTAGGACGAAGCACCATATAGATCATCCTGGGCAGGTGTTTGTTAACCTGCTCTTAAAATCTCCAGTAATGGGGATTTTACAACCTCCATAGGCAATTTATTTCAGTGCATAACCACCCTGACCGTTACAACTTTTTTCTTAGTGTCCAGCCCGAACCTCCGTTGGTGCAGTTTAAGCCCATTGCTTTTGTCCTGTCATCAGCCGTTAAGGAGGATAATTTTTCTCCCTTCTCCTTGTATTAGCCTTTTGCATACTTAAAAGTGTTATCATGTCCCCTTTCAGTCTTTTCTTTTCCAGACTAATCAAACCTAATTCTTTTAATCTGTCCTAATAGGTCATGATTTCTAGACCTGTAATTTTTTTGTTTCTCTACTCTGGACTGTCTGCAATTTGTCCACATCTTTCCTGAAATACACTGCCCAGAACTGGATACAATACTCCAATTGAGGCATAATTAGCACAGAGCAGAGTGGAAGAATTAGTTCTCATGTCTAAGTTGGTTCTCAGTCTAGGTATTATATTCCTACTTTATTGATCAGAAGGTCATGCGTGACTGTATCAAATGCTTTAATAAAGTCGGGGTATAACACACATAATACTTCCCCCGTATCTACAAGACTTGTTAGCAATTCAAAGAAAGCTTTTAGATTGTTTTGACGTGATTTGTTCTTTGCAAATCCATGCTGACTGTTACTTATCACTTTATTAACTTCCAGATGTTTGCAAATGGTTCCTTAATTGTTTGCTCCATTATCTTTCCTGGCACAGAAGTTTAGCTGACTGGTCTATAGTTTCCTGGGTAGTCCTTATTTCCCTTTTTTGTAGATGGGCCCTATATTTGCTGTTTTCCAGTCTTCCAGAATCTCTCCTGTCTTCCATGACTTTTCAAAGATGATAGCTAGTGGCTTAGATGCCTCCTCTGTCAGCCCCTTGAGTATTCTAGGATGCTTTCCATCAGGCCCAGGTGACGTGAAACTTTTCTAAGTAAGTCTGAACTTGTTCTTTTTCTGTTCAAACTTTTGAACCCACATCATTTACTCCAGCATTCACTGTGCTGGGAGTTCAGTCACCAGCAACCTTCTCAGTGAAAACTGAAAGAAAGACATCATTAAGCATCACTATCTATATCTATATCTGTATCTCTATCTATTAGAGGGAAAAGAGAGTAGCATCTCACTTTGAATATACTGTAGTTGGCTTTTTTCAGTGTATCGTATAACCTTTGTATTGCTAACCCTGGGTTAATGTCATTTTCCAATCTTACCTCTGATCCTGGCAACCTCACTGCATCTTTGTAGAGGACAGATGTTATATTGAGACAATTTGGCAATGCTGCCTAAGTTCACTTTTGTTTGGAATTTAATAATTTCCTTGATGTTATTTATTTTCCTTTATTTATGTGCGTGTGTGTGTGTGTGTAGCATTGTCCTGACACAATTTGATTATTCTAATTTGTAGTCTAATATGTTTTAAACCAGTGATGGGCAACCTTAGGTACTGAATGGGCTGTCGAAATGACCCTCCATCTCAATGGGCCACAAGATTTTTGCAACCAGAACAGTCTCCTGGGATAAAGTGTTTTTGCTAGCTGTTTGCACAGCTAGAATTTGATGGGTGTGCTTATTGAATTGCCACAACACTTTGACTGGATGCAGATGGAGTAGTGCATGGTTCTCACAGTCAATATTGTATGCAGTCAGCATAGACCTCTCTTCATGTGCCCTTGCTTTACATGAATGTCCCCTTATTTAAAAAAAAAATCCTGCTTGAATGGAAACCAGTGGAATCTGGCAATCTTGTGCACGGGTGATGGTAAACAAAATGTCTTGTGAGTCACACATAGAATCCCAAAGGGTTTCATGCTGCTCGTGGGCTGCAGGTTGCCCACAACTGTTTTAGACAGTACACTGAAAGACCTAGTACAATTACAGTTCAGAACAACTTCTATAAATGCTTATAAAGTTGGCATTTGTCAGATATTTTGCTCTATTTTTATGAATTTTACTAACTCTGTTCCAGTATTTTAAAGCCAATGAGCAATTTATTTCTAGTATGGCTGAAAAACCTGGTCTGTTGTAGGGGACTAGTGAGCAATGACAGGGGGCCTTGAAGTTTTGATGATGTGAAATTGAGGGTCTTTTATGTTATAAAATATAAGTTTTCTGTATTGGAAGGCGCGCAACAATTTCTTTCGTCTCTTTCCAGCCAATGTAGTTGTGTATCTCATGGAGGGAGGGGTAGCTCAGTGGTTTGAGCATTGGCCTCCTAAACCCAGGGTTGTGAGATCAGCCCTTGAGGGGGCCATGTAGGTATCTCAGGCAAATAGATTTGAAGGAGGGAAAAATAAGAGGTGGTGTGGGGGGAGACTGGACTCAATGACCTTCTAAGGTGCCTTTCAGGTCTCCAAGATCTATATCAATATGCTGTGAAACAGAAAGTAGTTAAATGCATTATTTTAAAATTTGCTTTTATCAGCTGAAAGGAGACTACACTTCATAACAAAGACTTTTGTGTTGAATCTCCAGGAGCAGGACAAAAGCACGTGCATATTATGTCTAGATCTTGTCATATGCTTAAATATAAGTTCATCCTTAGGCAGTGTTTAAAGGAAGAACAAAGAGGATGTTCAGCGTAAACATTCGCTTCCTGATTTACTCAGTTGCAAGATTCTGAAGATCTCATTATATGGAAAGTATGTTAGTGCATTCCAGCTCTTATTGCCAGGAACTGTGTTTCCTCATGTTCTGTGTTATAAAAATCTTTCCTAAATATTGTACCTTGCAAATGACTCCATTGCTTATAATATTTCTGGGTTTGTTGTCATTCTTTCACTGTGTGGTTGGTATTAGTTATCTTAGGGATGTTTAAAGCTGTTGCTTCCTTCACTTAGGCTCAAAGCTGTCTTTTGATCTCAAGTGTCTGACTAATTTTCGGCTGCATTTCCTCTTTTCTGTGCTTTGTTTGAAAGAATCTATTTGAAGATCTGCATGCAGTTTAAAGAATCCTATTCATTAGCTGATAGAACACTATGTATAATAACAACTTTCCTGGTAATGTACTTTATCTTTGCATAGGGTGCACAGGAACATAAAGAATTTGTTTCATGGTAAATATTTCTTGAGGTTCCAAAAGTCAAGGATGGAGCATAGGCCTCCCCTGGGCCTTTAGGATCAAGAAATAGTGGGAGTAAACACTTTTCCCCTTTGGAGACACAGTTCCCACCTTTAGGAGGCCTTGCAGCTCATTAATGAGCAGATGCTTGTAAGAAGAGTTCCTGAAGAGGGACAGAGAGAGAGGGTGAGAGGCTGGTATAGAAATAAACTGGAAGGTATATCCCCTTGCTACTGTGCTAGAGACACATTAGTCCAACATTATAGAGGCACAGGAAGGGAGGAGAGGGGAGAACAGTTGAAAAATAACATGGTTGTTGCATCCAGGATACTGGCTGGACAGACACCCTCAGCTGAACCTTCAAAATGCCTGATGGTGACCTAGATGGTTGCGGGTAGCACTTGAGTGAATTGATTTGAAGTTCATCATGTTATTCTGCCCTGCGTACCTTCCCTGGATCAGGAGACTGGTACTTTGTCCTCGATTTGCAGGATGCTTACTTTAACATGTTGGTATTCCCTGCAAATAGAAAGTTCCTGTGATTGCTGCTCAGGACCAGATGCTCTCAGTTCACAGTGCACCCTTTTAGCTTAGTAGCAGCACCAAGAATGTTTACAAAGTGCAAGTCAGTACAGTAAGGTCTCAGTATGCAAATCCAGAGTACGGGACCCCGCTCTTACGTGGCTGACCCCCTATCCATACAGTAATCCCCCGCTTTACATGGCTTCACGTTGCATGAAACTTGCTTTAATGTGAGTTTGGCAAGATGTGAAGCTGCTGGGCTGTGAGCCTGCCTTGCTTCCTGCAGCTGTGGGCAGCTAGGCGGGCTAAGAGCCCCTGCTTCCCAGAGCAGCACCTCTTGACAGCTGTGCCGGTTCACCTCCATTAAACCCCTCTTCAGCTTAACCCCCAACTCCCTGGCCCCAGTGGCCTGGGTTCTCCTCCCCCAGAGGGGGGCTCCAATCATAAACCTGGGGCTCCCCTCCAACCCCCATGGACCCAGCTCCAACCCCCATGCCCCAACCTCCCCACATGCTCAGGCCCCAACCCCTGCAGACCCAGACCCAACCCTCACAAGCCCTGTGCAGCCCTAGCTCACCCCCCTGTATGGCTGGCTCAGTGCGTGCGGGGCTCCAACGTCCCACCCCCCAACTCAATCACCCCGCCCTGGGGCATCCCCGTTTAACCCTTCCCCTGCCTGGCTTAAGCCCCCCACCCCACTCCACGGCCCCAGCTCACCGTCCCACGCGTGGGGCTCCAGCTCCCAGCCCCTAGCATGCTGCTTGAGGTTCCAAACCCCTCTCTCTCAACTCCCCCAGCTAGCTCCCCCACCCTGATTCACCCTCTTCAGTCCCTTCCCCCCCAGCATAGCCCCTACCTCTCAGGTGCCTGGGGCAGCCCTGGCCAGGCTACTGGTATGGTCCCAGCACTGCAGGTGCCTGCATAGCCCTGGACAGGCTGCCTGCATAGTCCTGGCCCCGTGGGTGCCAAGTGCCGCTCCGGCCAGCCTTCCCATGTGGTTCCAGCATGGTGGGTGCCTGTGAAGCCCCAGACAGGCTGCCTGCATGCTTCTGGACCTGCAGGCAAGGGGTGCAGCCCTGGTCCTGTGAAGGCCGGCAGTGGCTAGCTGTTTCCTCTGTCCAGGAATGCAAGCCCCACTGGGCTCCCTGCCCAAGGCAAGTGGGCTCCCCTTACCCACCTCCCAACTCAGGATCTCTGGTCCAGTAACATTTGTGGTCCCTCTGGATGATGGATATTGCCAGACAAGAAAATCTGGTTTTGGGAGGTTCAGCCTGTACATGTATTTTCAATTTTCAATAATGGAAGATTAAGATTGAATCAATAAAGATTTTTAAGATTCAGAATGAAGAAAACAGAGACCAGACCCACTTCTCAGGCTGCTTGGTGCTTGCCCTTCCTTTTGCAGCCAGCTACCAGGCTGCTCCCTCTGTTTTATGGCTCCTGTCTTCGGACAGCTTCAGGTACTTTTCTGAGCCTGGTCTGCTGATTTCAGGATATCACTGACACTTTCTGGTGATTTTGAAGCCTTGTATTGGCTGCATGGTAAATTGGTAAGATTGCTTTTAGGGGTGTTAACCTTTTACTGGTTAACAGGTCAACTGGTAAGATTCACCCTGAATTGATAAGGCTTCCAGTTACAGATAACCACTAGGGGCTGGAGCACCTCCCTCCCTGATGCAAACAGGGGGTTGCTCCAGCCCCTCAGGCTTGCTGCGGGAGTGGGGCTGCTCCAGCCAGGCTGGAGTAACCCCTGTTGGGCGGGGGAATTGATGGGAAAGCAGGGAGGGTCAGCTCCAGCAGCTCCCCTACCATGCAGAGGCTGCTGTGGCCGGACTAGAATACCCCCATCTGTGACATGTCCCCAGGTTGAAGTGGCATCTGCGGGTTCCCTTCCCCCCCACCCCTCCACTATTTAATCAGTTAACCAGTTAAATCTACTTGTAACTGATTAAATAATTAAATGCTATTTTACATCCCTAATTGCTTTTCCTAGGTTAGACCCATTCTTTCCTACTCAGCCAGTGTAGAGGAATGTATTCAGTAATGAGCCAGTAGAGTCATTATATAATTTATATCTGTACAGACTTATTTACCATTTGTTGCAAAACAAACCCATTCTAGTTTACATTCAGTGTGGGAGTTAAATGGCAATAGGGGTGTGAAGCTGTGGAGATTCAGGTCCTGAAGAGTTAAGATGTTGTCTGGTTTACATCCACAGGTGAACAGAAGTGAGAAAATGTGAGCACAAAACAAACAAACAAACCCCCACCCCCCAAAAAAAACCAAAAAGACAGGCTGTGTTTTTGTTCATTGTGACAGGGATCTAAACTGCTCTCATTTGTAGACCATAATAGTGGAAAAAGTGCACGGTGGGTGGGTGGGGGGAGTCTCACATTGAAACTGATGCCAGTGTAAAATGTTGCTGCAGGTGTAATTCCTAGATTACAGTGAGTGCTCCAAGCATTCTGTGCTTCCAGGTCGGGTCTGAGGTGGGTTCCCGAGGGCATTCAGACCCAGTGGATTTCTTTATTAGCAATGCCAGAAGCAGAAGTGTCAAGTACTATAGTCACAACTGCTTTGATAGTTATCAGCTAAAAATATAGAACCAACAGTTTCTGTAGGGTCTCTAAAGACAGTCCAGCACAGGAGCACTAAGCAGAGACTTCCCAATCCTGGTGTCAGGGCTACTTTCTCTAGAAGGTAATTCTACACTGGCCTCAGATCCCCTGGCCAGGGTTCATTTTTTTTGCCCGTCTCTTCATGCTGTTTCAGTAGCTGCCTTCTGCACATGCAGCTCCTAAGTATCACCTTGTTGTGCAGGAGTGGGCAATATTTTTTGATGGGGGCCACACCAAAATTTTGGTGAGTGGTCAAGGGCTTCACTTTTCAATGGAGGCAGTATGACGTCTGGGCTGGAGATTGGGCGCAGAAGGGAGCTCGGAGTAGGGGACTGAGGTACAGGAGAGGGTTTGGGGGCGGCGAGGGAGTTTGGGTGAAGGAGGGGGTTGTGACCTGGGGGAGGGGTACAGAAGAGGGTGCAGAAGGTTTGGGTTATGACCTGGAGCAAAGGATTGGAGTGGAGGAGGGGTTGCAGGGCGTATGGGTGCAGGAGAGGATTCTGCCCTGGGGGAGAGGTGTAGAAGGGGGTGCAGCGTCTGGGAAGAATGTGGAGCAGGAGGGTGGGGGAGTGCAGAGGGTTTTGGGTGGTGACCTGGGGTAGGAGGGCATGGTGACCCGGGGTAAGGAGTTGGGTTGTGGGAGGGGTGGGGTACATGGCTCAGAGGCGCTTATCTAGGCAGCAAAGGAACAGCTGGGCCAAATCTGTTGCCCTAGGCGGAGGATGGGGGACAGCACACTGCCTTTTTGCCTAGAGCAGCAGAGTGTGTTGAGTATTCTCTGTACTTGGCAATGGTTATTGTCTCTATGCATAGGAGTTGTATTGGCTATGGTGTTTGGCACAACTACCTTTACAGAAGATTTTGAAGACAAATATTTTACATTTGTGGGCTAAATATTGTTGAAACCTAAGGAAACACAGTTATTAGAAGAGAATTGTGACAAAACCATTCACCTAATTCTCAGAATTAGGTTAAGGAAAAAGACATTGTTTTGCCCTTATTAAGAATTTCTTGTTACAGTTTTGCTGAGAATTTCTTAATACCTTCATACTGTGAATCAGGGACATGAAAGTTGGCAAGGAGTTGCTGTGAGGTCAGAAAGGTGCATTTTACTGTCCCCTTACAAATCCACAGTCTGTGTGTGTGTGTGTGTGTGTGTGTGTGTGTGTGTAAGTAAGCAGAAACATATTGCAGTGGTGGAGATAGAGGGAAGCTGTAGAGGAAGTAGGGGACACAGAAGGGCAGAGACAGGCTGTAAAGACATGCAGGGGCAATAGGGTCAGGTAGGGTGAACTTGTTCAGCCCTTATTTTAAATGAGTTGCACCCTTTCCCAAAATGGTGACCCACAGTAATGTTATTCATATTGACGTGTTTTTGTTTTTTACCCTACAGAGATCTGCGGTTTAACAGAATTAAAGAAATCCAGCCTGGAGCATTTAGACGGCTTAAGAACCTGAACACACTGTAAGTTATTCCCCTTGCCCTGAAAACACTGTTCACTTTTCAGTCAAATGATTTATCTTAGATTAAGTGCCAAATTCTGTTAGTCTTACTTAGGTATGTAGTTTCAAAAAGTCAATGTGACTATTCCTGTAAGTGCAGCTCGCAAGATTTGGATGAGATTGAATGAACGTACACTTTTTTTTTGGTATCGTTTGTTTTCAGATACATTGAACATGTTGTTAATACTTTAAAAGCCTCTGAAAACACACTGACAGCCCCGATATTTTATTAAAATTTATTACACTTACTGTGAAAAATATGAAAAATGTGTAACTACATGTCAACAACTTTTCACAATTGTGTTGTGTTTTTAAAACTCTTAGGAATGTTATAGCCAAGTTGTTCAAATGCTTTTTCAATACTGTATTTTTTAAAAAGCGCAGAATGCTTTAGACGTTTTATAAATTCTGATTCGAGGAGCATTGAAACATTCTTATTTTAGTGGACTAAGCCAACCTAACAAAGAAGTTGTTATTTTTCATCTAGTTGAGAGTAGTTTAATAGAGTTCTCTTAAGCTGAGTTTATGCAGCACTTAACATAATGGTCCTGGTATCTTACAGGGACTTTGGGGCGCTTATATAATACAAAGGTAAGCCCAGCTCTGAGGTGTGGATTAAGCCTTTTCTTTATTGCCTGTGGCAAGGAGCAACTTCACCCCTCTCACCTCAGTGGTGTGAGCCCTGGGTTCACTATCTTGGCATCTGGTGCCTTCACTCTATAGCAACAATAAGAAGTCCTGAAGCACCATATAGACCTGTAGTGCCACAGGACTTCTTGTTGCTTTTGAAGATACAGACTTAACACAGCTACCCCTCTGATACTTGTCGCTCTATAACAATTAGGCTGGCTTGATCTGAATTCTCTCCTCAGCTGCTTCCCTGCTTGTCTCTACTGAATTTGAAACATTTTGATGGCCCAGTAATCACCACTAGAGTTCAAAACTTCCCTTTAATTGTGAATGGAAAGTTTAATGGGGACCTCCCAGGCTGTGAAGATTTTCCTTCTGCTGCATTCTCCAGCAACAGTCAAAACGGAAAATAAAACCAAACACTTGGTTACTGAGCTCTAATTTATGATTGGTTCTTGCAATTCTTCTTGTTTATTCTATCTCCTTCCTGTATTCTAGGCAATCTGGAAAGCAGAGTCCAGGCCATTTGTACTGTAGGCCAGGAGTTAGTCCCCCAAAGGTTTAGTGTCATGTATCAGTGACAATCAATTCCAGTGGCAGTGACAATAGACATACAATCCATTTAAGATTTCATTGCCCCGAACTAAGAAATTTGAAACAGATCTGTATGTGTTTAATACGTTTGCTATTTCTGTTCACTAGCTTTTTTGAGACCAGAGAAGGAGTTATGGGGGTATTAATTTTTAAATGAAAGGTGGTCGCTTGGGTATCAGGTGAATTTATTCTGTGACATTCATGGGCAATTAGGAAATGGATACCAGAGTTTTCTTTAGCAATTCATTTGGAGCTTGATAACAAGCCCTTTGAAGACAGTGGATCATTGTTACTGTTTTTATTGCAAACATGCCTGGGAGTGCGTCATGTATTAGCCGCCTTGTGCGAGGTATTACACGAACAGCTAAGACAAGAATGGTCCCTGCCTCAAGGGTTGTGCAGTCTAAGTACAGAAAAAGCCTTCAAACCTGAAGTTTGTTCCTCTTCAGAGGCCAAGATTTGCTCTGCACTGGGGATGAGGGCAAAGTTGTGCTGAGGAAAAACACTGTTCAAATATGCCACATTATGAGCTGCTACAGAGGAAGGGGCTAAGAAGTACAAAGGTAAGTTCTGCTAGATGTGACTATATCTGGCAAACCTTGATATAGGCATCTCATAGGGGCAGCATCTACTCTTCCCACCCATAGTCTAGAATAGCATTTGGAGAAGAGATTTTTCTCTCTTCTCACTGTTCTTGGCACCTGTATGAAACCAGATTATTTAGGTTATATGTGTTTTTCTTTAAATTCTCTCTTGGTTCATTAAGACTTTGATCCTGCAAGATTCTGAACATGTTCATCTCAATCCAGGAGAGCACTTTAGCACATGATTTTGTAAGGACATATTTAAGCACATTTGAATTTAAAACAAAAGTCAGAAATTCATATATTTCTGGTAACAATTCCTGATGTGTCATTACTTTATTTTTGTTTAATCTTGTTTCTGATGCTTGGCTTGTATAAACTTTCAGTCATATAGCCTGATGTTCTGGGTTGCTTTTGAACTGGAAATTGTTTTAACAATTTATGAATTAAGGAATACACTGTTTTTATTTCTTTTTCAGGCTTCTAAACAACAATCAGATTAAAAGAATACCTAGTGGGGCTTTTGAAGACCTTGAAAATCTAAAATATCTGTAAGTTAATATGACTTTTTATATCAGTAGTGAATTAAATATGATTACAGAATGAGTTAAAACCTAATCTAATTTTATTCACATTCTCAGATGTTACACCTGTGAAACTCTTAAATGTGTTTTCTAGCTATTCTGGTTGGAGATCTAAGCAGAATATAAATAGAAGTTTTGGCAGTTGCTAAAGAAATATTGAGTCTTTCACAGCTATATGCCTGGTTTGAATCCAGGCATAGTTGATAGTAACTGAAAACACTTGCTAGTTACAATACAAAGTCATGCTGAGCTTCCCAAAACATCTCTAAAGGATGGGATTTTTAAAGCAGTTTGAGGGCTAAATCCCATAGACTCCTTTGAAAATACTGGTTTATAGCTGTACTAGTTCCTCTACTTCACATATCCCTTTTCTTGATTTGTCCAGTTTTTCAAAATATTTTATTTTTGTAATTTGCATTTTAGGTGGGATTTTTGTTTTGTTTTGTTTTTTCATTGTGTTTTACACCAAACAAACAATTTCACCAAATCATTTAAAAATCTGTTGCATGGAAATGTTTTCATTGCTGTCAGTCCAAGCTACTTCAACAGTTGTGCCAGGCAAATCTAACATTTTCAGTTAGTTAGATTTTGTAAGCACCATTTTCTCCTAATTTAAGGAAAATATTGAAAAAAAGTCAATAAATTACTGGTGCATTGCTATAACCAGAACCTGCAATTAAAACTGGCCTGGGTACTTAGCTTTCTCCCATGAGTACTCCCTGTGGAGTTGGTCCTTTTCATACTGATTTTTATAGTATGGGAAAAATATAACTTTGGCAGCCTTTGAAATATTGAATGCAATCCACCTATCCATGTACACTGTATAGGAATAATAGATTTCATGCTTAAGTGCTCTCACATTGTACTCTTTTAAAAATTACTTTGTGAATTAAAGACCTAAAATAATTCAAATGTATATATTTTTGTGGTGTATAGAATGAAGATATGAAATAGCTATATATTGTCTCTACAATTTGTACTTACATACATCTGTGCAGACATGCATCTCTGTGTTAAAACAGATTTCACTCCATATTATATATTTATGTGTATCATTAGCTAATATAAACATTGTTTCCTTATTATAAAACTGGAAGAAGAAGAGGGGGACCCAATGCAGTGAAATGATGGAATCAGTTGCAGCACTATTATACAATTTCTACAATATAGCCTTTTCAATTT